>NC_142871.1:166870833-167204166 GCF_051225735.1 Oryctolagus cuniculus | reverse complement strand
TTTTGATTAGGGGTTTTCATTGTGCACTGCCCTGGGAAGCAGAGATCTGACACTATAGAAAACTCCAGGGTGAAGAATGAAGCAAGATGCCTCTGTTGACTGTGAAAACAGCCATGGTTTGAATGTATTGCCCAAGGGTTCACTGTTGACATTTCATCCCCATTGCTGCACAATAAGAGGATGGAAACTTAATCCAACTACAGTGTTAAGAGGTGGGGTCCTTGGAGGATGATTAGGATTAAAGACATCAGGTGGGCATCCCCATAATTGGCTCCACTAGAAGAGCAAGAGACATCAGAAGACATATACATACATGCACACTTCTGTGTCTCACCATGTGATGTCCTGTGACCCTGTCAGCGTGAAGGCCATCACCAGATATGGTCTCTTGAACCACCTCAACTGTGAGCTAAATAGGCCCCAGCCTCAGGTATGCCTGGCCCTGCCGAGGCCCTGATTTTGCCTCAGTAAGACTGCAGACTCCTGACCTCCAGAATGCTGATAAAAATCATGTGTTGTCCTATGCCATTGAGTTAGTGGGTACTTGTTACAGCAGCCACAGGAAACTCACACAACAGCTAACATACATGCTTAAGTCTTGCTCACTATCCTTGCTTCAATATTTTGCTTGCCAGTTGCTCTTTGTTCATTATAAAAACCAGGTGGAGCCTGGGCAGTGCTGGTTTGCTAAGACTCCATACACATCTAAGATTATTCATCCTTAATGACAGTACAATAGAATGGATGCATTACTCAAGTCCTTTTGGATCCTTTAATAATCAGAAATAACTCCAGGACTTTGCAGAGCCATGGGAATATCAGTGCAGACAAAGGTAGTCATGACATGAAACCAAGCAAAATTGTGCCTACTTGTGGTCCTTCAGATTCTAGGTCAGCAAGAGCTACCTGTTCATCAGTTTCAGCAAACACTGGGTAAAACAGGGAATTTCTGAAGTCAGAATTAAGAATAGAAGTGGTACAGATTCAAGACTCAAATATCTGCCAACTCCTCACTGCACTGGGTCTTTTGGGACACATGTGACTGTCCCTAAGATGGTTCAGCTCACCAAGGGAGGCTGCCAGGCAGGACAGCTCCTCAGTGACTGGGAAAAGGACCAGGGTTGTCACCCACGCAGCTGGCCTGGGGAAGGGCCAGGACTGCTTACCACCAGCACACATTTCCCCCTTAAACATCGAAGGATTCTCAATTCCAGTGGAAATGCCAACCCGGGAAAGGCCATCAACGAAGCTCTCTGTCTCTAGTAAAGCCCTAAATCATCGGTCAGATGCAACCTTTATGTCAATAACCTCAGGAAAGGCAAAGCTGCCTTCTCCTCACCTGAAGACACACCTGCCAGGTCAGCACCGTCTGCCCAGCACACAGTTCACCATCTGGGGCCAAAACCAGGGCATGTCCTTTTCATCATGTCAGAGGGATTTCATGCTCAAAGACCTGATTTCTGACATGAACCCTCTCACCTGGTACCTGTGTTCCCTTTCCTCTCCACATTCAGTAATCATTAACATCAAGTGCAGAACAAAGAGCAAAAACATAGCTCAATTTTCAAAGCCCACAGTGAGGTCAGGAATAACGTTCCATTTTTCTTTTTTTTTTTTTTTTTTTTTTTTTTTTTTTTTGACAGGCAGAGTGGACAGTGAGAGAGAGACAGAGAGAGAAAGGTCTTCCTTTGCCGCTGGTTCACCCTCCAATGGCCGCCGCTGCAGCCGGCGCACCGCGCTGATCCTGGCAGGAGCCAGGAGCCAGGTGCTTTTTCCTGGTCTCCCATGGGGTGCAGGGCCCAAGCACCTGGGCCATCCTCCACTGCACTCCCTGGCCATAGCAGAGAGCTGGCCTGGAAGAGGGGCAACCGGGACAGAATCCGGCGCCCCAACCGGGACTAGAACCCGGTGTGCCGGCGCCGCAAGGTGGAGGATTAGCCTATTGAGCCACGGCGCCGGCTAACGTTCCATTTTTCAATAGGGGTTGACTGCTGATAGCCATGGACAGTAGGATTATACTCATTTTCTATATTTAAAATATTGCTAAATCAAAAAGATACAAACCAGTGAAGCCCTGGGGGTTTATCCAGGAGCTACAGGAGAATCTATTGGTGGAAAATATGTGAATTGTGAAATTCACTGAGCAGCCCACTCCTGGCAAAGGCCCTTAGGTCAGAAAGGAGGTTTCCCTAAGAAGACAAGAACCATCCACTTCAGCAGCCGTCATGACAGTTGGTGACAAAACGTTAACAGAGAAGCAGAGCTGCTAGCCAGTGCTGGTGGTAACTGTTGTGACAGCTCTGGTCAAGGCAAATACAACTCATGAAACAAGAAGGAGAATTATCAAGAGGAGGCAAAGTGAACCTGGTTAGCAAACTATTTAATAGTTAATCTGAAAAAAAATAGAATTAATGAAATACCCTGGAAACTGGTAAGAGATTACAGTAAAATGGGGTCCAAAGAAAGTTGATAAAGCAGACTCCAGTAGAAGGATGTGCAAAGGACTTCAGCAAATTTACAAAAGAAAAAAACCCTAATCACCATATAAAAAAGCTTACATGTCAAAGAAAAATAATAAATATTATTTTCTGGACAAAACATTGTGCCAGGTCCTATATTAGCACTTTTCTTGAATGATCTTACAACTCTATGAGGTAGGTGCTGTTAACCTCTGCATTCTACAAGCCAAGAAACTATGCCTTAACTCTTAAGTTTCTTGCTCCCAGAGGGCCCACACCTACAGGTAGCAGAGTAAGGGCTGGAGACCAGATCTGTATGGCTCTTAGTCACTGTGGCACAGTCTTTCCCCTAAAAGGGGAGAACATTCAAGATGGGGAGCAAATTAAAACATGAGCTTCATAAGTACAAAAAGCATTCATCTCCAGTACTGACTAAATGGGATAATCATTCCTTCATCTACTAGGCAGTGATACTGTGAATTGGAGTGTAATTAGAATTATGTACAAAATATAAATAAAGTAGAGGAATGAAGGAGCGGGCATTTGGCCTAGTGGTTAAGACATCCACATTCCCACAAGGGAGTGCCTGGGTTCAATTCCCAGTTCCAGCTCCTGACTCCAGGTCCCTGCTACTGCAGACCCTCAGAGGCAGTGGTGATGCCACAAGTGACTGGGCCCCTGCCACCCATGTGGGAGATGTGAATTTTGTTCCCAGATTGGGAAGTGAACTAGCAGATGGGAGTTCTCTCTCTCTCTCTCTCAAATCAATAAATAATTTTAAATAAATAAAAGAATGAAGAAAAAAATGCCATGAAGACATCCATACCATCTGAATAAAAAAAAACTCACTTCCAAGAATTTCATTGAGTATAAAGCTCTCAGGTACTAATCAAAATATTATGCATAAAAACAACTATGGCCACAGAAAAATCTTCAAATGCTAATAAAAAAGAACCAGTCAGATTCTGTCACATTCATGAAAGGATATTAGTAGAAGTATTCATTTTTAATAATCACAGTCATATGACGGAAATGTACAAAATTATTTTTTCTGAAATATTTAAGCATTGGTGAATTTTTTTTTGAAAGAGTTTTTTTTTTTTTTTTAACTTGGTAGATGAACAGAGAGAGTTCTCATCTGCTGGTTCACTCCCTAAATGCCCATAACGTCCAGGGTTGGGCGGAGCTGAAGCTGGTAGCCAGGAACTCAGCCCAGGTCTCCTATGCAGGTGGCAGGGACCCAATCACTTGACGTGCTGCCTCCCTGGTGTATAATAGCAGGAAGCTTGAACTGGGAGTGGACACAGGACTCAGATCCGGGCACTCTAATATGGGGTGCATTAACCACGAGGCCATACTCCTGCCCAACACTGGTAACATTTTAATGTCAGATTTCACTAATCTTTGGAAACATTTGAACTTCCATTTATCTGATAAATCAGAACTAAAAAAGCTCATAATCTTGTCTCCTAAAACTTCCAAACATGTTTAAACATACCCAAAAGAGTAAAGTGATTTTTTAAAAACTTACTTCTACACCTCTACTTAAATCCATCCAAAGGTACTAATATTAATGTATTTAATTTATATTTGGTGTATCTTTGTATGCCTTTCCTACAGTAATAATAATGTTCACTTTAATGATTTCCTGAGATTAATCAGAAGTAACATGTCCCTCTCCACAAAGATAAGAGGGTGCGGCTGCCTGGTTCATGGTTATTATCCCATCCCAGCTGCTGCTTGGCACAGGGTGTTCACTCTTTGTAGATAAGCACATTTGACCTGATAGGAAGCTCTAGCCGCAATCCCACCGTCATTAGGATTTTACAAAGTCTTGGCCAAACGCCAAGTTTCAGTTCCTTGTAGCCTGGTGTGTTACAACGGAATATGATCTGAGTTTTCCTCCATCTCATTTGCAGAGCTCCACATTCTATCATGTGGGTTGGCACTAGGTCTTTCAGCTTAAATGTTAGGCCTGTAAGTTGATTTGTGTAACTCTTAGGCTTGTTAACCCAGGAACCAGTAATAACCACTTTTGTAAAGCAATCCTAGATGTAATGTCTGAATTTATGTCTTTTTATTTATGTTTTGAAGAGCAGAAAGAGAGAAACAGACTAAGAGAGCTCCCTTGTGCTTGTTCATTCTCCAAATGCCTGGACCAGGCTGAGACCAGGAGCCGAGGTCTTGATCCAGGTCTCCTAAATGGATGGCACAGCCCCGAGTACTGAGCCATCGTCTGCTCTCTCCCACAGTATGTATTTGCAGGGAGCTGGAATTGGGAATGGAGTTCAAGCACTCTGAAATGGATGTGGGTATCTTAACCATTAGGCCAAACACCTGTCCCTTTGGGGCCTTTTTAAAGCTTGTCATTTGTCTCATCTGAATACATTACTGGACTCAGCCTTTTTACACATATAGCTCAGTTAACTGATGCTTGTTTTCTCCACGGTATCCACACTTTCCTAATGTGGTTAGTGGAAATACACAAATTGGTGGCTTTTTCTCCAGATGCTGGTCTCAGATACTGGTTTTAGGGGTTGGCGCTGTGGAGTAGTGGGTAAAGCCACTGCCTGCAATGCCGGCATTTCATATGGGAGCCAGTTTGAGTCCTGGCTGCTCCACTTCCCATCCAGCTCTCTGCTGTGGCCTGGGAAAGCAGTAGAAGATGGCCCAAGTGCTTGGGCCCCTGCAAGCATGTGGGAGACCCAGAAGAAGCTCCTGGGTCCTGGCATTTTTTTTTTTTTTGACAGGCAGAGTGGACAGTGAGAGAGAGACAGAGAGAAAGGTCTTCCTTTTGCTGTTGGTTCACCCTCCAATGGCCGCTGCGGCCAGGTGCTTCTCCTGGTCTCCCATGCAGGTGCAGGGCCCAAGCACTTGGGCCATCCTCCAATGCACTCCCAGGCCATAGCAGAGAGCTGGCCTGGAAGAGGGGCAACCAGGACAGAATCCGGTGCCCCGACCGGGACTAGAACCCGGGGTGCCAGTGCCACAGGCAGAGGATTAGCCTATTGAGCTGCGGCGCTGGCTGGTCCTGACATTTTAACCACAGCTCCAGCCATTGCAGCCAACTGGGAAGGGAACCAGTTGAATGGAAGACACCTCTCTCTTTCTCTCTCTCTGCCTCTCCTTCTCTGTGTAACTCTGACTTTCAAATAAATAAATCTTAAAAAAAATATTTGCTTTATGGCAATAACTGGATTTTACAGGCTCAATTAAATTATTTTGTAGTACATAGTATCAGCCTTCTGATTTTTTTAATGAAGAAGAAGAGTTATAAAGAACAAAAACAACCTGAATACTCAGAGAGCAAATGAGTTTTGGTGCTGCCACTATTGTTGGGCACATCAGTGGCAAACCTGGATAGATGTTTCCTTCTCAGCCTCTCATATATCACGCTGTAAATTAGATCCCTGTTTCAAGCTCTGTTACACCCACTCTTTCTTTCTTTCTTTTTTCTTTTTTTTTCTTTTTTTTTTTTTGGACAGGCAGAGTTAGACTGAGAGAGAGAGGCAGAGAGGAGAAAGGTCTTCCTTCCGTTGATTCACCCCCCAAATGGCTGCTATGGCCTGCGCGCTGCGCTGATCCACAGCCAGGAGCCAGGTGCTTCCTCCTGGTCTCCCATGCGGGTGCAAGGCCCAAGCACTTAGGCCATCCTCCACTGCCTTCCCGGGCCACAGCAGAGAGCTGGACTGGAAGAGGGGCAACCCAGACAGAATCCAGTGCCCTGACTGGGACTAGAACCTGGGGTACCGGCGCTGCAGGCGGAGGATTAACCTAGTGAGCTGCAGCACAGGCTCCTCTTCTAAAAACACACCTTTACCTAGGGGCATTGCTCTGGGCTACAGTTGCCCCACTCCTCTGTCTTTATACACAGCAGCTGCAGTGCCAGTGTCCAGCAGCCACACTATCTACACGATTCCATTGTGGACCCATTGCTCTGCAGTGCGCTGCATAGCTGCCTCTTCTGGAATATCCTTACGCCCTTCCTAGGATGGAACAAACTGTCCAGTAACTTTTTTTTTAAAGACTATTTATCTGAGAGGCAGAGTTACAGACAGAGGGAGGGAGACACAGAGAGAAAGATCTTCTGTCCCCTGGTTCACTCCCCAGATGGCTGCAAAGGCCAGAGCTGCGCCAATCTGAAGCCAGGAGCTTCTCCCAGGTCCCCCATGCAGGTGCAGGGGCCCAAGCACTTGGGCCATCTTCCACTACTTTCCCAGGCCAGAGCAGAGGGCTGGATTGGAACTGAAGCAGCTGGGACTCAAAGCAGTACCCATATGGGCTGTTGGCGCCATAGGCAGAGGCTTAGCCTGCTACGCCACAGCGCCAGCCCCCCCAGTAACTTTCTAAGAGCACAGAAAATTCTGATGTCCTGCATGTCTGAAAGCACCTTCATTCTACCATCTTGTATGGCTGAGGGTGTGGCGGGGTCCCTGGGGATTTCTGAGGCGTCATATCGTGGCTCCCCAGCTGCCAGCTTGCTACTGGCAAGTCTGATGACATTCTGCCCCTGGTTGTGTTGACATGCACTCCCAACCCCACTCCTTGGGAGCTTTGAAGCCTGACCCCATCCCTGACATTCAGAAACCTCACAGTGATGGACCTCTGGGGGCACAGTTTCTTCCTTTCACTAGGCATTGCACCCGCCCTTTCAATCTAGCAATGTAAGAGGTTTCTTTCCCACTCTAGGAAAAATGTTCAAGGCACTTGCTCATTCCCCTCAAACTGACCCTCTGTTCTTTTTCTGTACTTCCTATTAGTCAGGTACTAACACCCGTCTGGGACTTCCCAACCTTCTTCCTATCAGGGCACAAACAGAAAATGCTTTGACTACGGCACTTTGGGGCAAGGCTGCTCCTAGCAGAGGTGAGTGGCGGAGAGCTCCACCACCCTGCTCAGCCCTCCAGCCACCCAGAGTGGAGGGTTCCAAGTCCCCCCCAGGCACACGTTAGGAATCTTGCCTCCGATTTTCTTCCTTCTCTTGCATTTTCCACCACAATAACTTCATTCTGTTTTCCAGAAAATAGTCAAGACTTCACCTTCCAGTTCTTCTGCTGATTTGGGAGTTAATCTTCAGCTATTATATTTTCAGTCTCCAAGGATTCTTATTCTCTGGTATCCCTTCTTCACAGTCTCGGGTTCTAATTTCTCAGAGAATATCAACTGTAGTTCCATTGAGTTCTCTTCTCTGCCCTCATTGTCTTTCTCTGGGGTCCTTTTGTTACTGTGGTTGGTGTGTGCTTTATTTTCTGTAGATCTCTCTCTTCTATACCTGAGTTTCCCAGAACTGCCTGATGACCCTTGGGTGTTAGCCCATATTTAAGAAGAAAATACAAAACACTGTGGAAATTCGGGTCATGTGCAGGAGGCGTCAGCTGGTGACTTCCCTGCGTGCAGTCACAGGGGTCAGAACTGGCACGTGGAGGAAGCTCCAGGTCTGGCGGCTGGGCGTGCCCTAGAAGCAGGTGGAGGAGGAGTGGGGGGGGGGTTCATGCTGGACCACAGCCCCCCATTCCAGCAGTGCTGGCTCCTCCATGGACACTGAGCTCCCTCCTCTAGACACTGTCCTCCTCCAGCAGTCTGCGGTCTCCGCTTGCCTCCTCTCTGATCTTTGTCCTCGTTCCTAGTGATGCAAAAGGCTCCTTGACTATTGTCTTAGCCAGGTTTTATGAGAAAGGAGTTAAACACAAATGGTTACAAGTACGCAAACCATGTGGTCAGCAGAATCAACCAATATTGGAATACTAAAAGCTGTATTTCTTCAGTTATTTAGTCCCTCTTTTAATCATCAAATATGTGCCAAGCATTGAGCATAGATTATTGAAATCCTTGTTTGTCTTGAAACTTGCATTTGAAAGTCACCTTCCACTGAATAGTCATAATCATAAAACAATTTTCACTTTACAATAATATATAAATTTTAACAATTATAAAAAGATTAAAAAGGTCCTGAGCTTAAAAGAAAAATAAACCCAGATTTAAACTTTACCACTTACTAAGACATTTCCAATAGCAAAGAAAATTTTAGACAGTCTAGTGAGATTGTCACAGTGAAGCTGCTGTCTTGTGAATGTGTCTTACAAGGATGCCTGTTTCCCAGCTCAGACTGCAAACTCGATGCCCGGCAGTGGGTTTCCAGGCACCTGCCTCTTCAGCTGCAGTATATAACAACATAGCCAAGTGCCCTTACATGCACATGACAAAGTCATTGTATATTCTAGAATTATTTACTGCTTTAAAAGCAGGATCTTTAAATATAAAAACAGTATTTAATCACAGACTGATATTAAGTTTTCTTAATGACTGGTTTGATATATATTTTAAAAAAGTTATCATAGGATCGTTTGTGCCTCACAGCATCCCCAGTAACTGTGCAGTGAGTGTTTACCACTGACCAAGTGCTAATCCTCTTTGTGGTGTCACTACTGAATTGTGCTGCTTTACTTCTTCGATGTCTTCATTCCCTACACAATCTGGACCACTCAAAGTCGGTGTCATGGACACCTGAGCCCCTGCTTTATCCCACCTTCGTTTTCTTGAGGGAGGCTGTCTGGTGGGGGGGGGGGTGCGTGCATGTGTGTGTGTGCATCTGCTGTGTGTCTACTATGGAAACAGGGGAATTATACATTCTTTTCCTGCTTCCGATGCCTGGGCTGCATCCCAGGTCCAGCAAGCTTGGAAATGGAAGGCACGGGGTCTTCAGTGGGCCCGCACAGCCTCCACGTGGGTGCTCTTACCAGAAATACAGAAAAGAATGTTGATTCTGTACACTGATTTCACTCTACTGCTACTGGTTTGAGTTAACTGTAATACTCTGAGTTGTAATAAAACGCCTTGGGCTGGAATTGGCCTTATACAATTTTAAGAACTTAGTTTACATGGCCAAGTGTCACCCAAAGTGTACCCTTTCACTGTGACGGCACCCAGTGACAGGGGTGCAGTGACTCGGCGGTCACGAGGCACAGTGACACACCGGCACATGCTGACAGCAGCAGCCGCTCGCCTCAGCCCGGCACTACCAGGCACTTAGTACTTCCAAGCCCCTCGCCTAGCCCTAAACCACAGCAGCCTGGGGGCACAGTCTTCCCGGTGCCACCACACCCAGCCGCGCCTGACCCAGCTTCCCGACTGACGGCACGCAGATGCTCCTGCCCCACACGTCTGCTTTCAGGGAGAAAAAAGGGAAGAAATGCCAACTTCAAGTAGACCCAAATGGGACCCAACTTTCTCCCGGTCCTCTTAGCTCTAAGACACCAGATCGTGGTTCGTTTTGCCTGCGGTGAGTTTAGTTTACAATAAATAAAGACAGAGCAGCAAGGGGGCGCGCAGTGGTCCTCACGGTTATCAGCGCAGCCTGAGCGACCTCCAGACTTGCGAATTCGCCAGTCCAGAGCGCAGGCCGGCCTGGGGTCCGCTTTCCACGCCGGCACCGACTCCGACTCCGCCGCCGCCAGCCCTCCGGCGTCCCCAACGCCCGGCGTCACGAGCCCGCGCGCGCCCTCTCGGTCGCGGGGCGGGAGTGGTCACCTGCGGCCAGGAGCGTCCCCTGCCGTCGCTCCGGGGGGCGGGGACCACCTGCGGCGGCGGGTTGGGTGGGGGCCGCCCGCGGCCGCGGGAGGCTGGGGGCGCGGGGATCACCTGTGGCCCAAGGACCCGGCGCAGCAGCCCGGCCGACTCCACGCCGCCCCCATCCCGCGCCGGCCGCCTTTGCCTTTCCCCCGCGCGCTGGGGCCTGCACGCCCCCGATCCGGGCGGGTCTCGGCGTCACGGGCCCGGCCCGCGGGCCAAACAGCTCCCCCGCGGCCGCCACCGGGCTCCAGGAGGGAATCCGAGCCCGGACGCTCTCGCCCCATCCCCCGTCCGGGGCTGCAGGGGTCACGGCTCCGCGCAGCGGTCACGCCCCGCTCCTCCGGGCGCTGAGGTCCCCGCGTCCCAGGCCCAGCACTCGCCCCGGGCTTGCCCAGCAGCGCCTGCCCGTCCCCGTCGCTGCCCCGGAGACCCTCGCTTGCCACAGCGGGTCCCGCAACAGGCACCTACCGCAGAGTCGCGCGACACGGCCGGCAGCTGGAGGAGCAGCGGGAATGAGGCGCCAGAGCCGCCCTGGGCCTCAAATACCGGCGGGCTGGACTGCGGGCGGAGCCGGGGACGCGGGCCAGGGCGCCGGGGCGGGGCAGGAAGCGCGGGAAGGGAGAGGCTCCCAGGTGTGCGCCAGGTAAACGCCACCGCACTCGGACCCCTGCCCCCGCCGGCCCCCGCCGGCCATCTGCGCGTCGGCAGGCTCCAGCCGGCCGCTGGCCACCGAGAGGCCGCGCGTCGATTCTGCGCGACCGGGGAGGAGGATCCGAGCGGCGGCCCTCCCGAAGTTTCCCGACAGGGGGCGACCGTGCGCCGCTCCAGCAAGATGGTCGCGGTGCCCCTGGAGAGACCGCAGAGTACGAGGGCCTCGCTGACCACGAAGGCCTCGCTGACCACGAAGGTGCCGGCTCCTGGTACAGGACAGTGAGAGCAGAAGCTAAAAAGGAGCAAGGCCCTCCCATCACCTCTTGTGTTCAAGCCTCCGACGATAGATCATACAAAAGATGAAACCCAGTCGGCCTTCTGGGAGCAGCCTCGGGCCATTCCAGGGGCTCAGGGGCCTGGAGGGGGCGTGCTAGCCCGTCTAAAACGAGCCCGGGGACAGCCTGTGGCCAGCAGGTTAAGCTAGGCTGCCAGCTGCCGTCCCTTCTGCGCACCAGTTCTCCGATCTGGCTCCTGCCAGTGATCCTGGGAAAGCAGTCGAGGATGTCCCAAGAGCTTGGGCCCCTGCACGCACCTGGGAGGCTCCTGGCTCCTGGCTGCGGCCTGGCCCACCCTAGCAGTTGCAGCCACCTGGGGAGTAAATCAGTGATGGAATCTCTCTCTCCTCTCTCTGCAACTCTGCCTTTCAAATAAACAAATACATCTCTTTTTTTAAATAAAGATTTCTTTTATTTTCCTGAAAGTCAGAGTTACACAGAGAGAGAAGGAGAGGCAGAGAGAGAGAGAGGTCTTCCATCCTATGGTTCACTCCCCAGATGGCCACAACAGCCGGAGCTGCGCCAATCCGAAGCCAGGAGCCAGGAGCTTTTTCCGGGTCTCCCACGTGGGTGCAGGGGCCCAAGGACCTGGACCATCCTCCACTGCTATCCCAGACTATAGCAGAGAGCTGGATCAGAAGAGGAGCAGCTGGGACTCGAACCGGCGCCCATATGGGCCGGTTCAGGCCAGGGTGTTAACCCACTGCACCACAGCACCAGCCCTCAAATACATCTTTTAAAAAGAAAGAAAGGGGCTGGCGCTGGGGCATAGTGGGTAAAGCTACCGCCTGCCCCCTTTGCCCGCTCCAATTCATTTACCCCAATTGTATTAGCTTCAGATTTATCCTCCTCTCTTCTCTGGCTCTCTCCCTCTGTAACTCTGCCTTTCAAATAAATAAAATGAACCTTTAAAAGCAAAACACATGACAGTACCAAATTTACAGAGCAGATACACAAAAGAAAATCCATCTTTATCATAACAGGAAACTAGCAAAACAAAAAGAAAAAGTAAGAGAGGCATAAAGAAACAGAGAATATGTAAAACAACCAGTAAGCAACCAACAAAATGAGTATTAATTTTGAATAGACATGGATTAAATTCCCCAGTCAAAAGGTATAGGTTGGATGACTACAAAAACAAACAAACAAACAAAAAAAAAACACCAAGACCCAACTGTGAGTTGCCTACAAGAGACTCACTTCACAGGTAAAGATACACATCACATAGCAACTGAAAGAAGAGGGCTGAAAACTATACCATGCAAGTGGAAACCCCAAACTCTATCAGATAAAACAGGCTTTAAATCAAAAAGTGCAGAAAGAGACCACATATATTTCTCACATATATTGATAAGAGGATCAAGAAAAATATACAAGATTCACACATTCATATGCACCCCCAGACTACCCAAACATGTAAAGCAGATACGGTGCTGTTGACACTTGGAGAGCAAAGGAGACAGTGTGGCCTCGCAGGAGCCAGGCCGTCCTTGCCCTCCTCCACCCTTGCTGTACACGTCTCTTCAGCAGAGACACCTCAGAAGGCGTTGCGGTCTGCTCGTCTCTGCCTGCATTTGGCATAGACTGAACAAATGCTTCCAGATGGCGCCTGTCAATCATTCCCGGCTCAGCATCCTCCTAGAGTGATGGCCCTAACGTGAAGTTGCTTATATAAAGTTATTTTATAACTTGTTTTCATAACCTAATGTGCTGATGGGCTTATGAGGGAACATTGAGTCAGGATGAAAGTAGCCAGGCTTGTGGTTTTATAAAATGTTTGTCTTTATTTTGTATGAAAGGCAGAGAGACACAAAGAGAGAGATCTGCCATCCATTAGTTCCCTCCCCAAATGCCTCCAACAGCTAGGGCTGGGCCAGGCCAAAGCCAGGACCCCAGAACGCAGTCTGGGTCTCCTGTGTGGGTGGCAGGAATCCAAGTACTGAAGCCATTGTCTGCTGCCTTCGCAGGGTGGGCATTAGCAGGAAGTTGGAACAGACACGGGCAGGTGGGACTCCAGCCAGGCACTGCGATACGTGAATGTCCCAAGGGGCATCTTCACTCCTGTGCCACACACACACACACACACCCTGGTTTTTGACAATGACAATGGTATGAATATGCAGTGCTGGAGTTCACGTGACAAGGGCTGGTTAGTAACGACCCCTGGCAGCCCAGGCTGCAGAGACTCACGATGGAAGGTCGACAGTCACTCCTCCAGCAGCTGGGCCTCTGTTGTACACTTTCCCCCTCTTCTTTACTTAGGAGGATTTGAACAAGCCTCAGGCGCATTCTTGGTGCTGGCCTCCCGATGGCGAGTGTCGCTGTCGCTAGGGACCCAGGGTGGGGTCGGAGAGAGGAAGGAAGGTAGGCAGCAGGCACATCGTTGACACCTGACGCGGTGGTTGTCCTCGAGGCTTGTCAGCGCTGGACCCTCACCCATGGAATGTCCCCCGGTGGCTGTCCAGGAAGCTGGGCTTGAGGTGGCCGCTACGCGGTTTCAGCACCAGGTGCTGAGTCAGATTTGGCCGAGGATAAGTCACCACCGTGAGAACGAAGAACTGCAGCTGAAACCGCTCTGCACCGCCGTGAGGGCCCTTGGACTTCCTCTCAGCACAGCCTGGGAAGGAACTCCGGGCTCCGGCCTTGCAAGTGCTGTGTCCACTCTGCTCCCTGCCCCTGCTTTGTTGCAAAGAGCTCAGTGCTTTTGGGGACTGGAGCCAAAGAACCCACTTTATTTTCTCCAATGTCTGAGTGGGAGCAGGGAGGCAGAGCAGAACTGGGAGTCAAATAAAGAACTGATGTGCCTCAGAAGCGATTCCGAGAGCTTGTGAACGTTCGGGTGAAGCCATCCTGAGGACAGGTAGAGACAGAGACAGAGGTTGGGATACAGGTGCAGAATGAATCCAGGGAGGAATGCACTGGGCCCCGGGGGGCTGAGGATCTGATGACAGAAGCCAGGAGCCAACCTGATAGCAACCAGCACTGTAAAAGGTGGCCAGGAAGAGTGCACACAGGGAGGGTTAGGAGGAGGAAGACTGAGGAGAAAGTGAACGAGGGAGACCCAGGTCAGTAGCATCCGCAGCTGATGTGAGAGGAAGGATGCCGCTGCCAGACCCTCCCCCCCTCCCCCCCCCCGTTAGTTACCCTAGGGACCGTGGTGGGGCTGAGCACTGAGCTGGGCATGGAAAGAGACAGGAGGGGGCTGGCGGCCTCTTACAGCGCCCCCTCCCCCAAATAATTAATTTATGTATTTGAAAGCACTACGGAGAGGCAGAGAGAGAGAGAGAGAGAGTCTTCCATCCACTGGTTCGCTCCACAAACGGCCGCAAACGGGCGCTTCCTTGGTCGTACTTCGTGCTCCCTTTGAAGAGGGATTCCCTTGATGGCCCACTTGGAGGTCGCAGAGGCTGTAATTCCAAAATGTGGGCTTTGTGTCGCAGACTGAACACAGAGGAGGGCAGGAGACGGGTGTGCTTGTGATTCCTCCTTGGTGGAGGGTGGGCAGGGCGTTTCCATTTGTTTTAAGATTTATTTATTTAGGGCAGGCGCCGTGGTGCAGCGGGTTAAGTTGCCTTCTGCAGCACCAGCAACCCATGTGGGCACCAGTTCGAGTCCCAGCGGCTGCACTTCTGATCCAGTTCCCTGCTAATACGCCTGGGAAAGCAGCAGAAGGTGGCCCAAGTGCTTGGGCCCCTGCACCCGTGTGGGAGACCCCAATGAAGCTCCTGACTCCTGGCTTCAGTCTGGCCCAGCTGTGGCCTTTGTGGCCATTTGGAGAGTGAATCAGTGGATGGAAGATCTCTCTGTCCCTGCCTTTGGCTCTGCTCTCTGTACCTTTCAAATAAATGAATAAATAAATCTTATTTTAAAAGTAAAGGAATAAATAAATCTTTTTAGAAAATATTTATTAGAAAGGTGCAGTTACAGGAAGAGAGAGAGAGAGATCTTCCACGCACTCCACTAGCCAAATGCCCAGAACCACCGGGAGCCTGGAACACCATGCCGTCTCCCACGTGGGTGGCAGGAACCCAAGTTCTTGATTCATCCTCTGCTGCCTCCCACAAGCATTGGAAGCTGAGGTAGGACTTGATCCCGGGCACTCCAATATGGCTTAACCTACTGCACCACAGCCCCCGGCCCCACTTTTATTCTTTATAAACGAAGGTGGGCAGTTTCACTTTCTCAGTGCCCACTGTGCTAGTCCATTTTCTGTTGCTATAACTGAAAACCTAATATGGGGTATTTTATAAAGAACAGAGGAGTGGCCATGTGGCAGAGTGGTTGTGTCACTACGGGATGCCTGCGTCCCACATCAGGGTCCTGGAGTCCTGTCTACTCCACTTCCCACCCAGCATCCTACTAGTACACACCCTGGGAGGCAGCAGGTGATGATTGGAGTGCCTGGGAGACCAGGACGGAGTGCCTGGGAGACCAGGATGGAGTGCCTGGCCTCTGGCTTTGGGCTGGCCCAACTCTGGCTATTGTAGGCATTTGGGAAGTGGACCAGTAGGTGGAGGATTTCTCTATATGTCTCTTTCTGTCTCTCTGCCTTTCAAATAAAATAGAACAAACTCTAAGAAGAATAGGGATTTATGTGGCTCATGGTCCTGGAGGCAGGGAGGTCCCAGGTTGACGTGCCACATCTGAGGAGCACTGTCTCCCTGGTTGGGGTGGGGGGTGGCTCTGGGAAACCCAGAGGAGCACACACTGAGAGGGACACATACGAAAGACAAGGAGCAAACTGGGCTTCGGAACAGGCCGGCTCTCGAGATAAGCCAGTAACTCATGAATCCATGCGTCCGTTCATGGCACAGCCCTAGTCACTGCTGCGAGCGTCCACCTGGCCCCACCTTTTTTTTTTTTTTTAACTATTTATTTACTTGAAAGGCAGAGGGAGGGAGGAGAGGGGAGAGAGAGAGAGAGAATATCCTCCATCTGCTGGTTCACTCCCCAGATGGCTGCACCTGGGACTGTCTGAAGCCAGGAGCTTCCTCCAGGTCTCCCACGTGGGTGCAGGGGCCCAAGCACTTGGGCCATCTGCCACTGCCTTTCCCAGGCACCTTAGCAGGGAGCTGGCTCGGAAGTGGGGCAGCTGGGACTCAAACTAGAGCACGTACAGATGCAATGCCAGCAGCACAGGCGGCGGCTTTTCCTCGCTACATCATGGCACCAGCCCCTGGCCCCACCTCCTAACACCCCACAGTGGGAAATAACTTCAGCCTGATTTTTAGCGAGGACATTCAGACTCCAGCACCAACCTAGCTGAAGTAGGATCCCTAGCTCCTAAGCAAGAAAGTGCCTGTGCAGTGAGCCCTACGGACAGAGCAAGTGGGCTGGGTGAGGGGCTGGAGCATCAGGTCACCCTCTGACTCCTGCACCCCAGAACACATTCTCTTTCCCCGTAATACACTGGCTCTCCCACAATATCACGCCCTCTTACACCCTAATGCACACGCTCTCTCAATCCTGAACACACACCGTCTCGTACTCCCTATTGCTCTTCTCCAAAGGCAACACGGGATCTTCACAGGGACTGCTGGGGTTCCCACACTCCCAGCTTTCCAAGCAGCTGGACAACACAGTCCTTTCGCTCATTTGCAGGCTGTAGTAACTTCACTGGAGGCCCCAGCAGGCGTGGGTGAAGTGGGGACGCATCCGTCCCGAATACAGCTTTCTTTTCCTTTTCACATTCTGACTGAACAAAAGTGAACTGCTGGCCTTGTGACTCATTATAGAGTGTCGGTTCAATTCCACGGGTAGATAATGCTTGTTGGAAAATTCCAGAAACGCCTTGAGCTAGCCGGCTAGAGTTGCAGAGTAACCTGACCCACCCCAGTCAGCAGGACGGCAGAGAAATGGTTGAGACTGCAGATCCCAGGTAAAGAGGGGTAGGGAGGAAGTGTGGGCTCCTAGCGGAAACAGCCAGGCTTCTATCCAGCCGGGCGCCACCAAGCGGCCCTGGCGTGCCTGGACGGCCGCCTCCCCCGGGCCCTTCCGTGGTTGACACATGGCTGAAGCTGTGTCCCCAGTGTAAGGTTTGGTCTCCTTTCCTTTCTGGGAGAAGCTGGGTGTTCAGGCAGCAGCCTGCTTAGCCTGCCGCCTCCCCTGGCTACTCGCAGCCTGAGTAAACCCCTCTCTCCGTTTCTTTCACCTGAGTTCTTATCCTCGGAGTTACTGGAGTCTCTCTCTTGGGTTGGACAGGGCACCAGTGACCCACTGGCCGTGCTGTGTCTGTTTCCTTCAGACTTGCACTGAGCCAGGAATGCCACCAGGTGCTGGCAATGCAAAGCCTGAAGACCCCCGCGTGTGCTGGAATGGTGCTAAGTGCGAAGGCAGGGAACACGAGAAGTAGCGGGGGGGGTCAAGGACGCTGTCCCGGGGCTCTGACAGCTGAGCCCAGGTCTGCAGAAGTTACACTGAGGAGCCTTCTTTCATCATGCAGATAGTGGGAGCTGGGTGGCCACGTGGCAGAGCCACATCTTAGCACATCTTAGCAAGCCTGCTGCGCCACACTGCCACCCGTGGACACGGGTGGGAGCGAGACCCAAGGCGAGGAGCACCAGGCCAGCAGCTGTAAAAAGGGAGAAGGCACAGGACATGGGGATTGCTGGGAGAGAGCGTGAGGAGGGAGGAATCCCGCGTGACGCTTAGGGGACTGCCCTGCACCAGCTGGGACCACAAGCAAGACAGGGAGAACGGGGACGCTCCGTGTCTCCCCAGCCCCAGACTGGTCCCGGCGTGCGGTGCCTGCCGGCAGCGGACAGAGGAGGCGGGGTTCAAAGAGTTGGCCCGGGGCCCCTGGACAAGTGGAGGAAGCGACAGGGTGAGTCACCGAGGGTGGCCACGGGGTTCTGGGCAGAGCAGGGGGGCAGTTCCGGGAAGGGCTCTCATGGGCAGGCGGCTGAGCTAGACCGAGAGAGAGGACAGGGTCCGCACTAAAAGCAGCTGGGATCCCCGGTCTCCCACGAGGCCTGCGCTGGGTGGCCGGGCCCCAGGCACAGCCCTAGCCTGAGCGAGGGCGCTGCAGCAAGACTGCGGGATCCCTCACCCACTCCGGGGGCGTGGTTTCCTCCCGCTAACCCCGTGGCGTCAGCCGCGCCCCGGGCCCGCCAGGCAGGAGCCGGCTGCTCTGAGGTCACCGCCCCACTGCGCCCAGCAGGTTTCACCGGGAGGAGGGGCTGCGACCCTGGGGATGAGGCTGGGGCTGTGTCTGGGGGCCGGCCTAGAAAGGATCGCCGGGGGCCCAGGCCGGAGAGAGGAGGGCCAGGGGACGCCTAGTACCTGCCCAGGAGGCCCGGCTCTCAGTGTCTGCCACAGCGCCCTCTTGACTTGATTCAGCACTAGCCTCCGCCTGTAGTTCCGCTCGCTCCTCGGTTTCCAGTTTCCAGCAGAGGGGGCCGCCGCACTTGGCAGGCGCCAGGGAGCGCGCGGCGCGTCTTCCGCCGGGAACAGGAGCAGGGTCCGGCCCCGCAAGGAGCAGGGACCCGCGCTGCATCCGCGCACGCCAAGGTCCACGTACGTGCTGGGCCTGGCGCTGTCCGCGGAAACCACCGCGAAGGCCACGCTCACGCACGTGGACCAGTCGTACCCGCCCAGGTCACAACGAGACGGGCGGTGTGCGTGGTCGGGGCTCAGCAAGTCCAGGAGCCCCGCGTTCTGCTGGGGCTCCAACGTTTGGTTAGATGTTGGAGACCCTACCCATACCTTAGAGCGCTTCTACAACGCATTCCCAAGTAAGCCCCAGATGTCAGTTCCCCGAGTGCAACCGCAACGTGGTTCACATTCTCCTAGATCTCAAAACCCTGCTCCGTGCGTCTTAAGAGGTTTGGGCTGGCCAGTCACTTCAACTGTTCTCAAAGAAGTCAAGATCTAAATGATTGATAAGGCAGAATGATAGGGAGGGAGGGGCGCCATCTTCCATCCGCTGGTTCACTCTCCGAGCGGCCACAACGGCAGGAGCTGGTCCGGCAGCGGCCAGGATGCTGGGAAGCCATCCCCTGTCCGGGTGGGTGGCAGGGGCTGGTCCGGCAGCGGCCAGGATGCTGGGAAGCCATCCCCTGTCCGGGGTGGGTGGCAGGGGCTGGTCCGGCAGCGGCCAGGATGCTGGGAAGCCATCCCCTGTCCGGGTGGGTGGCAGGGGCTGGTCCGGCAGCGGCCAGGATGCTGGGAAGCCATCCCCTGTCCGGGGTGGGTGGCAGGGGTCCAAGCACTTGGCCATCACTGCCTTCTTAGGCCTGCTAACAGCTGGATGGGAAGTGGAGCAGCAGGAACGACCGCGCTGGCACACGGATGCCTGGCACGGGCAGCAGGCTCTCTCCCTGCGCCGCAGTGCCGGAGCCCATCTTCCTGGCAGCTCCCGCTGGGTCCCCGGCTGAGCGCCCTGGGGTGGGGTGCCGGGAGCACTCCCCCACTTCTGCACCCTGTGTCCTGGGCAGTGGTGCCCTCGTTCCGGTAGGTGCACTTACACGGACACGTCGATCACAGCCACCTTCCTGTTCTTGGGGCTCGCTGAGCGCTCTCTGGGCACCCGCAGCGTCCCTGCTTGGACTCCCGCAGAGTGTGTCTTTAAAACGCTTTTTTCTGTTCTAAGGGATCTGCATGGGAAGGGCTCGGTTGCCTCCTGCAGCACCCTGTGCTAAGTACTCTACTATGGATCTTCAGTTTCAGCCGGACTCGTGGGCAAGGAGGAAGCGTCCAGTGCTGGCCTCCGCCGGGCCGGCTCTCCCTACAGGGAGTCCTGCACAACGCGGGGCAGGGCACAGGGTGCAGCCTGGGGAGGGGGAGGGGCTAACGTCAGGGGCGGGGCGGGACCCAAGCGTGGGCGTGGGCGGGCGCCGGCGAGACAGCAGCCGGGGGGTGGGAGAATGGGCGGGGCCCGAGGACGGTGGAGGGGGGCGGGGCGCCGGCCAGACGGCTGCTCCGGGAGCAGGGTGTGGGCGGGGCGTGGGCAGAGACGTGGCCGGGGGCGCGGTGTGGGCGGAGCGAATGGGAGTGGCGTCCCGGGGGCGGGGCGGAGCAAGTGGGCGGGGCGGAGCAAGTGGGCGTGGCGTCCCCGAGGGCGGGGCGGAGCAAGTGGGCGTGGCGTCCCCGAGGGCGGGGCATGGGGCGCCGGCGGCCTCCGGTCCGCTAGAGCGCAGCCGCCGCGCCCCTATTCGCGCGGCCGGAACCCGGTTCGGAGTCCGAGCGCGTCTCCCGCGCGGGTCCTGTCGGCGGCTCCTCCCGTGGGGCGTGCGCTGGCTGGAGGGTGAGTGTCCCACGGGCGGGGGACCTGGGTTTTGGGGGGAAGATTCTTGCGATCGCGGGGCTTTAAGGTCTCGGGGCTCTTGACCTCCCAGCCAGACCGTGCACACGTGGGACCGTTTAGAAGCCGGCATGGCTCCGACCTCTTCCTGAGCGCCGCCGCTTGCTAGGCCCAGGCAGAGCCGGACGGAAGAGAAGGAAACAGGCGCTGGCGCTGTCCGCCTGTGATGGAAGCGGGGGCTGGCGCTGTCCACCTGTGATGGAAGCGGGGGCTGGCACTGTCCGCCTGTGACGCGAGGACACAGAGGAGCCCCGAATCCCTAGTGCAGCTGGGCCGCCGGAGCTGCCTGTTTATCAAGGACGCTGTAACAGCCTGAGGGAGAACAATCCTCCTCTTTCTGGAAAAGCCAGCGTCTAAACCTGGCGCCTCTGGGAGTCCCGGCTGGTGAGAGGCGTGGAAAGGCACGGTGTTGAATCATGCACACTTCTGGCAGCACTCTGTACAGTTCTGGAAAACAATGGAAATGCCCTAAGTGCCCAGGAGTAGGGAAATGGGCACAAAAGGGCCTGCACACAATGGTGTGGCCACACAGAGAAATGCTGTGTGGCCGTTAGAGTGACCGGCAGGCGAGGGGCCCTGCATCGACAGGACCAGGAAATAATAAGATGAGCCCGGGGAGCGGTGGCTTCTGTGTGCTGATTAGGTCGGACCCGTGTGTGCATCAGAAACAGCGGCAGCGCCCACGGACGCGCTGCCTGCAGGTCGGCCTCCACGGTGCTCTCCTTTCCTGTGGGCCTGGGTGCCTGCCTAGACTCCAGCACAGGGGTCTTCCGGAGCTGTGGATGGGGGCTCGGGAGCAGCCGAGGCCCACAGGAAGAGCTCTGGACTCCCAGGGCTGGCTTGTGGTCTTTGCCGGCTTTTCTGTACTCTTTCGAGCAAGGCGCTCACTGCCTGGCCTCAGTTTCTTGCTCTGTGCCCCAGGGAGAACTGGATGAAGTGAGGAGTCAGGAGCTCATGCCTCTGGTGGCCAGGAATGGGACCGCAGTAGTCAGCTGGTCCAAGCCAGACAGCAGGGAGCGGAGAGACCTGGGGACCCTGGAGAATGCGATGGCAGGAAGCCTTTCCGGCCAAACCAGGGTGCCTGGGCCCTCGCTCTGGGACTCTCAGGATGAGGTGTGTCCAGAGGCTGCAGTGACACTGGCGACCTTTTTCTTTTTAAAAAGATTTATTTTATTGATTTGAAAGAGTTGGGGGTGGGGAGAGAGAGATCTCCCAGCCAGTGGTTCACTCCCCAAATGGCCGCGACAGCTGAGCCAGGAGCTTCTTCAGGGTCTCCCACGTGGGTGCAGGGGCCCAAGCACTTGGGCCATCTTCTACTGCTTTCCCAGGCCACAGCAGAGAGCTGGATCAGAAGTGGAGCAGCAGCCGGGTCTCGAACCGGCGCCCTCATGGGATGCCAGCACTGCAGCGGCAGCATTACCTGCTATGCCTCAATGCTGGTCCCAACACTGATGACCTCTTTAAAAGGGAAGTCAAGTGGCCAGCACTGTGGCATAGCAGAGAAAGCCACTGCCTGCAGTGTGGCATCCCATATGGGTGCCAGTTTGAGACCCAGCTGCTCCACTTCCACCCAGCTCTCTGCTAATGGCCTGGGAAAGCTGCAGAGGATGGCCCAGTGCTAGGGCCCCTGCACTCAAATAGAAGACCTGGATTAAGCTCCTGGCTCATGGCTTTGGCCTGGCCCAGCTGCAGCCATTTGGGGAATGAACCAGCAGGTGGACGATCTCTCTCTTTAACTCTTTCAGATAAATACATAAATATTAAAAAAAAAAAAAGCCAAAGAGAAGTCAGTCACATTGTCCTGCTGAAGAGGTCGCAGAGCCTTTGCTGCGCTGAACGTAAAATCCTCCGTGCTGCCAGCTGAGAGCCGCCTCTTCAGCGCCCACGCACCCTCCTGACCGCGTCTCCCACCACGCCGCTCTCGTTAAGCCACAGTCATCTTTCCGGCTGGTTCTTGAACTCTTCTGGGCAGTTCCCGCCGTAGGCCCTTACTTGCCGCTCCTCCTGCCTGGCCCCCTGTGCCCGCAGATCTTTGCCTGGCTGGTTCTGTATCACCATTCCTCGTCTTTGCCCAGGGACATCTTCCCGGACCACCGTCTAGCAGCAGGTGCACCCCTGCCATCTTCCCCGTGGAGTGCTTCACTCTCTCGCCACCATCACTGACTTGTCGCGGTCACTCAGCACGCCCAGGACTGTTTGTTGTCTTCCCCTCCACCCACACCTGGAGTTTAAAGTTCCTTTCTCGTCTGTCTTGTTCACCCCATGGCCGAACCACCTGGCCAGGGGCTGCTTCCACCTTTTGCCTCTTATGCACGCTGCAGCTGTGAACCAAGGGTTCTTTAGATTCTGCTTCCAGCTTTGTCGGGTGGCTACCTTAGTGGAATTGCTGACTTGCACAGTAACTTCATGTGTATTTTTTCAAGGCACCTCAACTGCGTTTCTTAGCAGGTGCGTCATTTTATGTCCCACCAGCGTGCAAAGGGGCCCAGTTTCTCCAAGTCCTTGCCAACCCTCCTTGTCACTTTCTGTGTTAGTAGTTGCTTTCCAAGAGGGTCTGAGGTGGTATCTCGTTGTTTCGTGCTGACGGCCATTTGTGAATCATCTTGGAGAAATGTCCGTGCCTGTCCTTTGCCCAATTTTGAGTCACATTTGTTCCCTGATGCAGAGGGGAGGGTGGTTACCGGAGCGAGTCTTGTGGGTTCTCTTCCTCAGCTTCGTATGGAAGGAAAAGGCCAAAAGAAGCAGACATTTTATTTGGTTGGCAAGCGACAGTGAAGCGTCCGAGAGGCCAGGCGGGGTGCCCAGAAGCGACACCGGCTTTCAGGAAGTGCACGGGGTTTTTCAGGTCTTGCTGTTTTTCGTTTTTTCATGGGGTCCTCCTATGGGGGTGCCTGTTACAGGACAGGGGTTCTTTTTTTTTTTAAGTTTTTTTTTTTTTTTTGACAGGCAGAGTGGACAGTGAGAGAGAGAGACAGAGAGAAAGGTCTTCCTTTTTGCCATTGGTTCACCCTCCAATGGCCGCCGCGGCCGGTGCACCGCGCTGATCCAAGGGCAGGAGCCAGGTACTTCTCCTGGTCTCCCATGGGGTGCAGGGCCCAAGCACTTGGGCCATCCTCCACTGCACTCCTGGGCCACAGCAGAGAGCTGGCCTGGAAGAGGGGCAACCGGGACAGAATCTGGCGTCCCCACCGGGACTAGAACCCAGTGTGCCGGCACCGAAAGGCGGAGGATTAGCCTAGTGAGCCACAGCGCCGGCTTTGGACAGGGGTTCTATATAATGTATGCCCATTGGCTTAGGGCCCATGAAGATAGTGGAGGTCCCTTGGAGACAGCCTGGCCCCCTCATCTGCCGATTCTGAGTGGAAGGGTGCAGCTAACTTGGTTAAAACCACAGGCTCACACAGACAGGACGGGGGAGGGGCAGGAGCCTAGCAGGTCTTGAAGCACGCTGTGGCCAGCGCCTTGCGACTCCTGGAGTGAAGCCCGTCTCTTGGCTGTGGCCAGCCAGGGCTGCGGACACAGGCCTTCCTCCTGCCTCAGGCCGGCTGGGGAGAACTGGCATTTGCAGAGTGCTGGCACGTGCCGACCACCAGGCACACACCACCGTGGCCCCGACTGCCGGGGATGGATGTGTGGGCACACGTAGGTGCAGGGGCTCGGGACGGGAGCCACAGGCACAAAAGCAGAGCCGGAATCTGGCCCAGGCCCTCAGAGGCGGATGTCTCCGCTGGCCTAGGGAACGTTTGAGAGCTCTGGTGGAGGGGTCTAAACCCAGCCCCCGTACTTTCGGGTCAGGAAAGAGGCGGGTGGGGGCTCACTGCTATCCCTGCCCTTCAGCTGCTCCGCTGCCTTTGTTAGCCAGTGGGACAACCCCGGGAACCAGGAAGGCTGAGAAGGCACAGCTTCTGCCTCCTACCCACACTGACTTCCTGGGTCTGCCTTCATGGAAGGGTCTGAGGTCACTTTGGGAAAAAAAAAAAAAAAAAAAAAAAGGAAGGAAGGAAGGAAGAAAAAACATACATAGGGGCCAGTGCTGTGGCGTAGCGGGTAAAGCCACCGCCTACAGTGCTGGCATCCCATATGGCGCCAGTTTGAGTCCCAGCTGCTCCTCTTCTGATCCAGCTCTCTGCTATGGAAGTGCATAGCCCATGTGCTTGGCCCCTGCATCTGCGTGGGAGATCCAGAACAAGCTCCTGGCTCCTGGCTCTAGATTGGTGCAGCTCCAGCCATTGTGGCCATCTGGGAAGTGAACCAGTGGATGGAAGACCTCTCTCTCCCCCTCTCCCTCCCTCTCTCCCCTCCCTCTCCCTCCCCCTCCCCCTCCCTCCCTCCCTCCCTCCCTCTCCCCACCTCTCTCTGCCTCGTCCTCTTTGTGACTCTGCCTTTCAAATAAATAAATAAGTCAATATATTATATATATATGAACTGTGGCGTAGTAGGTTGTCTCCGCCTTTGATGCCAGCATCCAATATGGGCACCAGTTTGTGTCCAGGCTACTCCTCTTCTGTTCCAGCTCTCTGCTAATAGCCTGGGAGGGCAGTAGAGGACAGCCCATGTGCCTGAGCCCCTGCACCTGTGTGGGAGACCAGAAGAAGCTTGTGGCTTTGGATCAGCCCAGCTCCTACCATTGTGGCCATTTGGGGAATGAACCAGCAGATGGAAGACCTCTCTCTCTCTCATTTTTTTTTTTTTTTTGGATAGGTAGAGTTAGAGAGAGAGAGAAAGGTCTTCCTTCCGTTGGTTCACTCCCCTAATGGCCGCTATGGCCAGCGCTACGCCGATCTGAAGCCTGGAGGCGGGTACCTCCTCCCGGTCTCCCATGCAGGTGCAGGGACCCAAGCACTTGGGCCATCCTCCGCTGCCCTCCCGGGCCACAGCAGAGAGCTGGACTGGAAGAGGAGCAACTGGGACAGAATCCGGCACCCCAATAGGGACTAGAACTCTGGGTGCCAGCACTGCAGGCAGAGGATTAGCCAAATGAGCCACAGCGCCGGCCATCGTCTCTCTCTTTCTCTTCTTTTCTCTGTCTGTAACTGTGTCTCAAATAAATAAATCTTTAAAAACTATATATAAATATATATATCAATTTTGACATACTGCAAAATCTAAATCATCAAGGATTCCATGCCTCTTTTGAGAAGCCTTTTTTCCCCTTAATTTTTACTTATTTATTTTTATTCGTTTGAAAGACACACATAGACACACACATACAGGGACAGACACAGAGAGAGCTACCTGCTTACTCACTCCCCAAATTCCCACAGTGGCGTGGACTGGGCCAGCGTGAAGCCAGGCGGCTGGAACTCCATCCAGGTGTCTCACCTGTACTTAAGCCATCACCTGATGCCTCCCAGGGTGTACATTCGCGGGAGGCTGGAATCTGGCGTAGACCTGGGACTGGAGTCCACGCATATCATCTTCACCAAGCAGAGGCGTGGCCTAGACTCAGCACATTCTTCCCTGCCTCTCCCACTCTTGTTGTCTTTAACAGATTGCTGGGTTCCCAGAAGAGGGCAGCTGCCTGGAACACAGAGAAGGAATACATCTCCCCACGCCATGGCAGGTAAGGACTCCTTATGGGAGAGGCGGGCTTTAAACCAGAAGTGGGATCCTATGCTGTTTACTATGAACAGTTCAAACAGCAGGGACAGACTTGTGTGAACCCCATTTTGTTTCTAAGATGGGCCTCTGTCTGCAGTTACCTTGTTTTGTCTTTCTTGTTTTGTCTATTTCTACCTGCACCCAGAATCTAAATCCCTTAGAGTGAGGGGCCAGGCCTCACCGGCCTTGGCTGTGCCTCCAGTCCCCAAAATCATCCCTGGGACATAGTAGGCACACACAAAAAAATAGTCTCCAAGTTACACCCTGGGGAGCTGTGGGTGGAAATTGAGTTTGATTCCATCTTTAGTTTTGCATCTGCTTATCATGCTGGTGGACACACACACACAATTTTGTTTAAATGTATCCTTTTCTGTTTTTTTTTTTTATTTTTTGTCTCTTTTTGCTTGTTTGATGAATCCATTTAGTCATATTCCAAATACGGAGCTTCATTTTCTTTTTTTTCTTTTTTTTTTTTTTATAGATTTATTTATTTATTTGAAAGTCAAAGTTACACAGAGTGAGAGGAGAGGCAGAGAGAGAGAGGTCTTCCATCCGATGGTTCACTCCCCAGATGGCCACAACGGCCGGAGCTACGCTGATCCGAAGCCAGGAGCCAGGAGCTTCTTCCAGGTCTCCCAAGCAGGTGCAGGGTCCCAAGGACTTTGAGCCATCCTCTACTGCTTTCCCAGGCCATAGCAGAGAGCTGGATCGGAAGAAGAGCAGCCGGGACTAGAACCGGCGCCCATATGGGATGCCAGTGCTTCAGGCCAGGGCGTTAACCCACTGCACCACAGCACCGGTCCCTTTTTTTTTTTTTAAGATTTATTTATTTATTTGAAAAGCAGAGTTACAGACAGTGAGAGAGAGAGAGAGACAGAGAGAAAGGTCTTCCATCTGCTGGTTCACTCCCCAAATGCTGCAGCAGTCAGAGCTGCACTGATCCGAAGCCGGGAGCCAAGAACTGCTTCCAGGTCTCCCATGCGGGTGCAGGGGCCCAAGGACTTGGGCCATCTTCTACTGCTTTCCCAGGCCATAGCAGAGAGCTGGATTGGAAGTGGAGCAGCCAGGACTTGAACTGGTATTCTTATGGGATGCTGGCACTGCAGGCTTTACCCACTATGCCACAGTGCCACTCCCTACACACATAATTTTTCCTTTTTTCATGTGATAGTGTAACATGGAAATCCTTTTGTTTTAGAACATATAAATGCACTTTATTTACTGTTTATATGAAGGTTTTTTGGCCTTGGCACTGCTGACATTCTGGGCCCGATTAGCGGAGCTGTCCCGTGCAGTGTTCAGGTGGGTCGGTGGTGCCCCTGGCGACTCCTCTCCTGTTGTGTTGACCAGGAATGTCTCCAGATTTGGAGAAGCGTCCCCTGCAGGCCACACTGGCCCTAACCGAGGAACATTGGTGTATTTCCTCTGTGTCCATTTTCCTATTAAGCCCCTGGTAGAGTTTAGTCTGTTAAGCAATATAAAAATGTTAACCATTAATCTTGTGCATGCAATTCGACCTTCACCCACAGCTGAATGCCCAAAAGTGTTTCTTTCAAACTAGCAACAAAAACAAATGATGGTTTTCTTACCAAGGTCCTACACGGCCAAGGTCACATCAAGAACTGGTCCCAGGTGTTATGGGCGAGTTTCATTGCACCAGCCACCGAGCTGTGTCCCCGAAGAACTCAGTCTGTAATTTGCATGTGGGACATCCTGCTTCAGAGGTGAGGGCTGTTACTGATCAGCCAGCGCCCGTAGCACCTGGCTCTTTCAGACTCCTCTCCAGCAACAGTACAACACTGCAACGTGGGCTCCTGGTAGCCCTGCCCTGCCCTCCCCTTTGGGCCCGCGGGCCTGTTTCTTCCTGTTTGGCTTCAGTGTCAGATTTCAGTGGATGGAAGCAGAACTGTGCAGGCTGACAGGTGCTGACACCTGCCCATGTAGCTAACACCCCAGGTTAATCCCAGTCCCTTCCTATCTTGGTGTTAAGGGGAAAATGTCTCACAGAGGATCTTCATGTTAGACCAGGCTTTTAAATGGTTTAGTTGTTGTTGTCTGTAAAGATTTATTTATTTGAGAGGCAGAGTGACAGAGAGAGGAAGAGAAAGAGCAAAAGAGATTTTCCATTGTTGGTTCACTCCCCAGCTGGCTGCCATGGTCAGAGTTGGACCAAAATGAAGCCAGGCGCCAGTAACTCCATCTGAATGTCCCACATGAGTGGCAGGGGCCCGAGTATTGGCCATCAACCACAGCCTTCCTAGGCACATTAATGGGGAGCTGGGTTGGAAGTGGAGCAGCCGGGACTCAAACTGGCGCTCTGATAGGGGATGCCAGCATTGCAGGCCGTGGCTTAGCTCGCTGTAGCACAACCCTGTCCCTAGGTGTTTGTTTTAGGAGATATAATTATGTTCAGGTTGAGCAACCCTAATCTGAAAATCCGAAATCTGAGATGCACACTGGTACTTAGAAAGTTTCAGATTTTAGAACATTTCAGATTTTGGATCTTTGGGTTAGGATGTTCAACCTAAAAAAAAAAAAATCCATGCAAATATTCCAAAACCCAAAAAACTGCTGGTCCTATGCAAATTCAGATAATGGATACTCAGTCTGTCTTAGTAAAACCAAGTATGATATACTTGGCTAAAAAAATCCATTATTTTAAACTGTGACCCATGGAAAAGAATACCATGGTATTTCTTGGCTTCGCCCACATTCACACACCTAAGCATTTAATTTTCATCTTAGTCCTCACTGAATTTTGACCCAGAGAAACTGCTCTTCGAGGAGAACCGTTTCTGCTCCCGCTCTAGGTAAGAAGGTGCTGATCGTCTACGCCCACCAGGAGCCCAAGTCTTTCAACGGCTCCTTGAAGCGGGTGGCCGTGGAGGAGCTGAGCAGGCAGGGCTGCGCCGTCACCGTGTCCGACCTGTACGCCATGGACTTCGAGCCGAGGGCCACGAGGAAAGACATCGCTGGTGAGGCAGGGGGAGAGGGCTCTACATCTGGGAAACTTCCTTCTTTGTGTTTTTTCACTAAAAAAAAAAAAAAATTAGGAAAGCTGAGCATCAGGCTAAAGGAGTCTGCAGTGTCCGTCTCTTTGCCGTGCCTGTCTCTCTGCCGGCAGGGAGCCGGTGTCTGGTGCCGTGTGTCCTCCAGAGGTGGTCTCGGTGTGATAGCTGTCTGCAGTACTCCATTGCACAAGTGTGTTGTGTCCCCAACTACAGGGCACGTTTGGTCGTGTCTGGTCCTTTGCCGTTAGGAACAGAGCTTCAGTGTGTCTTCAAGGCCTTGTGTTTGGCTGTGTACACAAGTGTATCCAGAAGCAGACTTGCCGGACCGAGGGGACGTCTGTCCACTGTTCGTGTTCCTGGATGAAGGCACGCTGTGCCGGTTTACCCTCCCACCAGCAGGGCTTATGAGTGCTCACTTCCTCACTGTCACCGGCAGTCTTCTGATGAATACCAGACTGGCAAGTGAGAAAATGGTCTCCCATTATCGTTCTAATTTGTTCTTGCATTATAAGTAAAGCTTAGTATTTTAATGCTTGTATTTATTAATGTTCATTTATAGGAACAAGGCAGAACAGCAATACTTAATTAAAATTTAATAAACATTTAAAAATATTAAAATTTAATATTTTAACAGAGTATTTGTTTCTTGCATATGCTTTGTTCATTTTCCCATTAGGTAGCTAGTTGGTCTCCTTTCTTACTGATTTTAAAGAACTCTTTATATATTAAAAGTAGTCTACAGTGTAGAATATGAATTGGAAAGGCTTTAAGCTGTTTATTTGTTGTCATTTTATTTGAAAGGCAGACAGAGACAGAGGGAAGCCTCCCACCTGCTGGTTCACTCTCCAGATGCGCACAACAGCTGGGGCTGGGCCAGGTCTAACCAGGAGCTGGGACCCAGTTCAGGTGTCCCACGTCGGTGTCAGGACACCTGCTGCCTCCCAGGGTCTGCATTAGCAGGAAGCTGGACGTGGATGTGGAGCGGCTCCCCGGGACTCAAGCCCAGGCACTGGAGCACAGGACGCAGGGGCCCCGAGCAGCGTCGTAGCCACTCACCAAACACCTACCTGCCAGTGTTTCTTCCTCATTTGGGTTTTGTTTTGTGTGTTTGCTTTTTGCTTTCCTTATGGTGGCGTTTTCTACTCAGGACTTTATTTACTTTTATTTAGTTGACTTTGTAAAGATTTATTTATTATTTGAAAGGCAGAGTGACAGAGAGGCAGAGGCAGAGAAAGAGAGAAGGAGAGGTCTTCCATCCACTGGTTCACTCCCTAGCTGGCTGCAATGGCCAGAGCTGTGCCGATCCGAAGCCAGGAGCCAGGAGCCTCTTCTAGGTCTCCCACGTGTGAGCAGGGGCCCAAGCACTTGGGCCATCTTCCACTGCCTTCCCTGGCCACAGCCAAGAGTTGGATCAGAAGTGGAGCAGCCGGGACTTTAACTGGTGCCCATATGGGATGCCAGCACCACAGGTGGCAGCTTCACCCACTACACCACAGCACTAGCCCCTAGTTGACTTTTTAGCAAAAGTCTTTTTTGTTTATGAGTTCTGGATATAATTTACATAAAATGTAAATTATAAAAAATGTTTTATAGTTTCTTCTGATATTTGATATGTTCTACTTTTCAAATTTAAATATTTGATCTAGTTCAGCTTTATTCCTGTGTAGAACTTGAGGAACTGGTCCAGTTTGTTGTGCAAGTACCGACCCAGTTGTCTGATCACTACTTCCTGCCAGACCCAGCTTTTTTGCCCCTAATTTAAAATGCACCTTCATTCAAATCAGAATTCTCATGTTGGGGGCCGGTGTGTAGCACAGTGGGTTAAATAGCTGTCAGTTCAAGTCCTGGCTGCTCCACTTCTGATCTGGCTCCCTGCTAATGTGCCTGGGAAACCAGTGAAAGTTGGCCCAAATGCCTGGACCCGTGCACCCATGTGTGGAGACCCGAATGAAGCTCCTGGCTCCTGGCTTCAGACTGGCCTAGCCCTGGCTGTTGTGGGAGTTAACCAGCAAATAGATTGATTTCTCTCTTTCCCTCTCTGCCTTTTAAGTGAGCAAATAAGCCTTTAAACAGTTCCCCCTTGTAATGGCATTCTGCTCTTTCTTTTTGCTTTTCCCTTGTCTATTCATGACTCAGTAGCACATGATCTTAATTATTTTGGCAAACAATTTTTTAATATTTATTTACTTATTTGAAAGGCAGAGTTACAGAGAGGCAGAGACAGAGAGAGAGAGAGAGCACTTCCATCTGCTGGTCCACTCTATAAAAGGCCACAACGGCTGGAACTGGGCCAATCCAAACCCAGGAGCCAGGAGCTTCTTCCAGGTCTCCCACGGACTTGAACCATCTTTTTTTAATATTTATGTTATTTATTTGAAAAATGGAGTTACAGAGAGAGGTAGAGCCGGGGCGGGGGGGGGGGGGGGTGTCTGCTGGTTCACTTCCCAGATGACCACAACAGCCAGAGCTGAGCTGATCCAAAGGCAGGAGCCAGGAGCTTCTTCCAGGACTCCCACATGGGTACAGAGGCCCAAGGACTTGGGCCATCTTCCACTGCTTTCCCAGGCCACAGCAGAGAGCTGGGTTGGAAGTGGAGCAGCCGGGTCTTGAACTGGTGCCCATATGGGATGCTGGCACTGCTGGTGGCAGCTTTACCCGCTGCACCACAGTGCCGGCCCCACAATGTTTTTAATATCTCAGAGCTAAGTCACCCTCATTTCCCTTATTTTGTATTTTTCGTAAGTACATTTGCTTTATTTTCTCATGAGATCTTTTGAATTAGCTTTTCAGAATCACAAGGAACCCATGGTATTTTTGCTGTGGTCTCATTCCATTCATAGGTGAATGCAGGAAGAATTGGCACTCTGTGCTGGAGTGACTTCATTTGTCCAGGTCTTTTTGCCAGCCCCACGTCTATGTAAACGTTTTCTTCAGGCAGCTTGTCTGTCATTATTGTTAAGTGGTTGGTTGTCTTGTGAGGGGATTGTTTGTGTGTGGGTGTGTGTGCAGTCAACCACTACTAGTTCTTACTGTGTGGAAAGACTTGCAAGCTGACTCTTTGGGGCTTTCCAGATACACAGACCATCTGCAAACACTCTTCCCTAAGTTCCTTCTGTTTGTGATTGTGATAACTAGCTCTCTGGTTTCTATATTCAGGACTCATGGCCATAAGCCGACGTCCTTGTCTTTGTTGTCGTCTTTTTAAAGGAGTCAGTCTTCTCCTGGTGAAGGGCAGAGCAGGGACTAGAAACAGAGAGACTGCTGGGATATGGTGCTGCTGACTTTCAAAGAAATAATGGTGCACACAGTTAATGTCAAAACATATTTAAAGATGTAGGTACCAGGATATAAAATGTGCCATCTTTTCCCACCTGCTCAGTCCTGCACCACAGCCCTACCCTTTTGGTGTGGATCATTATAGATCCCAGTATCAACAAACACACATGCAGGTGCAGGTGCGAAGCCCTGGGTACACAGTGAGCGCTCTGCACCTTCAGATCCCACGGCCGCACATCTCACTGACGTGGGCACCCAGCTGCAGACACCAAGCACACGTGGGTTCCTCTTGGTGTCACTGTTCCCTAAACAGTAGAGATGCAGTTGTTTACACCATCGCTAGAACGCCTTGTACAGCTGTTGACGTTGCGTTTTCATCAAGGGATTCCGGAGAGGATTTAAGGTGGTCAGGGGGATTGCGGAAGTTCAGTGCAGACACGAGGCCGTTTTCTGTAAGGACCTTGGGCAGCCGTGGACGTGACGTCCGTAGGGGTCTGGAACTTGTCACTCGCAGACACTGAGGGACAACTATGGATGTGAAGGGCCCGAGGGGGTCTCAGGCTCTCCCGTAATGTGGCAGCCAGAAGCCCATCTAATAACACAGCCTCTTGCCTGTAGTAGTCACTCACTTAAGTGGCATTTTATACATAGGAGCACTCTTTGAATGAAAGTCAAATGCAAGCAGGTTGAAATGACCTGCTTGCTAAGGATCCTAAATTTTTTAAAATTGTTCCTGTGACTCTTCCCAAAGTGACCTAGGGTTTGTGCACCCCAGGTGGTGGAGTGGCTCACTCCTGTCCTTGAGTCAGCCCCGTGGCTTTGAGGGGTTGACCAAGCCTCTCGCAAGTCTCAGTCTCCTCTCGGCAGATGGGAGCCACAGTGACCCCGTTGCTCCGAGGACAGCTGACACGTGTGGAGTTCAGGACGCGCTAGGCAGGACGTGCCCAGCCAGGGCCCTCCCGGGCTTTCTCTTCCGCAGCTGCCCTGGAGCCTGGGTGCTGGCTGGGTCGCAGCGGGTGGCTGACTTGCTTGGAGGAGTCCGGGTACTCAGGTTGCTGGGATGGGCCCCGCGTGCTCTGCTGGGAGTGACAGCAGTCGGCCGGTTTCTCCCCAGGAGCCGTCTCTAACCCTGAGGTCTTCAGCTACGGGGTGGAGGCCTACGAAGCCTGCAAGAAGAGGTGTCTGACCAGCGACATCCTTGAGGAGCAGAAGAAGGTTCAGGAAGCAGATCTGGTGATTTTTCAGGTTTGTTTTCCCTCTGGGGAACATGTCGAGTCGGATTCATCCTAGGATAATCGCTTTCCGAAGCGGGGCCGTGTTTTCCGCACGCTTCTGCACTTGGTCAGGACACCTAATTACAGGTTACCTAGTTCCAGCACTTCCTCTGGCTGGGTGCAGAAGTCCGTGTGGCCAGTATCACTCCAAACGCTGACGCCCGAGCAATCGGAAGCATGGTGCAGGAAAGGAGTGAACCACGCAGGTCCTGCTGCTTCCCTTCTCCTCCGTGCCCAGCCCCAGACGAGCTAGGACTGTGCGGGAGCCAGCGCGCTACACCCAAGTGCTTGTCAGCCCCTGCCCCGATCACACCGATCAGTCAGGGGAGACTCTTCCGTTTCTCTCACTGGCTGCTGCCCGCACACACATCTGCCGCCTCCCCAGCATTTGTTCAGAAACTGTTCGACAGAGCTGGCCCCGGGAGCGGCCTCCGGCGCGCTCACTCAGGGGGCCCTTCCTCACTCGGGGGCCTTCCTGGCGCAGTGGCCAGGGCCTCTAGGGCAGCAGGTGTGCCTCGGGAGCACTGGGTTGCTAGAAACCCAGCTGAAACTAGAAAGGGGGCATTTCTCACGAGGCTGTGGTCGCCTGGGGTCTCGCTTTAGTCCCTTTCAAGTTGCTGTAACGTGGTATTGGAGACCGGGGCATTTCTAAAGAAAAGGCAGAGTTCTGGAGGCCAGGAAGGGCCAGCCCCTTCTCCTGTGCCATGGAGGGAGGCAGAGCGCCAGAGGGTTGGACTCGCTTTTTGATAACAAGCCTGCTCTCCTGATAACTAGCCCAGCCCTGAGATAAGAGCGCTAACCAGTCCCTGAGGGCAGAATCCTGGCCTGATCAGCTCCCAAGGGTCCTAGGTCCTGACACTGTTCACTGGGCGTTCAGCTTCCAGCACATGAACTCCGGGGGACACATCCAGGCCCTGGGCCCCCATCCCCGCTCCCGCCCCCCGGCCGAGGCTGGGCTGCAGGCACAGAGATCCGGGGCTCAGTGCCTCTGCTCCCTTCCCGGAGCTCCCACCTGCGTCTCCCTGTACCTGGCTCTGCTTTCTGTCCCTGCGTGCGGGCACTGGGTTCCCAGACCCAGGATTTCCCAGCAAGGGACCTGATGGCCGCAGAGAGTGTCCGTGTTTCCAGCCCTGCTTGAGGGGAGGGGTGGGAGGGACACCATTGTCATGGGGGGTGCAGGGAGGGGAGCAGGGGGCATGTGACACTTCCCAGTGTGTCCAGGACTGGTGGGGTTCCCAAGCCCTTCGTAAAGTAACCCTGTGGGGGGGGGGGAAGCACCTCTGCTGCCTCCCCAGCCCAGGCTGCCCCTTGACCTCGCCTCCCTGCCGCCACCCCTTCTTACTGAGCAGCATTGATCATTAAGCTGGTCGAAGTGCTGTGCAATCTTCCATCCTCAGCAGATGTGGGTGGACTCACCGGGCCCCAGACCTGGGTGACCTTGGGGTTTATCGTCCACACGTAGTAGTCAGGCCAGCACCCAGGGCCCACGTGCACCGGCAGCACTGAGCTCAGCCATCCCCTTGGCTCAGCTGAGCAGGTGCCACCCACCCCTCCTGCCGCTTTTCCATTCATTCAGCACTCACAGAAGGTCTGCTCATCACTTCTCCTAGTGCTGCTGTTCTTGTCAGAGCCATGACTCACTGGGCACTTGTTCAGTCCTGGACACCTTCATGTGTCCCTGGGTCCTAACCTGCATCCCGTGAGCCCAGCAGGACTAGGAGCCCTGTCTGATGAGTCAGGAAGGGGAGGCACAGAGCAGTCAAGTGACTTACCCACATCACACAGCAATAGGTCACGGAGCTTGAATTCTAGTGTCAAGTCCCGAGTTTGGTTTATGTTGATAGCACATGAAACATGGGCCTCCACCATTCATGGGAGATTATTGCCTGTGTGCATTTTCCTTCTAGATGATACGCTGGATGTGGTGGTGGGGGTCCTGTGGTGAGCAGGGAGGACTTAGGTCTTCCTGCTGGTGTGTAGAACGCAAGCAAAAGCCTTGGCTTGTGTGGCATCCACGCAGCTGGAGCGCCTCGGTCTGACTCCCACATGCAGCAACTCCCCAGGCACGCGGAGGGGCAAGCTCTTTTCCACACTCCTCCTCTTGGCCCCTGACTGGCCCAGGCACAGAGAGCACTGCCCCAAAGCTACTGTCCAGTTCTCAGCTCTCCCTGGCTGCCCACGGAGCCGCATCAAGGGGCTGTCGGTGTGTGTGTGTGGGGGTGATGGTGTGTGTGTGTGGGGGGTGATGGTGTGTGTGGGGGGGTGATGGTATGTGTGCAGAGCCGCCCATCACAGCGAGCAGGACCGTTGTCAACCCCACCTACTGCGGCCACGCTGCGCCCCTCAGAGCTGACCGTGTGGCTTGCCACCTCCTGCCCAGTGCTTAGGACAGCAGGGCTCATTCTGCACCCCCAGACAGAGTCGTGAAATCCGGAGACAAGCGCTCATCTCTCCCTGGTGTTGTGCCCCCAGTTCCCGCTGTACTGGTTCAGCGTGCCAGCAATCATGAAGGGCTGGATGGACAGGGTGCTGTGCCAGGGGTTCGCCTTTGACTTCCCAGGAATCTACGATGCTGGCTTTCTGAAGGTATGTACGCTGGCATAAAGCTTCCTGCAGATGACAGGGCGGGTGGAAGTGGGGTACCTGTCCAGTTCCAGTTTGCTCTCTTGTTTTCAGCGAGTGCTGGTGGAGCACAATCCGTGTGCAAACCACTGTGGTGCTGTATGTAGCTGAGAAAAGCATTATTGACAGATTCCTGGAGCTTTTTGGCTGGCGTGGGGGAGAGATCCAGGCACGCGCACAGCCACTGCACTCGTGACAAAGTAGGGACTGGGGCAAGGTGTTGGGTAAGGCTAATGTGGGCGACTCGACATGGGTGACCAGCAGCCAGCCCTGGCTCCAGAGGGGCCATCTTATACAAAGTCCAGCCCTGGCCTTGCATGAGGGCACCTGCCTGCCTGTGAGACAGATCATGGAGTCACCTGCACTGCAGGGGGAGGCATGCCTAGAACAGGTAGATGCATGACACATGGTGCCAACGAATTTCTTTTTTTAAAAAATCGATTTATATATTTGAAAGGCAGAGCTAGAGAGAGAGAGAGAGAAGGAGACAGAGCGATCTTCATTCCATTGATTCACTTCCCAGATGGCTGCAGCAGCCAGGACTGGGCCCTGAGTCAGGTGCTTCATCCAGCCCTCCCCCATGGGTGTGGGGCCCAAGCACTTGGGCCGTCTTCCAGTGCGGTGCATACGCAGGCCATCAGCAGGGAGCTGGGTCAGAAGTGGAGCAGCCGGGACTCATCCGGCGCCCCGTGGGGTGCAGGGGCTGCAGACGGGGGCTTAACCTGCTACACCACAGCAACAGCTCCCGGGCCACGAACTTCTTACAAAAGTGATTTCCTACTAAAATAAGCGAAGTTTTTAAATTCTAAAACCACCTCAGGAAAGAGGTACATAGAAGGAAAACAGACCCAGGGACCACCACCTGCCTTGCACCACGAATGCCACTTCCATTCCCTGAGTGGCTGCTGTGCGCTGGGCCCGCCCGCCTCCTTCCTCAGCCGTTCACACTGTGCCCCTGGCACGCACGTCCTGCCAGAAGTCTGGACGTGTGTTGGCCTCTGTTCTCTCGGTGCGGTGGCTCCGACCGCTAGGATGCGGTTGGGCCCTGTGGGTGGGCTGCCCGGGACGGGAGTGTGGTGTGGGCGCATCCGTGCGGGACCTGACCCCACATTTCCCTCCTGGCCGCTGCAGTCCTGGGGACTGGAGTCAGGCGGCACTCTTGCCGTCTCCTGGCATTTGCTTTCTCTCTTGCAGGGTAAATTAGCCCTGCTTTCCCTGACCACAGGAGGCACGGCTGAGATGTACACACGCACCGGGGCCAGCGGCGATTTCCGGTACTTCCTGTGGCCACTCCAGGTACGCAGGCCTCGGGGGGGGGGGGGGGCGGGGGCGGCGTTGCACCTGCTGCCTCTCCACACCGTCTCGACTCCGTCCGGATACAGAAAATCCTAACATTTTGCCCATGGTCATGTTTACCTGGTGACAGTGGGAAGGCTGACCCATAGGTGAACACACAGCCGTCCCTGGGTGTCCGTGGGAGTGGGCTCCAGGGCCCCTGCGGATACAGAATCCACAGGTGTTCAAGGCCCTTGGCTAAAATGGGACAGTGTTTGTCTAGAACCAACACATGTGCACCTGCAGACTTGAAGTCACCTCTGGGTTACTCATAGTCCCCGCAGGCAGTGTCAGCACTGCAGAGCCGCTGCTGGGAGCTACTGTTCAGGGCACAGTACTAGGAAAAGCACCTCTGCGTGTTCAGGACAGACACAGTTTGGTTTCCAAATAGTTTCAGCCTGCGATTGCTTGAATCCACGGAGGCAGGGCACAGAACTGAATTTTGGGTTAGGTTGGTCCCAAGGGGTGTGTGTATGTGTGTGTGTGTGAGAGAGAGAGAGGGAGAGAGAGAGAGAGAGCAAGAGCGAGCGCGCGCGAGCATGAAGGAGGCTCAGTGGTGCAGCTGCAGAGCTGCCCCCATGGGTTCCAGTGGCGCTTGGTGAAGGCAGCGCCTGTTAGGCCCTGGCAATAGGTACCCTGAGCCCTACATTCCCAGTGGCCACGGGCTGCCTCTGCAGCCTTGCTGACCCCCACACCTGGCCTCTGCAGCCGTGCTGACCCCCACACACGCTGGCCTCTGCAGCCGTGCTGACCCCCACACACGCTGGCCTCTGCAGCCATGCTGACCCCCACACACGCTGGCCTCTGCAGCCGTGCTGACCCCCACTGGGGGCAGAAGAGCCCACAAGCAAGCCCACCTCCCTGCCCTCCTCCTGGGACTCCAAGCTTCCCCACCCTGCCAGCTCCAAGCCCCTCCTAGGCCTGCTTTCCCAGGTGTTCCTCATGTTGCCTGCGGTGCACCCTGGGCCTGAGGAGTGGCTCTCTCTGCCCAGGGCAAGGCAGCGGGCAGGAGGAGTTCTGGCCGCCACGGGTGTCCACGGTGAATGTGAGCTGGGGGTGGGATGGGGGATCCTGACCCGGGAGACCCAGAGAGCTGCGCAGGGACGTTTGTCAAGGCGGGAGCGGAGCTCGCAGAGCCGCCTGTGTGAGCTCGCTCCCCTCCCTGTGAGCTCTCCGGTTCACTGCCTGCCCGTGAGTCTGCTGGGATGTCGGTGGTCTTTATTATTTGTCAGTGAAATTAATCCCATTGTGTCTTCAGAACATTACATTTTCTTTGTGTGGGCAGTGTGCACAGATCTTTAGGTTGATTACTTGCCTTTGTTGTAATGGGACCATCCAATTCTCTTTTTTTTTTTTGACAGGCAGAGCAGACAGTGAGAGAGAGAGACAGAGAGAAAGGTCTTCCTTTTGCCGTTGGTTCACCCTCCAATGGCCGCCGCAGCCGGCACGCTGCGGCCGGCGCACCGCGCTGATCAGAAGCCAGGAGCCAGGAGCTTCTCCTGGTCTCCCATGGGGTGCAGGACCCAAGCACTTGGGCCATCCTCCACTGCCTTCCCGGGCCACAGCAGAGAGCTGGCCTAGAAGAGGGGCAACCGGGACAGAATCTGGCGCCCCGACTGGGACTAGAACCTGGTGTGCCGGCGCCGCAAGGTGGAGGATTAGTCTAGTGAGCCGCGGTGCCAGCCCCCTCCAGTTCTGTCTTCTGTTTTCTTTAAAGATTTTATTTATTTATTTATTATTTATTTAATTTATTTATTTATTTATTTATTTATAAGTCAGAATTACACAGGGAGAGATCTCTCATGTCCTGGTTCACTCCCCAGATGGCTGGGTCAGGCTGGAGCCAGGAGCTTCATCTGGGTCTCCCATGTGGGTAGCAGGGGCCCAAGCACTTGGACCGTCCTCCACTGCTTTCCCAGACACATTAGCAGGGAGCTGGATGGGAAGTGGAGCAGCTGGGAGTAGAACCGGTGATCATACGGGATGGCAGTGCTGCAGGCAGCAACTGTACCCACTGCCCCACAAGGCCACCGCAGTCGTATCTTCTAAGATTACTTGTGTATGGATGCAGGCTTTGACTTCAGATTTTTTTTTTTTTTTTTTTTTTTACCCAGTCTGTTTACTGATTTCTCTGACTGATCCTGATTACAGTGTTTGAGCTGGTTTCTAGTGACAAAGTCATGTTGTCTGAGAAAAAGAGATGTAGCAAATGGGGTGTGGCTGGTCACTGACCACCTGGTGCTGAGGTCAGAGGCAGGTGTGGGGTTTGAAGGCTGAGTGCCATCTCTCCACGGGCCGGTGGTCTCTCATGTATTGTCATCCAGTCTTAAATTTTTGCTTTTGAAAAATCTTTACCTTTTTTTTTTAATTTTGCAGAAGTATATACTGTTGTGAAAAATGAGATGATGTGAAATATAAAAAAAAAGTCCATCCACTTAATCTCTCTTCTCAGAAATAATCACTTTTAATAAATGTTGTACTTCCCTAGGGCCCATATATGTATATACATAGAGACTTTTTATTATTAAGTTCTTTATTCTCCTATAAATGGCATGCCACCAATACTGCTTAAAATCCATTGCTTTCATTTCAATAAATATCTTGAACAATCTTCCATGGTGGCACATTGCAACTAGAATAGCTTATTTTAGAATAATCCCTAGTCTGAATGCACTGTAATTTGCCTGATGAATGAAAACTGTGACATTTGGTGTCTGAATCAGTAACAAAGATTACACTTGAGTCTCGGTTTGAGGATTCAAGCTGCACCAACTTCTTTTTTATTTAAAAAAATATATATTTATTACTTATTTAAAAGGCAGAATTACAGACAGAGAAGGAGAGACAGAGATCTTTCTTCCGCTAGTCCACTCTGCAAATGGCCACAATGGCCAGGGCTGGGCCAGGCTGAAGCCAGGAGCATCATTTGGGTCTCCCATGTGGGTGCGGGGGCCCGAGGACTTGGGCCATCTTCCACTGCTTTCCCAGGTGCATTAGCAAGGAGCTGGATCAGAAAGGGAGTAGCTACAACTTGAGCCAGTGCCCATAGGGGATGGTGGCATTGCAGGCCGTGGCCTAACCCGCTGCCCCACAGCACTGACCCCTGCCCCAAGCTCTTCACCCCACCCTAAGGTCTTAGGGAAGCCAGTGTTCAGCGGCCTCTGGCAGTAGGGTTGATGTACAGTGTGTGGAAGGACTGTTTCACACCCTCTCTGATCACTTTCTCGTATGGTGTGCAAGTTCCTAACGGGTTCTTTCCTTCCTTTGTGGCTCCAGCATGGCGCACTGCACTTCTGTGGATTTCAGGTCCTTGCCCCACAGATCAGTTTTGCTCCTGAGTACGCATCAGAAGAAGAAAGAAAAGCCATGGTGGCGTCCTGGGCCCAGAGGCTGAAAACCATCTGGCAGGAGGAGCCCATCCAGTGCACTCCCCCCTGGTACTTTGGGCACTGACGCTCTGTGGGCCCGATTGAGCAGGCGGCGCTGCCGCTCAGTGGGACAGCAAAGCGCACCGCTGGATTTAGTGGGGTGTGCGAGGGTGTCTCCCGGCTGTGGTTCAGCAGTCAGCCGGCTCTGCGGACGCCTGTTCTGACTGATCGTCACTCAGCCGCGTTTTCTTTTCTCTGGTTCTGTCGCTGTCTCATGGTGATGCTGATTTTCAGATAGTTCTCTGGGCCTGGAGCTGGGCTTGTTGGGTTTATTTTTCCACTTGGTTTTGTTTTATGACTCAAGTGGAGAGTTTCTACTTTTATTAATAGGGAAGTTTAATCCATTCAGAGCTATTTTAAAAATGGATACATAATGGTAACTATTTATGGGTTCAGTGTGATATTTTGGTACACGTATACAATGTGTAATGATCAAATCAGGGGGATTAGCCTGTGTATTACATGAGACACTTTTTGTGGTGAGAACATTGCAAATCCTCTCTCAGCAATTTTGAAACATCCAATAAATGACCGTTAGCTGGTCGCCCTACGGCTCTGAGGGCACAGGAACTTCTTCCCTCTGTCTGGCTATAACTTTGTGCCTTTGACCAACCTCTCTCTATCCACTCCTTACTCTCTTTTTTTAAGATTTATTTATTTATTTATTTGAAATGCAAAATTACAGAAAGGCAGAGGCAGAGAGAGAGAGAGAGAAGTCTTCCATCTGCTGGTTCACTCCCCAGATGGCCGCAATGGCCAGAGCTACACTGATCCAAAGCCAGGAGCTGGAAGATTCTTCCGGGTCTCTCACATGGGTGCAGGGGCCCAAGGACTTGGACCATCTTCTGCTGCTCTCCCAGGCCACAGCAGGGAGCTGGATCGGAAGTGGAGCAGCTGGGACTCAAATTGGTGCCCATATGGGGTGCTGGCACTGCAGGCGGCGGCTTTACCTGCTGTGCCACAGTGCTGGCCCCGCCGCCCCTCCCTCTTAGCTATTGTTTTAGTGTTATGTTTGGATTTACGTCTTCCATCTTTCTTTCACTTGCATTATGACTGTGAAATTTTAAGTGAACAGTGCTGAGCATACATTTAAAATAACAAGGTGCCTGTCACAATGGAAATTTCAAAACCTTGGTGGATGTCACTCTGCCACTGTATGCATGTTGTGTAACACTCCTTTAATCCCCTGAGCTCAGCACCACACAGGTAGTTGGATGAATCTCCTTAGAAGCAAGTGCTGTGGTGTAGTAGGCTAAGCCTCCGCCTGCGGTGCCGGTTCGAGTCCCGGCTGCTCCTCTTCGGATCCAGCTGTGGCCTGGGAAAGCAGTAGAAGATGGCCCAAGTCCCTGCACCCGCGTGGGAGACTCAGAAAAAGCTCCTGGCTCCTGGCTTCAGATGAGCCCAGCTCCAGCCATTGGAGCCATCTGAACCAGCGGATGGAAGACTTCTCTCTGTGTGTCTCTCCTTCTCTAACTCTGCCTCTCAGTAAATAAATAAAATTCAAAAAAAAAAAAAAAAAAGCAGCAGCAGTGAGTTGAGGCAATCAGAGAATATCACCGCCACCACCGTGCGCCTCCTCCCCTTCGTCCTCACTACCCAGGACGGGGACCCTTCTTTCTCCACTTCCCAGCAGCCCCGGCCGTCCCCGTCACCAGATTCACCCACAGCTCCCCCGGGAGTCAGCCCAGCGCCCTGTCCGTCTGCCCCGTCATCAAGTGCATCCTCTTCCCCGGCAGCCTTCAAACAAACACCGTCCTCGCGACACCTTTCACAGAGCCAGCATCTGCGCGCTCGGAGCCATTTTCTCCTTTTCCCCATAATTTCCCCCGTTTATTTTTTGGCGCCACCTTCTGGTCTTGGAGTTCCGTTTCGGAGACGACTTCTCCCAAGGCGTCCCTGGACGGCAGCTCCGCGAGGCGCTCTGAGGGGCTCTTGTCCTCAAGCCGCTGGGGTGGCCCCGCGGGCCCCCGTGGCAAGGCCTCTCCTCTAGCCACTTCCTGAAGCACCCTTGCAGTCTTCCCCCATGTCCCGTTTGTTCACACATCTTTTATTTTTAAATATTGGGTTATTTGAAAGATAGAGAGATGGAGAGACAGAGGGAGAGGTCTTCCATCTGCTGGTTCACCCCCAGATGGCTGCAACAGCCAGTGCTGGACCAGGTCGAAGCCAGGAGCCAGGAACTGCTTCTGGGTCTCCATGTAGGGCGCAGAGGCCCAACACCTGGGCCGGCTCTGGTGCCTCCCCAAGCCCCTTCACAGGAAGCCAGGTCGGAAGCAGAGCAGCAGAGACTCGAGCCAGCATCTCAACAGGGGGTGCCAGCATCACAGGTGGCAGCTGAAACCGCTGCGCCACAACGCTGACCCTGCACACGGCTTGATGACTTGCAGGGTCTTTGTTCCCTGCGCGTGCAGCTCACGGAGCACACATCCTGGGCGTGCAGGCTGCCCCCGCAATCCGGGAAGCAAACACCGGATGCCTCTGTCGGCCTCGGGCAGAGGGAAGAAGCCTCTCACCCTCTCGGGCTTGGAGTCTTCAAGCAGATCAGCCAGAGCTCGGCCCATTCATGGACAGGATGTCAGCCACCAAACCCTCTTCCAAGCAAGGTTTGGATGCACCAGTCAGCCGGGCCTTCATTCCTCCCCGACCCAGAGGGGTGGGGGCGGCAGAGAGAAGGGGCCGCCTGGTGGCTCCAGCCTCGACTGTAACTGGAGCTCTCCTCGAGTTTGGTTCAGCGGCCATGGCCGGCCTGCACATCCTCAGGATGGAACCCTTTGATGATGACGACTCACAAAGCCGATGCTTGTGGTGGGGGCGAGATGCTCCCTGGGGTCCGTGCACGACCCTGAGCTCCCGGTTACCCCCGATCTGGGAACCCGACCACCTGCACGTGCACTGTGCATCTTCTACCATCATCCAGAAGCGCGAACGCAGACCCACAGCAGCTGCAGAGCCGCCGCCGCCTCAGCTCCGTGGTGTCTGTGAACTGGACTAGGATCCAGGTCCTGTCTGAGGATGTGGCCGTGTGCAAGTCTCTGTCTCCACGGCACCGTCTGGGGCAGCCTGACAGGTGCACACTGGCATTTCTGCCTCCAACAGGGAGCCTTTCTTTCCCTTCTCTTGGGGATGAGTGGGGAGAGCGTGTGCTCATGGAGGTTTCTCAGTGTGCTGCGTGGGTGCAGGGGATCAGGGGTGCCCTCTCTGAGAAGCCGTAACAGCCTTGCCGGTAGCAGTGAGCGCCTGGTGATCTCGGGCACACCAAGCCTTCCGTCCACGGCTGCTGCCCAGAGACGGCTTTTCCCCCTGGGGTTCCGGGTGACACCTTGTCTGGGAGTCTCCCCACAATCCCTGCGTTTGTACCTGTTCGGCACTCTCCTTCCTTCCCAGCTGGGTCTTCGCTCCTGTTGTGTCCCGCCTGGCCCAGGGCTGGCTGGCTCTGCCTGCTCTGGACATCTCCAGTCCATGCTGAAGGCCAAGTCCACCTTTGCATGTCCACTCTGCCCTGCTCTTTAGTGGTCGGTGCCCCTGACCGTGCCCCGGGGAGCTGCTTCCCAGTCACACCCTGGTTTTCCTCTGGGAATCCGCCCTTTTCCTAACCTTGTGGTTTTCATGAGAGCGGCCCCTCTTCTGGACCCAGGAGTGGCATTGGCCAATCAGTGTTCTATGGCCCAGCAGTAACTGCAGCCCTGGCTCTCAGCTTTAATGAGATTAGACTTAGGGGCCAAGTGGACCTCATAGGAAAGTCTGCTGCTGGGAGAGTTGGGGGTGTGACAGTCAAGTTGTTCAGGAGCCACGCCATTGAACATCCACGCGCCGGGGAAGCCCACACTGAGAGCTTGTTCAGGCCACGTAGAGACAGCGTCGGATCACGCCTTAGAGCACCTGGGTCCACCTGCTGGAAGCAGAGTTGGATTTTGCAGTTCTCTGGTTGTGTGAGGCAGTCATCGCCTTTTTGCTTAATCAGGAGTGGGGAACCTTTCTTTTTAAAGATTCTTCCAGCTGCTGGTTCACGCCCCAAATGGCTGCAATGGCTGGGCCTATGCCAGGCTGAAACCAGGAGTCAGGAGCTAATACTGGGTGTCCCACGTGGGTGCAGGGGCCCAGGTACTTGGGCCATCTGCTGCTACTTTTCCCAGCTGCATTAACAGGGAGAGGGATCAGAAGTGGAGCAGCTGGCATTTGAACCAGTGCCTGAATGCAATGCGGGCACTGTGGGCAGAGGCTTAACCTCCTGTGCCACAGCAGCAGCCTCCTGGTTGGGTATTTAGACGTCATTCACATCCATATAGGATTATCAGCTTAAAAATCAGCCTGCTCCAGATTCACTGAATTCCATGTCCTGCCCGTGGTTGCCTTGGCAGGGCCAGACCAGTTATTTCGTGGACCTTACACGGCCCACAGAGCAGACGTTCCCAACCCCTGGAAGTGGTTTCAGTTGGGTTTGTATCGATTACAAGCAACACAAGCCTAAATGATTCAGTAAGCATGGTTACCATCTACATGGAGACATGAAGTTTCCCAGTGAAAGAAGCATAACTCAGTTTTGGAATATGATTTTAGTTTTTATTTATTTATTTGAAAGTCAGAGTTACACAGAGAGAAAAGGAGAGGCAGAGAGAGAGAGGTCTTCCATCTGCTGGTTCACTCCCCAATTGACTGCAATGGCCAGAGATTGGCCGATCCAAAGCCAGGGGCCAGGAGCTTCTTCCAGGTCTCCCATGTGGGTGCAGGGGCCCAACGACTTGGCCCATCCTCTGCTTTCCCAGGCCACAGCAGAGAGCTGGAACAGAAGTGGAGCAACCAGGACTCAAACTGGTGCCCATATGGGATGTCGGCACTGCAGGCAGTGGCTTTACACGCTATGCCACAGCACTGGCCCCTGGAATATGATTTTAATATAAAAACATTCATATGGGCACATCAGAATTAAAATCAGATTCAAAGTAGTATAATATATCAAACTCTTTCTCACGAACTGGATGAAGTGTGTAGTATCTAGTAAAGGGGAGGAAAAGAAGAGGGGAAATGTTCTGCCGGAAGTTGTGGGTGGGCCCAGGCGGATGCAGCGTCGGGCGTCCAGACCCGGTTCTGCCAGTGTCTGGCTGAGTGGCCCCGAGCAGGTCAGCGACATCTCCAGGCCTCGGTTTCCCCAGCTGCGAGGCAGGAAGGCTGGTCTTGCGCAGTCACCCACCCGATGTGCCAGGTGCCAGCAGGTGCTCAGTCCTCCATAAATCATGGTTTCGCTGAGATCTCAGGAACAGGGTTTATTTATTTTAATTAGTTTTTGGCAGATTCACTGTGATTTGTAGATAGAATTCTTTTTTTTTTTAAGATTTATTTTATTTATTTAACACGCAGAGTTACAGAGAGAGAGACAGAGAGAGGTCTCCCATCCACTAGTTCACTCCCCAGATGGCGGCAACAGCTGGAGCTGCGCCGATCCAAAGCCAGGAGCCAGGAGCTTCCTCCGGGTCTCCCACGCAGATATAGGGGCCTAAGGACTTGGGCCATCTTCTACTGCTTTCCTAGGCCATAGCAGAGAGCTGGATCAGAAGAGGAGCAGCCAGGACTAGAACCGGCGCCCATATGGGATGCCGGTGCTTCAGGCCAGGGCGTTAACCCACTGTACCATAGCGCCGGCCCCCATACATAGAATTCTAAGAACATAGTGATATTCCCTTTCCCACTCCCTCCCTCCCCCACTCCCTCCCACCATCTTTCCTTCTCCTTGTCTTTTGTTTTTCTTTTTAGCTTTTGAGATGATATATTTTTAAATTACACTACAATAAAAAGGCGTAATACTTCACCAAGTCAGTTTAATAAATAAAAAGCAAAAAGATGCTATTATGGTGGGAATATAGACAATGGCTATAAACAATAATTGAATGGCAAAATGACCATTTCATTCATTTATTGTAAATTTTAAAGTAATCACAGATTAAAACTATAGTAGTATAGAGGCCGGATAAAGCCACCACCTGCAGTGCCAGCACCCCATATGAGCACTGGTTCCAGTCCCAGCTGCTCTACTTCTGATCCAGCTGCCTGCTGATGGCCTGGGAAGGCAATGGAAGGTGGCCCACGTGCTTGGGCCCCTGCGCATACAAGGGAGACTGAGAAGAAGCTCCAGGCCCCCAGGCAACATCCTGGCTCAGCCCCGGCTGTTGAGCCATCTGGGGAGTGAACCAGTGGATGGAAGATTCTTTCTCCTCCTCCTCCTCTTCTCTTTCTGTAACTTTGCTTTTCAAGTAAATAAAAACAAATTTTTTTAAAAAAACCTAGTTTTATAACATTCTTAATCATTGGTTTGACAGCTATAAAACAAATTTTACAAAACTATATTTGCAGCAATATGGATAGGTTTCTTGATGTGGAACAAGGCAAGGATGTCCACTTTCATGACTCTTGTTCAGTATAATACTGGAAGCTTTAGCAAGAGCAATTAGGGAGGAGAAAGAACGGGCATCAAAATTGGAAAAGAGGGAGTCAAATTATCCATGTTTTCTGATGATGTGATGTTACACATGGATAAACAAAAACTCTACCAAAAAGCTGTTACAATTGATCAACCAGTAAAGTTACAGGTCACAAAATAAACACACACAAAAAAATAGCTTTTTTGTGTTCTAATGATGAACTCACAGAGAAATCCCATTCACAATAGCTACAAAAGAAAATAAAATATTAGGAATAAGTTTAACCAAAGGAGTGAAAGATGTCTACAATGAATATTACCAAACATTGATGAAAGAAATCATCAAGGACACTAAATTGGAAAGGTATTCCTTGCTCATGGATTGGAAGAATCAATATCATTAAAATTTCTATTCTACCTAAAGTAATTTATAGATTCAATGCAGTTCCTTTCAAAGTGCCAATGGCATTCTTTACAGAGTTAGGAAAAACAATCCTAAAATTTGTATGGAATCACAAAAGACCCCAAATAGCCAAAGCAATCCTGAGCAAGAAAAACCAAGCTGGAGGCATCACAATACCCAATTTCAAAGCATACTACAAAGCTGTAGTAATTAAAAACAGCTTGATACTGGCATAAAAACTGATATGTAGATCGATAGAACAGAACAGAGAGCCCAGAAATTAATCCACTTACATACACCCAACTGATTTGAGTGCTCAGCCCATACAGTGGAGTAAGGTTAATCTCTTCAATAAATGGTGCTGGTAAAACTGGATTTACATATGTAGAAGAATGAAATTACCTATCACACATACATACCTATTACCATATCCAAAATCAACTCAAGATGGGTAAAAGACCCGAATTTAAGACCTGAGACTACAAAGCTGCTGGGAGAAAATGTAGGGAAACACTCCAAGACACTGGTGTAGGGGATGACTTCTGGGACAAGACCCCCAAAGCACAAGCAACAAAAGAAAAACCAAACTAATGGGACTACGTCAAACCAAGAAGCTTTTGTAGAGCAAAGGAAATGATCAATAGAGTGAAGACACACCCAACAGAATGGGGAAAAGTATCTCCAACCACCTATCTGACACAGGATTAATATCCCAAATACATCAGAAACTTACAAAGCTCACGGCAACAACAGCAAAAAACCAGCCAGTCCAGTGGAGAAATGAGCAAAGGACTTCAGTAGTTCTCAAAAGAAGAAATACAAATGGCCATCAAGTAAATGAAAAGCTGCTCAAAATCATAGCCATCAGGAAAACACAAATCAAAAACACAATGAGATATCACCTCACCTGGTCAGAATTGCTGAACTCCAAAACACTGAGAGTAACAAATGCTGACAAGGATGTGGACAAAGGGGAACACTTATACACACTGTTGGTGGGAATGTAAATTAGTGCAGCCACTGTGGAAAACAGATAGACTTGCCATATAATCGCTTGTTTTCTGCTCTGTGGCAGACAATGTTCTGAGAAGCCCTCCTACAATACAACCTAGACGCTAGAGAAATCACAACAAATACATGTTTAAATACATCACCAAGATGACAGGAAACCGAGGGAAATAGCCAGATACATGCCTCCAACCTCCCACCCCACAACAGCAAAAAAACTAGTTGCTGAGGGCGGAGTGGTAAGCAGGTGTGGTCTCAGGCTGCCTGAGGGTCGTAACATTGATACCAACAGCTTAACAAGACTAGACCTCGGGTGTATGGGCAGCTTAACTGAGACCCTGCATCCAAGCTCCCCACCTTCATGAGCAGGTGGGTGGAAATACAACTGCCCTGAAGGGGAAGCAGCCATCTGTCTCATTCTCCACTCCTGCACCGTAGGATCTGGGATTGGAATTTGTTCAGTCTACATCTGCAAACTCGGGAGAAATCCAGTGGCCCCAAATGACAGCAACCTTAGTACAGAAAAGTAAACAGAAATTGTCTCTGGAGAAAACACCTCTTGCCTGCCAGGATTCCCCCTGAGGAAGATCTGCCGAACGTAAGCCCTCCCCAGTCACCAAACACACAAGGAAACAACATCGTGGCTGGGGATGAATGAAAACACCAAGCAACAGATTCTAGTCACTCGTGAGGATCAATACTGGCGTTGTGAAATATGTAGCACAAAATAACCATGGATAAAATGTTTAAAGAAAGACATGTGCAGGTGATCAGACCCATTTTTAAAAATCTGGATACATGGGGTGGGCGTGTGGCCTGGCAGTTAAGATGCCGGAGTCCCGTTTCAGAGTGTATGGGTTGGCGTTCCAGCTCCACACCTGACTTCAAGTTCCTACTAATGTGCAGCCTGGGAGGTGGCAGGTGATTGCTCAAGTGACTGGGTCTCTGCTGTCCACATGGGAGACCCAGGTTGCATTCATAGCTCCTGGTTTTGGCCTTGCCCAGCCATTGCAAGCATTTGGGAAGTGAGACGGCAGATGGGAGCTCTCTCTCTTTGTCTGTTTCTGTGCCTCTCAATTTTTCAAGTAACTGAATAGAACTTCTAGAATTTAAATATATAGACATTAAAGACTCGCTGAGTAGGTTAAACCGTAGATTAGATACAGATGCAGAATTAGTGAACCTAAAAATCTGAACAAATAAGGAATGAAATGGATAGAACGAAGGTTTAAGAGGCTTGAGGATGGAGTACTTTTATTTGGATTTCTAGAATGAGGAAATGGAGGGGCTCCATATTTCAAAACAGACAAGAGCTAGGAATCTTTTGGATTTATAAAAGATATTAGTACTCAGATTTAGTAAGTGTTACATATCTCAAGGAGGATAAATAAAACAAAACCAGTATCCAGACACAGTGTGGTGACACAAAAGAAAATGCAAGGAACAGATAGATCACCCATAAGGGAAAAACAGCTCAGCTGACAACAGATTTCTCAGCAGCAGCAATGGAAACCAAGAACAGTGGAAGGTATCAACAATATGTTGATGAAAAAAGTAACTAAATCTAGACTTCTCCTTCAACTATTAGCATAAAAGATATAACAAAATCAAGAAATACAGTTTTCTATGAACAGACTTTACGGAAGGAATTTCAGGGAATTTTGTTGCTGTTGGAATGGCAATGACTGGGCAGGGACAGAAGGTCTGAATTGCAAGAGGAAGTGGAGAACAAAGGAAACGGTAAACGTGGGTGAGTCTGAACAGTGACTGTAAAACAGTGACAGACACTCTGGTTCACAGTTTAACAGTCAGTACAGCCATAAACGCTGGGCAATGATAACATTAGGTGGAGGGTGTAATAATACTTAATGATTAACTTTAGATTTTAAGTGAGATGTGTGTACTCAAGTTTCAAGAGGAAGCATTAAAATAATGGAAATCAAAGACCAAATTAATAGAGAAAAATGAGGGCCAGTGCTGTGGCGTAGCAGGTAAAGCCACTGCCTGCAGTGCCAGCATCCCATATGTGTGCCAGTTCAAGTCCCAGCTGCTCCTCTTCCAGTCCAGCTCGGTGTTATGGCCTGGGAAAACAGTAGAAGATGGCCCAAGTGCTTGGGCCTCTGCACCCGTGTGGGAGACGTGGAAGAAGCTCCTGGCTCCTGGCTTCTGATCGGCGCAGCTCCAGCTGTTGCAGCCATCTAGAGAGTGAACCAGCGGATGGAAGACCTCTTTCTCTCTCTCTCTCTCTCTCTCTCTCTCTCTCTCTTTCTCTTTTTCTCTTTCTCTCTGCCTCTGATTCTCTGTAACTCTGCTTTTCAAATACAGAAAAACAGAGTGAGAATAAAATATGGTTATCTAAAAGAAAATATGAATTTAAGAACAGTAAAAGTAAGACAACTTGTAGGTATAAAATATGTACAGCTCTAATATATCTGTAATCTCAAAATGTGGTAAATGAATAAGTGTTAAGAGTCAAAATAGATTTAAAATTACAGTTAGCTATCTGTAGTTTACAGAGATATATTTCAAACAATGATAAGTAATGGTAAAAAGATAGCATAAATATACCAATAAAATACTAACTTAAAAGAAGACAGAAGGGCTGGTGCTGTGGCATAGTGGGCTAAGCCTCCATCTGCAGTGCTGGCATCCCATATGGGTTGTGTCCTGCTGGTCCTCTTCTGATCCAGCTCCCTGCTGTGGCCTGGGAAAGCAGCGGAAGATGGCCCAAGTGCTTGGGCTTCTGCACCCACATGGCAGACCTGGAAGAAGCTCCTGGCTCCTGGCTTTGGATCAGCCAAACTCTGGCCATTGAGGCCATTTGGGGAGTGAACCAGCAGATGGAAGACCGTTCTTTCTATCTCTCCCTCTCTCTGCTTGTAACTCTACCTCTCAAATAAAAATAAATATAAAAATCTTTTAAAAAAATAGGACAGGATAGCTGTATTAATATCAAAAAAGAGGCAACAAAGCAAAAACCATTATTAGAGATAAAAGTCTCTGTGTAATGATGATTTCATTATGAAGCTATATTGATTCCAAGCTCTTATGTATTTAATAAATTTTGAATTATAAACATTGAACTATAAAAAGAACTTGACAAGTCTATCAGAGTGGGAGATTTCAACTCTTAGTAAGTGGTAATCAAGCAGATTCAATTAAAAGGATGCATATGTGAGCAAGATGGATTTAGTAGGTCTATAAAAATCACTGCACCCAGCACTAGGAAATTTCATATTTTTCTCAAGCATTCATTGACAATATAAATGTTCTGATCTGGACAAATTTCAAAGAATTCATAAAGAAAGCACTCTAATCAAAATGTAATTAAATAGGAGTCATAAAATAGAACTAAGAAAATACAGAACTAGAAATTTGATGGCCCTCTTTTCAATAACTCATGGATATATGTTGAAATTGTAATGGAAGTTCTTAGAAGCACTTAAAGCTGAATGTCAATGAAGATACAGTTGTCCCTTGTATCTGGGAGGGATGGGTTCTGGGAGCCCCACCGATACGAAATGGCTGCTCCTTGGCGTCCTATTTAATATGCCTGACACACATCCTGCCGGATCCTGTAGATCACTCCGGATGACTTATAAGACCTAATGCAGTGTGAATGTCACGTGAGCAGTTGTTACCCCATGTTGCTCGTAGAATAACAACAAGAAAAAAGTCTGCGTGTTTTCGGTACAAATGAGATTTGTTTTTTTCCCTCCTTTCAACCCAAGGCTGTGGAACCCACAGGTACACAGGGCTGACAGTACTTCGTTTTCAAAACTTGGGCGATGTATCTCTAACAGTATTTTGAAGGATATTTATGTTCTTGGATTCTCATTAGCAAAGAATAAAGGCTCCAAATAGCTGTATAAAAGAACGCGCACATGCATGCACACATACTCACAAATACAAGTTTATTCCATGCAAGAGAACACACACACTCAGTTAACGAGCACAGGCTAAGATGCCAGCTTAATTATGCTGTCAGCAGATTTAGGGCACAGTGCTGGGCCTTTCTACATGCAGCGGTCAGGAGGAATCCCGAGGTCCAAGCATTCCTGAGGACGTGCGTGCTGCTGGTGTGCAGTGTGCAATGCAGCCCTTTCAAAACTCTGCTGTGCAGAATTAGGCGTTGGTAGTCTTACAGTCTAGGAAAAAAATTAGCCTCAAGCACACACATATGACATACATATCTCATAATTCTCAAGCTGAGTGAGAAATGAAAGAGGGTGCAAAGTATCGCTTTCTACTGCCAAATAAAAAGTCGGTTGGGGATTCACGCTCGTGTACTAAAATGGTATCAGCATATTCAGAAGAGTAATGTGGTAGGAAGAGGCGTGCAGGTCTTTCATGGGGTTTATTCTCTGTCTGTTTCCAAGCCAGGTCATGGATACTCCAAGCATTCATTTTATTGTCTCTAAATCAGATTATATAGCATTTACGTTCATATATGTATGATCATTTGTTGCATGAAAGAGTAATACTATTAGAATAAGTCTAGATAAGCATTGTTTTTAGAAACCTTGTTGCCAACACCCATTGGCAGCATGCTGTGCTCTGAGGACAATGGCGGAGTGCAGGTGAGTGACACCTGGAGGCCCTCGGGGCCTGCTGGACCATCAAGGGCATGCACACTCCAGCAGACTGAAGCCAACAAGGTTGTGCAGGGCACAGACTCACAGGGACCCTAGAACGGCAGAGTCGCAACCATGGGTGCTGGTGGATTTCCAGTCTGCTGACCTCTCAAGGGCTGGAAGCAAAAACCCCCAGCATTTCTTTCAATGTAGGGTGCAAAGGTGGGAGTCCAGCTGAGGGAATTTGGAGATCTGTGGTGTTAAATGAAAGGAGACACAAGCTTTGGACCCCACAGGAGTGTAGCAGATGGCTCCAGGTACATTTGATGTCAGACGGGCTGGTTTTGCTTTAATTTTTTTGATGTACAGACAGACCAAGAGAAGTCTTCCATCCGCTGGTTCACTCCTCAAATGACTGCAATGGCTGGAGCTGGGGCGATCTGAAGCTGGAAGCTAGGAGCTTCTTCTGGGTCTCCCAGGGGCCCGAGGAGTTAGGCCATCTTCCACTGGCCATCTTTCCCAGGCCATAGCAGAGAGCTGGATCGGAAGTGGAACAGCTGGGATTCGAATCGGCATCTATATGGGATGCCTGCACTGCAGGCAGTGGCTTTACCCACTACACCACAACACTAGCCCCTGGCTGATTGTCTTAAATATGCCCTAATGCATAGACAGCAGGGGGCCACAGAGCCCTGTGATGACCCATGGACCGTGCCCAGTGATGCTGGTGCCCCCTGAGGGTTGAGATGTAAACCCCTCCTGACCAAAGTGCACCCTGGGCGGGGGGCGGTGCTGTGGCGTAGTGGGCGAAGCCACGGCCTGCAGTGCCGGCATCCCACATGGGCAGCGGTTCAAGTCCTGGCTGCTGCACTTCTGATCCAGCTCTCTGCTGATGTTCCTGGGAGAGCAGCGGAAGATGGCCCAAGTCCTTGGGTCCCTGAGCCCATGTGGGAGACCCGGAAGAAAGTCCTGGCTCCTGGCTTCAGATTGGCCCGGCTCCAGCTACTGTGGCCATTTAGGGAGTAAATCAATGGATAGAAGACCTCTGTGTTTCTGTCTGCCTGTGCCTCTCTGTAACTCTGCCTTTCAAATAAATAAATACAATTTAAAAAGAGAGGTTTGGTGGGATGACAATCCACAGCTATGAAGACATTCTTTGCATTCTCCAGATGGGAGCCATAAATGAAATCTTCAGAGGAAAAAGACATGGTCCAAGACACGAAACATGGGATTTGGGGATGAGGGTTAAAATCCTTAACAATAACACTGCTTGATTCTCAACTCCTATTCCCGGGAGAGTGAAATGGAGCCGATAGTTTGCGTGTTATGCACGACACTCTCTCCTTTGTTTCTGGACGGATCGTTCACAAATCTGGGCTCTGTCCTTGTCATTGTTGCTGCCCCAGCTCGTTTCAGCGTGCAGTTTTAGTGCAGCTCTAACAGCAGAGCGTTTGACACTTTGTTTTCCAGAAAGACGACAAGCCTTGAGGGACTTTTGCCGTGACAACCCTTCACACCGGGACTGGGAGAGGTGACAGAGTCTGTGAGATGTCCCCAGTGCAGATCTCCCCGTTACCTGAACCCCCCCCCCCCGACAGATGATGCTCAGGCCTCAGGATCTCAGGTTAGTTCTTTGTGCTTTGGGTTAAGTATCAAATTCCTTCGGGTTTTCAGAAGACAAAACCAAAAACATTCCTAACTGATTGATATTTGTCCGGCTGTGGCCAGGCCATGGCTGAGAGCAAACGTCAGTGTCCTTTTGGTTCCAATGTTCAGCATGAACCAACGCCTTCATAAGCTGAAACACGGGAAGTTACAAATGTGTTAACCCTGGGGCAGGCGTGTGGCACAGTGGGTCAAGCCAAACGCTTGCGTCTCCTACCGGAGCGCTGATTTGAGTTTCAGCATCTCTGCTTCTGGTGCAGCTCCCTGGTAGTGTGCCTGGGAAGCAGCAGATGATGGCTCAAGTGCACGGAGCCCTGCCTATGTGGGAGACCTGGTTCCTGGCTCCTGGCTGCACCTGGCCCAGCTTTGGCTATAGAGGTCATTTGGGAGTGAACCAATGGATGGAACGATTCTCTCTCTCTCTTTTTCATAAATACATAACTATTTTTAAAAAAGATTTATTTATTTATTTGAAAGGTAGAGTTACAGAGAGGCAGAGGCAAAGAGAAGTCTTCCATCTGCTGGTTCACTCCCCAAATGGCCACAATGGCCGGAGCTGGGCTGATCCAAAGCCAGGAGCCAGGAGCAAGGAAGCTTCTTCTGGGTCTCCCACATGAGTGCAGGGTCCCAAGCACTTGGGCCATCTTCCACTGCTCTCCCAGGCCATAGCAGAGAGCTAGATCAGAAGTGGAGCAGCCAGGACTCAAACCGGTGTCCTCATGGGATGCTGGCAGTGCAGGCAGTGGCTTTACCCATTACACCACAGCACCGGCCCCATACATAACTCTTTTAAAATACGTATTAACCCCTCCCAGCCTCCTGTGCATCCTGGCTTAGCAGCACAGGGCACTGCAGAGTGTCACAGGTTTCCCAGGGAGGCTTGGATCGTGCCCCGCTAGCCCAGGACAGATCCAATGCAAAATCCAAAGTATGGCTTCATGTGACCATCACTCTTGCACCATTATAAATATAGGAAAAAATTATAAGTCAACCTCTGTAAGTTGAGTATCTGTATTTCCAGGATAGGAGTAAAACCCTGCACTTGGAATAGTCAACTTATATCCATCCTACTTTAATAAGGGGTTTCTGTTTCATGTTGAGAGTATATGATTTAGTCCATCCTATTTTCCAATCCTATGTGTGGGGAGCAATCCGGACTAGACTATGTTACTGGAATTGGGACTTATTCTATGCATCTGCTCTCCCACAGTGTGGCGCTGGGAGAGGAGAAAACAGCTTCTACGCAACTGCCTCCAGTTCAGCCAATAAACTGTAGGACTTGCTCCTGATTGGAGGAGAGCAGCGTACTCGGCGTGTGGGCAGCCGAGTTGGGATTGGCGGAGGAGGACTATAAAGGAGGAGAGAGACGGCATGCACCAGGAACATCTAAGGGGAACATCTAAGGGGAACACCTGTGCAGCCCCCGAGAGAGCCGGCCGGCGGTGTGCTGCTCCCCTGCGGAAGTGGGGAATGTGGCAGGGGGAACCGCCCTTCCACGGAGGTGGAAGGGATAGTAGCCAACCCGGGAAGAACCAGCAGCAAACCCGGGGAGGGCCGAGCAGACGAAAGAACAGCGCAGGGTCCTGTGTTGTTCCTCCACGAAGAGGGGGAGCGACACTATGCACTGTAAAAATCAAATAAACGTGAATCTTGCAAATTATCAGTGAAAACAGTGTTAGATGAACACTATTTTAAGAGTCTATAGTAAAAAATCTCACTATCTCTCTACTTTGAATATAACAACTATTTGACCATGGCTTTCTTCCACTATGATCGAGAGGAATTCCCCTGAATTGGTTTTCTTCCCCTGTGGTGGTGGGGAAACGCTCTCACCCGTGTGCAGTGAGGACCAGGTCTGCAGTGGGTTCTTCCCGAGAGATGAACGAGCAGGCAGAGCTGCAGCCGTTGTGCGCCCTGCACGCGTGGACTTGGCTGAGGCCACAGTCACATCATGCGTGTGCCATGCATGCGTGGACTCAGCTGAGGGCTGCCGTCACATCATGTGTGTGCCCTGCACGCGTGGACTCAGCTGAGGCCGCAGTCACATCATGCGTGTGCCATGCATGGCGTGGACTCAGCTGAGGGCTGCCGTCACATCATGTGTATGCCCTGCACGCGTGGACTCAGCTGAGGCCACAGTCACATCATGCGTGTGCCCTGCACGCGTGGACTCAGCTGAGGGCCGCGGTCACATCATGCATGTGCTCTGTACGCGTGGACTCGGCTGAGGCTGCAGTCACATCACGTGTGTGCTCTGCACGCGTGGACTCGGCTGAGGCTGTGAGGGCACATCACGTGTGTGCTCTGCACACATGGACTCAGCTGAGGCTGCAGTCACATCATGTGTGTGCCCTGCACGCGTGGACTCAGCTGAGGCCGCAGTCACATCATGCGTGTGCCCTGCACGCGTGGACTCAGCTGAGGGCTGCTGTCACATCATGTGTGTGCCCTGCACGCGTGGACTCAGCTGAGGCCGCAGTCACATCATGCATGTGCCATGCATGCGTGGACTCAGCTGAGGGCTGCCGTCACATCATGCGTGTGCCATGCATGCGTGGACTCAGCTGAGGGCTGCTGTCACATCATGTGTGTGCCCTGCACTCGTGGACTCAGCTGAGGGCCGCGGTTGTCGCTCCCCGTCTTCGTGGAGGAACGACACAGGACCCTGCGTTGTTCTTCTGTCTGCTCGGCCCTCCCCGGGTTTGCTGCTGGTTCTTCCCGGGTTGGCTACCGACCCTTCCACCTCCGTGGAAGGGCGGTTCCCCCTGGCCACTTTCCCCACTTCCGCAGGGGAGCGGCACACCGCCGGCTGGCTCTCTCGGGGGCTGCACAGGTGTTCCTTCAGATAGATGTTCCCGGTGCATGTTGTCTGTCTCCTCCTTTATAGTCCTCTTCCACTAATCCCAACTCTGCTACCCACACGCCGAGTACGCTGCTCTCCTCCCATCAGGAGCAGGTCCCACAGTTTATTGGCTGAACTGGAGGCAGCTGTGTAGAAGCTGTTTCTCCCTTCTCAGCGCCATATTGTGGGAGAGCAGATGCATAGAATAAGTCTTAATTCCAGTAACTTAGTCTAGTCTGAGTTGCTCCCAGTTGCTCCCCACAGCGGTCACATCATGCGTGTGCTCTGCACGCATGGACTCGGCTGAGGCTGTGAGGGCACATCACGTGTGTGCTCTGCACGCGTGGACTCGGCTGAGGCTGTGAGGGCACATCACATGTGTGCCCTGCACGCGTGGACTCAGCTGAGGCTGCAGTCACATCATGTGTGTGCCCTGCACGCGTGGACTCAGCTGAGGGCTGCCGTCACATCATGCGTGTGCCCTGCACGCGTGGACTCAGCTGAGGCCGCAGTCACATCATGCGTGTGCCATGCATGCGTGGACTCAGCTGAGGGCTGCCGTCACATCATGTGTGTGCCCTGCACGCGTGGACTCAGCTGAGGCTGCAGTCACATCATGCGTGTGCCATGCATGCGTGGACTCAGCTGAGGCCGCAGTCACATCATGCGTGTGCCATGCATGCGTGGACTCAGCTGAGGGCTGCTGTCACATCATGTGTGTGCCCTGCACGCGTGGACTCAGCTGAGGCCGCAGTCACATCATGCGTGTGTCATGCATGCGTGGACTCAGCTGAGGGCTGCGGTCACATCACTGGGGAGTTACTGGGCCACATTTCATCTCTAATTCAGAGAACTCCTTTTGCCTAATTCAGTAACTGTCCTTCCGTGACCGGAATGGCACGGTAAGAGCTCCACATGCGTGTTTGGGGAAACAAACTGGTGGTGCCTTTAACACCAGTGTGCTGCACTCGTACCAGTGGTCCACGTGCAGGCCAGTGAACACCTTGGGCCACTTCTCGAGAGCTGCCAGCCAGGCTTATGGGCCTGAGATGGTTTTTTAATGACACTGGAATACAGCAGTCTGCTTTGACCTCCAAATCTGCACTGGTCCTATTTTCCCTTCTCAAGATTCTCCCAGAGTTCTATGGAGTTGTCACACAGTAGAAGTGTGTGTGTGTGTGTGTGTGTGTGTGTGTGTTCTCATAGCCCCGGAGGCTGAAAGTTCAGTGTCAAGGAGATAGGTTCTGGTGAGGGCCGTCTTCCATACCACAGTTCCTCATGGTATTTCTTTCTTTTTTTAAAAAAAGATTTATTCATTTATTGAAAGTCAGAGTTACACAGAGAGACAGAGACAGAGACAGAGAGAGAGCGCGCGATTGAGATCTTCCATTTGCTGGTTCGCTCCCCAGATGACCACAATGGCCAGTACTGGGCCAGGCCAAAGCCAGGAGCCAGGAGCCAGGAGCCAGGAGCTGCATCTGCATCTCCCACATGGGTGCAGGGGCCCAGATACTTGGGCCGTCCTCTGCTGCCTTTCCCAGGTGCATTAGCAGGGAGCTGGATTGGACAGGGAGCTGCTGGGACACGAACCAGTGCCCATGTGGGATGCCCGCATCGCTGGCAGTGGCTTTACCAGTTACAGCACAATGCCAGCCCCCTCATTGTCTTTCTCATAGTGGAAAGAGGGAGAGGAGTCTCTCTGGGGTCCTTTTTATAAGGGCACTAATCCCATTCATGAGGACTCCACCCTCATGGTCTGATTACTGCCCAAAGAACTCACATTCTTTTTTTTTTTATTTTTATTTTTATTTTTTTGACAGGCAGAGTTAGACAGAGAGAAAGGTCTTCCTTCCGTTGGTTTGCCCGCCAAATGGCCGCTATGGCTGGCGCTGCGCCGATCTGAAGCCAGGAGCCAGGTGCTTCCTCCTGGTCTCCCATGCAGGTGCAGGTCCCAAGCACTTGGGCCATCCTCCACTGCACTCCCGGGCCACAGCAGAGAGCTGGCCTGAAAGAGGAGCAACCGGGACAGAACCGACGCCCCAACCGGGACTAGAACCAGGGTACCGGCGCCACAGGCAAAGGATTAGCCTAGTGAGCCGTGGTGCTGGCCAGGATTCACATTCTAAGAGTATCATGTTGGATGTCAGGATTTCAACATATGAATTTTGGGAGCATACAAACTTTTGGTTCCTAACTTAAAAGGAAGTGCACAAAATATTGTGATTGATTACTACGGTGTTATCTGATATCAGGTTTCAGGTCTCTCTACTGAGGCAATCACACTGATAGATTTTTCTCACAAATTCACTCTTGAACAGTGCTGTTCTCTTTCTCTTTTGCATCCAAACAACAGATTGAAAAAGAAGGCAAAGCAAAGTTAAAAAAAAACAATTTTGGCACTAGGACAGATTCTAGTTTTCTCCTTCAAGACAAATGAGCATTTTTAAGTCTTAGACAAATAAAATACAGCGTCACAGTTTTGATCCCTGAAGCTGTACAGATTTGAGTTGAGGTCCAGGTGTGCACATTATTAGCTCTGTGACATCAGGCACATGGCCACCCTCTCTGAAAAATGGAAACAGTGACCTCACCGGGGTTACATGTATGACTTCAAATGTAACAGCAGTGACCTCACGGGCTTACGTGTATGACTTCGAACGTTAGTATGCTAAGGCGCTCAGTGTAGTACACTGCTTGGCACGTGGTGGAATCAGCAGTGCACCTCTTTCTCCAAGTGACACTCCAGCCCTCGAGTCTGTAGGCTGATGCTGTTCCAGTACCACCTGTCCTAGCCAGCCTTGCCTTCCTGCCATTAACAGTGCCCGAGAGGTCCTTGTCACCTCTCAGCTGGAGTGTCCCGAATGTGACAGAGACAGAGTCATGACACCTCAGTGTTCCCAGCCTCTTCTTCCAGCACGGAACCTGAGCTGTCTACAAGTCTGGAAGCGGAGCAGACTCCGCCAGGCAGGTGCGCATGGGTCCACGTGCAAGAGGGGGGGCAGGCGAGTGAGTGACGGCTGGGGAGCCGTGGGTTTGCAGGCTGAGGGGCTGCACAGGGGGAGTCGACAAACACCTACTCAGCACCCATTAAGCAACTGCTGCTGGCCCACGAGTGAGGAGTGTGAGAATCCACAGGGTAGGTAGGCAGGACCCTGCTCTCCAATGGTTCCCACCCAGGGGGCGTGGGCCTGCTGTGTCACTTTGCCTTTTGAATTGTGCTCCCTTCAGCATTGTTTGGAAGCACAAGGAAAGACTGGCCGTGCATTTTAATAACTCTGGTTACTGTGCTGTGTTCCTTAGAATGGGAAGCCCTGATGAGGTGTGTCTCAGCTCGTTGCGTGCAGCTGTAACACAATGCCCACACTGCTACTTTATAAAAGACAGAGATTCTCAGTGTTTCCCATAGTTCCAGAGGCTGAGAAGTTGAGGATCTGTTGAGAGCCCACTGCTGCATCACCCTGCGGAGGAGGCAGAAGGCAGACGACAAGGGCGGGGGGCGTGCGCAGAAGACACAAGGTGGGGGGGGGGGCTCATGCTTTGGTAAGGAGCTCAGGCCTGTGGGTTTGACCATTCCCGTGACAGCGCCCTGAATCCAGATGTCCATGCTGGTCCTGTGGGGCCTGGAACGCTTTTGTTATTCTATGGTCATCTCCTAACGAGTTGTCTAACCTCCAACCTTGGCCTTCTCTACATTGCTGCCCACAGGTCTCACCGACACACAAATCTGCGAAGGTTCTAAGTTAACCGTCCAGCTCCAACACCTTCCGTTGTTGCCCACTGCTTCCAGAATGAATCCGAATTTCTTAGCATGGCAATTAGGACCTTTTGGAGATATGGCCCTACCTACCCTCTAGTCTGGTTCCTGTGGACCCTCCCTGCCTCCCTTGAATGCCACAAATATCCCAAGCATGGCACACATGAGCCTCCCACTTGGGCACAGAATTCTTGAGTCAGCTGAATGCTTTCTCTCTACAATGACCTCGTTCCTTCTCATCTTCAGTCTCTTCTGCCTGGAAAATCCTGTGTACCCCTCGAAGTCCACTTCCAGGATATCCTGTCCGGGAAGTCTTCCTGACCTGTCCAGGTGGAGCTAATCTGTCCACCCTCCTTGGTGCTACCTGCTGTATCCATTAACTACCTGCATTGTTGCCTTGTGTGTTGGTTATTGGTTGAAAGTGACTGTGGCTGAATTTTCCCAAGTTGATTGGACAGACGTCACTGGCTGAGCAGGTAGCCCCTTCTTCCAACACGGATCCCTGTCCTTTGGTGCTTTTCACCCACCTGTTCCCTCTAGTTTAGCACGCGCATCCTGTCCTCGGAAACAGCCTGGAAGCTGCGTGGTCTTGGACACACTCACACCTCATGAGCTCACGCAGAGTTGAAGAGGCAGGGCCCCTGTGTCCCTGATGAGGGGCGTGAATTCTGACGTGGCCGGGCTGCCCACCGTGTGTGGGGTGAGCCTGCTGAGGTGTGGCACACTCTCCCCAGCTTCTCTCTGCAGCCCAGGGTTCTTCAGTCTAAGAAGAGGTCTCTGCCCAGAGATACAAGTCAGGAGTAGGCCACAGTTCAGGAAGCTGCGGGAGTGGTATTTAAGGTTCCTTTTTCCTCCTGTTAGAACTATGTAGCTTTCTAAACTTCAGGCTGCAGTGTGGTCAGTACTGGCACCACACGTATTCCTAGGAAGTACATCAAGAAATGGTGCTCAAAATCCATTCTGTGCAGGCAACGAGATGGCTGTAGTCAGGACTCCAGGGTCTTGGTTGGCTGCTGAGTGCCCAGGCCCTTGGTCCAGTGCGATGGCTCACGCGGTGCCCACACTGCGGCTTCCACGGCTCTCAGTGCGGGCGCTCTTGTACCTGGCATTGCCGAGACGGAATGTGCAAGGCCACCAAGGCTGCAAACCAGCCTCGTGCCTAGAAGATTCTAGAACTTAAGGGAGACCTTCGTGGTTTTTCTGATGAGTGCACATTCTCCTCTTTGTAAGAAAACAAAATCGATCAGTGGCACAGGGAGTCCTCCTTCTCAAGGTATCGCTTCCAAACACACGCCTTGGCCAGATCTGAGTCAGCAAGGCCACTGCTCCACGCTCTACAGCCCGGTACCCTGGACGCTGTGTGTGGGAGCCCGAAGGAAGGCAGGTGGGCTCCTGGGGGCGCTGTGGACTCTAGACTGACCCTCAGGGAGCTAATGGGCCTGACCCAGCTGCTGCACAGTACTGGGCACGGCTGGTGCTGGAGTGTGCACTTGCCTCCCTCTGGTGGCTGACTCTGGACTGAGCCTCGGCTTCAGGACGGCACTCAGGCTGGTTAAGGACTCTGTGTCCTCCTCTAACTCGGGGATGGGGATGAGCCGGTGGATGCGTCTGTGTGCCTCCCGCCCTAGCCCAGAATGCTAGCTTGTTGTTAGCTCAACACTGATGGTAACGATGGCTAATGCCTGTAGCAGGCTCGTCAGGGGTGTGCGCAGGAGAAAGGTGGGCTTACTGGGTTTATTAAGGAGCTTCATGAACTTTAGATTTCCCAGATTCTTCCACCTGGTAGACTTCCACTCTTCCAGATACATTCATTGTTTATTTATTTATTTTTCTGTGTTATCATTCAACAAGTGTTTATTCAACAAGTATACATAAAGAGGAAAAACACTGACCACATTCTAAATGAAGTATTTTTTAAAAAGATTTTTGTATTTATTTGAAAGGCAGAGTGACAGAGTGGCAGAGAGAGGGAGAGAGAGGGAGAGAGAGGGAGAGAGAGGGAGGAGAGGGAGAGAGGGGGAGAGAGAGGGAGAGAGAGGGAGAGAGAGGGAGAGAGAGGGAGAGAGAGGGAGAAAGGGAGAGAGAGGGAGAGAGGGAGAGAGAGAGAATGTGTTTTCCATCTGCTGGTTCACTCCCCAATGGCCACAACAGCTGGAGCTGAGCTGAACTGAAGCCAGAAGCCAGGAGCTTCTTCCAGGTCTCCCACACAGGTGCAGGGGCCCAAGGACTTGGGCATCTTCCACTGCTTTCCCAGGCCACAGCAGAGAGCCGGATTGGAAGTGGAGCAGCTGGGACTTGAACTGGCGCCCATGTGGGATGCCGGCACTGCAGGTGGCAGCTTTACCCTCCATACCTCAGCACGGGCCCTATAAATGATGTTAAACTAGGAAGGACACAGGCACGTACACCAGAAATGACAACGAGTGGCAGGGATTTTGTTTCTCCTTCCACCCCTGACTTATTCCTGCGGTGACAGCGTTTCTGTTCAGTGACTGGAGTTGGTCCTCCTGGCTTATTATCCACGTCTGCTCTGGCTCTGACTCCAGCTTCCTGCCAATGCAGATCCTGGGTGGGGCAGGGCCAGTGGTCACGGCTCAAGGCATTGGGTGCTGCCACCCACACGAGGCCTGGATTGAGTTCCTGCTGCCCAGCCCAGCCCAGCCCAGCTGTTGTGACCATCTAGGAGGTGAAGGACCGATGGAAGCTCTCTCTGTCACTCTCCCTCTTAAACAAATTTAAACAAATTTTTTGTAATTCTTTAAAAAAATCTCTTTTGCTCCTCTTCCAACTGCTACCTTTTCCAGGATAAATGAGCCCTGATTTCACCCACCCTGGGACAGGGGCCAGAGAGGACACCCACATCCGCTGGGCCCAGGAGAGACTATTGTTACATCCTGTGGCCTCTGCACCTGTTAAAGCCGTGAGTTTCTCTCTCAAAACCGTTTGTGTCCTGGCACCCGAACCTCCCCCCACCTCGGAACAACGCAGCCACCCCTGGGTGTTCAACGATGGACTGTGAGAGCTGGTTCTCGGGTCACAGTTACGCCGCCACTTGGGATGCTCACGCACCCTGAGTGCCTGAGGTCAAGTCCCAGCCCTGCTCTGACCGCCAGCTTCCTCAGCGAGCACCTGGGGAGGCAGCAGGCGATGGCCCAAGTAGCTGGGTCCCTGCCACCCATGCGAGACACTCGGATTGAGCTCCTGGCTCTTGGCTTTGGCCTGGCTGTTGCTAGCCTTTGGGGAATGAATCAGTGGATAGGAGATTCTCTCTCTCTCTTTCTTTCTCTTTAGCATTCAAATGAATGAATAAAATATTTTTTTCGAAAAGAGAGTTGATTCTGAGCATAAAAACAATCAGACTTGGGAAATGATAACGTATTCTGCCCTAATCTCTCTCGCGCTCTCTCTCTCTCTCTCTCCCTTTCTCTGTAAGTTTGATGGAGAGTCCACAGTGCCTCCTAGTGCAGCCGTGTGAGAACTGACGGACCGAATCCATCGTGACGGGGTCCAGGACAAGCCCTTCTCGGTGTGGTTTCTGCTCTGTACTCACCATCCAGGGCTGGGTGACAGCTCTGTGCATCGCGGCTGAAACACAGCTGTGTTGGAAACAGTGGTGGGCAGCTGTGTTGGAACCACTTCCGGCAGGCTGGCCCCAGGTGGGAGAGAGGCCTCCTCCTGGGAGGAACCCGTGTCTAGCAGGAAGCCGCCGGCCGGTGGTTCTGAGCTGCTCCCCTGGGGGAAGTGAGGACCTAGGCTTTGCTGCCCACGGGAAACCCCCTTCTCCACTGCACATCCGCGTCCCGGGCCCTGCCCCAGGCGGGATCAGGAAACTGCAGAGATCTTTACGGGAAAAGCCCTGCGTTCTGTGAACTTTGTCCTCACGCTCAGGAGTGGGTTTCTAGTAAACTGGCATTGGCCGACATGCAAGGGGCAGCGTCTAACCCAGGCTTTCCTACTTCTGTGACGCTGGCGGGGAGTGGAGGCTTCAGGTGGAGCTCAGGACACTTGCGTGGTGTGAGGCCCTCGGCTCCCAGACGAGTTTCGCTGCTGCGTTTGCATCATGAACGAGAAAAGCAGTGGAGGTGTCGTGAGGACCCAACCACGCCACACTGGACACTCCCTGGGTGTTCATGGACCTTTATCCATGTCTCCTCTAGAGTGAGCCGAAGTTCAGCGTGGGGGGGTCTGCACAGCCACCACACCCTGTCCGTGCCACGCTGCCTTGGCGTCTGTCCCCTCCGGCCTGGACAGTCCTTGCACACCTGTACTCCCCTGCTGCTTGCCTGGCCACTTCAGACCAGCTCCAGCAGGAGCAAACCATCTCCAGTAGCCTCCACGCTTGCCCTCCTGGGGTGGGTGTCTTCGAAGCTTCCTTGTAACTTAGTCATTCTGTACTGCAGTTGGTGAGTCTGTATGAAACCTCTGCGGCTTAACTTTCTACATGGCTTCGACTGCTACCATTTAACGGTGTGTAAAAATGCTCTTGATAAACAATGGACCCACATGGTAATGAACTTCCATGAGCTAGTGTTTACACAGCTCATGCAATCTTCCCCCGTCTTCACAGGCTACCCTGACGCCATCTGGATTCACATCCCCAGGATACAGCCTGGGCCTAGTCTCCACTTACAATGATTTTTCGTCACAGATATGATCACGGAGCCATCTTTTCCACTACTACTATGACTTTTGTTTTTTCTTCCAGAAAGTAAAGACATAATTTATGAAGAAAACTTGTCACATACACTTACTACTTTAGCCTCATTCTTGAGATTTTATCCTAAGGGAGTTATTTTCAAAAATCACCAAATTATAGATTTTTTTAAAATGAAGAATCCTAAATATGGGTTTGACTAAGTCCAATATGTCCCTTTGATTGAAAATGCTATAAACTCAATAGGAAAAAGTGTGGTGTTATGTGTGCCATATAAAACGCTGTCGTAGAAAGTGTTGCATGTGGGGCCAGCGCTGTGGCGCAGTGGGTTAATGCCCTGGCCTGAAGCACCGGTATTCCATATGGGCGCCAGTTCTAGTGCCAGCTGCTCCACTTCTGACCCAGCTCTCTGCTATGGCCTAGGAAAGCAGTAGGAGATGGCCCAAGTGCTTGGGCCCCTGCACCCAAGGGAGGCCCGGAAGAAGTTCCAGGCTCCTGGCTTCGGATCGGCACAGCTCCCGGCTGTTGTGGCCAATTCAGGGAGTGAACCAGTGGATGGAAGACCTCTCTCTGCCTCTGCTTCTCCTTTCTTTGAGTAACTCTGACTTTCAAATGAATAAATCATGAAAGAAAGAAAGAAAGCAAGAGAGAGAGAGAGAGGAAGGAAGGAAGGAAGGAAGGAAGGAAGGAAGGAAGGAAGGAAGGAAGGAAGGAAGGAAGAAAGAAGGAAGGAAAGAAAGAAACTGTTGCATGTAAGCAAAATAGGACTACACAACTGTCAGGCCAGGCGGGTTCTAGGATTGCCGCTTTCATGAGCCTCATTTAGCCTATTCCATCCTATTTCATGGATACCGGCAGAACAAGACTTCCGGGTGAGAAACAAGTGTTGCTCCTCGCGGCGGAGCAGTCCCTGGTTGATATCCTTTCGTGTTGCTCCTCCCGCTCCCGAGTCCCAGGACTGCATCTAAAGGACACACCATGAACACCTGCACACGAAGCCTGCACTACAAAGGGACCGGAGCCTGGCGACACGCTGCTTCCCAGGGCGCAGAGCGTGTCTGCTCTTCCTGGAGGGTAAGTGGACTCACCCCTGCAGGCTGTGGGGCTCCGGACTCTGCCCCGAGGAGCCCAGGCACACAGCTCCAGCTGTTCTCCGCGTGCCCAGGAGGAAGCTGCAGAGAAGCCGAAACCGTGGTAGTTTGGCTTTCCCCAAAATAGTGCAGGCACTAGTCAGGGGCGTGCGACTAGAGGAACGGGAGACACACGGTTCCTAGTGTGATAAAATTCTCCTTCGTCTTGCTGTTTGCTCTTGTTAGATACGTAAGTAGATATTCATATACCAGCACAGGACGCACACTCTGCTCAGTCTCTGTTTTCAGAAAACCAAGGCAGGGAATTCCGTCCTCCTCCTGCCACCATCCCTGCTTCCCTCCCTAGTGGGAGACCCCCCTCTGCTGCTCCCTGTCCGTCCTACAGGCCACAGGGCGGGCACTAGAGCTCTCAGCGCTCCGCGTGGCAGCGCAGCTTTGCACCTCCCCAGAGGGACCCTGTGACCTCAGCCCTGGGGCTGTGGCTTTAGAACCTTCTGTGCAGGGGTGACAGGTGCCCTCATCTGGCTTCTACGCGGAAGTGTTTAAGGGTTCCCCCTTAGCGTGACGAATGGCTGCTGAATGTCATCGAATGTTTGGAAGCGTGTTCCGATGCCCCGGGGAAACTCACTTTGGTTATGCTATCTTGTCCTATTTCTGTTTGCTAGTAGTTGGGTTACAAAGTTTACACTGGTGCTGATGAGTCAGATTCGCCCGTCATTTTCTCCTCCGGTCCTTGTCGGATTTTAGCACAGAGCTGGGAGGGGGATCTCTTTTCTTTATTCTCTGGATTAAGAGTCAGATCTTTTGTTCCCTGAATGTTTGGCGGCACTCACCACCACGATTGTCTGGATCTGAGATTGTGTTTTGTTTGACGGGAATAAAAACCAAGTCCTGATTCTGGCCCTGGATGAGATGGAGGAGCCTGCTCCATCCTGTCTCTCCACTGAGTGCCGCCTGGAAGCCCTAGTAGGTGCTGAGAGCAGCTGCTTCAGGGATCTGAAAAGCAAGTATCAGCAGGAAGATCTTGCAAGCCCAGAATCCAGGTACAGCCAGCCTGGCAGTGTGTGCACCCCCGTTTCCTGTAGTATCCCTCAGCCTGAAATCGCAGCCAAAAATTCTCAAGGAGAAACAACTCTAGGAGAAGCCCCCTAGTTCTGCCTTGAACGGAATTCCTAATATTCAAGCGGAGTGTGACATCCTCCGTTTTTTTCTTTTCTTGCACACTCAAGTGTGTAAGAACCCTGCGGTGGCAACAAACGGAGCCTGCGACAGCCAGACTCCGAAGAAGAGAGCTGTGCCATCCGATCAGGGACTCTGCGGCCACCGTGGAGTCGGGGCCAAGGCCCAGTGCACGCCCCTCTTTCACCACCTGGCTCTGGACAGAGGCGCACTTGCAGCACTGGGCGCAGCAGGCAAGTAAAGCCCTGGCTTTCTGTCTGCAGTGTGAATAGAAGCCCCCTAGAACCAGAAGTCCTGAGGGGACCACAGGGAGACCAGCGGTGTCAGGAACTCGAGGCTGATCGCTGGATCACCCACATGTGGCTCTGAACCCAGGCGGCGTTATCAGAGACGTTCGACTCAACACCAAGGTGAGCTTACTGCTCCGATTACAGACTGCCCACTGGGCTGCTCACACGAGACAGGTCTGAACGGCACCACAGAGGCTCTGAGAAAAGTGTCCACTGGCCTTCCATTTTTTTTTTTTTTAATTTAATTTTTTTTTTTTTTTTTTGACAGGCAGAGTGGACAGTGAGAGAGAGAGACAGAGGGAAAGGTCTTCCTTTTGCTGTTGGTTCACCCTCCAATGGCCGCTGCGGCCAGCGCACCGCGCTGATCCGATGGCAGGAGCCAGGAGCCAGGTGCTTTTCCTGGTCTCCCATGGGGTGCAGGGCCCAAGCACTTGGGCCATCCTCCACTGCACACCCGGGCCACAGCAGAGAGCTGGCCTGGAAGAGGGGCAACCGGGACAGAATCCGGCGCCCCGACCGGGACTAGAACCCGGTGTGCCGGCGCCGCTAGGCGGAGGATTAGCCTAGTGAGCCGCGGCGCCGGCTTGGCCTTCCATTTTAACTTGTGGCTTGCAACTACCAGGGTGATATCTTGCTAAAACAAAAATGGCATTCCTATAGAATTAAAGCTCAATATTTCAGAATATCCCAAACATACATAACCCAACCCCACATTACTTGGCAACCAGAGAACTGGGAAAATCTCAACAGGCTGTAGTTAAGCTGCTGCCTGTGATGCCTGGCATCCCACATGGGTGCCAGTTCGTGTCCTGGCTGCGTCATTTCTAGTCCAGCTCCGTGCTAATACACCTGGGAAAGCAGCAGAAGATGGCCCAGTGCTTGGGCCCCTGCATCCACATGGGAGACCTGGAAGAGGTTCCTGGCTCCTGGCTTCAGGAGAATGGATGGAAGACCTCTCTCTCTGTTACCTCCACCCCCACAAACTCCCACTCTCTATACTATGACTTTCAAGTAAATAAATCTTTAAAAAAAGAGAACAAAACATACCCAATACAACCAGAAGGAAAATAATAAAAATAGGAGTAGAAGTCAGGCCAGTGCCACGGCTCACTAGGCTAATCCTCCACCTGCGGTGCCAGCACACCAGGTTCTAGTCCTGGTCAGGGCGCCGGATTCTGTCCCGGTTGCCCCTCTTCCAGTCCAGCTCTCTGCTGTGGCCAGGGAGTGCAGTGGAGGATGGCCCAAGTGCTTGGGCCCTGCACCCCATGGGAGACCAGGATAAGTACCTGGCTCTGCCTTCGGATCAGCACGGTGCGCTGGCCGCAATGTGCAGGCCGCAGCGACCACTGGAGGGTGAACCAATGGCGAAGGAAGACCTTTCTGTCTCTCTCTCACTGTCCACTCTGCCTGTCAAATATATATATATATGAGTAGAAGTCAAATAACTTAACAGAAAATAAAGTTGATGTTTTGAAATGATCATTGAAGTGGATAAATCTGTAGAAAGACTGACAAAGCAGAAGATACCAATGACCAATACCACAGGCAACCCTTATCCAAACAGGATACACTGGAAGAGCCCTGGGGATGCCTGAAGCCTTCGTGTCTTTTTGTGACAACTCAATTTTTTTTTAAGATTTGAAAGTTAGAGAAGACACAGAGGTCTTCCATCCCCTGGTCCACTCCTCAGATGGCAGCAGTGGCTAGGGTGGGGCCAGATGAAGCCAGGAGCCAGGAGCTTCTTGATGGTCTCCCTTGTGGGTAGCAGGGGTTCACACATTCAGGCCATCAGCAGGGAACTGGCTCGGAAGTGGAGCAGCTGGGACACGAACCGGCGTCCGTACAGGATGGCGGCACTGCAGGCAGCAGCTTGCCTGCCACCCACAACGCGCCCCTCGCTTCTTCGCAGTGCTGTGCAGGGATGCACCACAGGTTTCTGTTGTTTCTAACATTCGCCCATGAAGGATTCCTGGGTTGCCTTACAAGTCTCGGCAATCGCGAACAAAGCTGTGATCCAAAATCATACACAGGTGTATGGACTTAAGCTTTCGATTCACAAATACCAAGGTGTAAAACCGCCACCCTGTATGGAAAAACTGTAACTTTGGTAAGAAATTGACCAAATTCTTTTTTGACAAATTTGCATTCCCACCAGGATTAAATCAAGAGTTCCTGTTGCTCCACCACCTCACCAGCAACTGTTTATATCAGTGTTTTAGGTTCGAGTCACCCCACTAGGCGCGAAACAGTAGCAGGGTCAGTATGCAAGCCCCTGGTGGCTTAGGCGGCTAAGCCTCTCTGCACGCGCCCATCTGCGGCGCCGCCTCCGCGGACCTCTGCCCGCTCTCTTCCTGCCGCGTTTTCCCGTTATCTGCCTACCAGGTAGCAGTCCGCAACCGCCTCTCCCGGGCATTCTCTGATCCTCTGCTCACGTTCCCGATGCGCACACGCCGTATACATCTTCCTACAGGCCGCAAGCGTGTGCAGGTAACAGCGCACCTCGCTTCAGTAGACACCGACAGCAGGTGCTTCCCCCTGGGGAGGGCCACGGAGGACCCAGCACGCTTCCTCCGGCCGGGCCAGCGTGGGCGCCGGGCCGCACGCCCACTCCCCGCGCAGGCCCCGGCGGTCTCCGTGTCCTCGCGATCTCCGGGCCTCCGGGCTCCTCTCGAACCCGGGAGCCAGGACCCGCGGGCGCCCGGCGCGGCGCGCACGCCCACTCCCCACGCAGCGCTTCCCGCGGGCCCCGGGCTCTCCGTGTCCCCGCGATCTCCGGCTCCCCTCGGGCGCCCGGCCCCGCGCGCACGCCCACTCCCCACGCAGGCTCCCCGCGGGCCCCGGGCTCTCCGTGTCCCCGCGATCTCCGGCTCCCCTCGGGCGCCCGGCCCCGCGCGGCGCGCACGCCCACTCCCCGCGCAGGCTCCCTGCGGGCCCCGGGCTCTCCGTGTCCCCGCGATCTCCGGCTCCCCTCGGGCGCCCGGCCCCGCGCGCACGCCCACTCCCCACGCAGGCTCCCTGCCGGCCCCGGGCTCTCAGTGTCCCCGCGATCTCCGGCTCCCCTCGGGCGCCCGGCCCCGCGCGCACGCCCACTCCCCGCGCAGCGCTTCCCGCGATCTCCGGCTCCCCGCGGGCGCCCGGCGCGGCGCGCACGCCCACTCCCCACGCAGGCTCCCCGCGGGCCCCGGGCTCTCCGTGTCCCCGCGATCTCCGGCTCCCCTCGGGCGCTCGGCGCGGCGCGCACGCCCACTCCCCACGCAGGCTCCCTGCGGGCCCCGGGCTCTCCGTGTCCCCGCGATCTCCGGCTCCCCGCGGGCGCCCGGCGCGGCGCGCACGCCCACTCCCCACGCAGGCTCCCCGCGGGCCCCGGGCTCTCCGTGTCCCCGCGATCTCCGGCTCCCCTCGGGCGCCCGGCCCCGCGCGGCGCGCACGCCCTCCTCCGCCCGGCGGGGCAGGGGGCGGGGGCAGCCGCAGTCCACGCCCTCCCGCGGGCTCGGTCACTCGGCGCGCGGACGGCTCGGCCACCGGACCGGCCTCCCGGAGCGCGGCAGCGGAGCGCGGCCGGACGCGGCGGCGGAGGGGCCCGCGGCCAAGGGGCCGGGAGCGGTGAGCTGGCGCGCGCGGGGCGCGGGCGGGCCGGGCCGCGGCGGCCACTGCGCACCCGCGGAGCGCTGGCCCCGCTGCCCCGCGTCGGGCCGGACGCCCTCGCCCCGCTCGGGGCTGCGGCTGCAGCAGGGGCGGCGGCGGCGGCAGGGGCAGGGGCGGCGGCGCGCTAACTCGCCCCCGCCGCTTCTCCCCTCCGGGCCTCGGGAGGGAGTTCGCCGCGAAAACGAAAGTAAATCGCTCCGGGCCGTGTCTGCCGCGGCGCCGGCGGGGTCCCCGGAAGGGGCGGGGCCTCGGGCGGGGGGGCGGGGCCTGCAGACCCGGAAGTCGGTGCTGACCGGCGTGGTCCGCACTGGGCGTTCCCGCCGGCTCCAGGGCTGGGCTGGTGGTGCTCGCTGGCCGCTGCTGTTAGAGACGCTATTGCAGGGCCTTTAGGAAAAAGGGCGCGTCCTCACAGGGCTGTGGAAATGTCCCTTTGAAAGGGTCTTGAGCTTTTTTTTTTTTTGTAAATGGATTTATTTATGTATTTATTTGAAAGCTAGAGTTAGAGAGAGGGCTTCCATTCATTGCTTCACTCTCAGGTGGCCACAACAGCCAGGGCTGGGCCAGGCCGAAGCCAGGAGCTTCATCCAGGTCTGCCCCGCTGGAGCAGGGGCCCGGGCCCTGGGCCGTCCTCCACCGCTTCCCCGGGCCCGGGCCCTGGGCCGTCCTCCACCGCTTTCCCGGGCCCGGGCACTGGGCCGTCCTCCACCGCTTCCCCGGGGCCGGGCACTGGGCCGTCCTCCACTACTTCCCCGGGGACGGGCACTGGGCCGTCCTCCACCGCTTCCCTGGGGCCGGGCACTGGGCCGTCCTCCACCGCTTCCCCGGGGGCCCTGGGCCATCCTTCACCGCTTCCCCGGGGGCCCTGGGCACTGGGCCGTCCTCCACCGCTTCCCCGGGGCCGGGCCCTGGGCCGTCCTCCACCGCTTCCCCGGGCCCGGGCACTGGGCCGTCCTCCACTACTTCCCCGGGGCCGGGCACTGGGCTGTCCTCCACCGCTTCCCTGGGGCCGGGCCCTGGGCCGTCCTCCACCGCTTCCCTGGGGCCCTGGGCCGTCTTCCCCTGCTTCCCCGGGGCCGGCCCTGGGCCGTCATCCACTGCTTGCCCGGGGCCGGGCACTGGGCCGTCCTCCACCACTTCCCCGGGGCCGGGCACTGGGCCGTCCTCCACCGCTTCCCTGGGGCCCTGGGCTGTCCTCCACCGCTTCCCCGGGGCCGGGCACTGGGCCGTCCACTGCTTCTCCAGGGGCCCTGGGCTGTCCTCCACCGCTTCCCCGGGGCCGGGCACTGGGCTGTCCACTGCTTCTCCAGGGGCCCTGGGCTGTCCTCCACCGCTTCCCCGGGCCCGGGCACTGGGCTGTCCTCCACCGCTTCCCCGGGCCCGGGCACTGGGCCGTCCTCCACCGCTTCCCCAGGGGCCCTGGGCCGTCCTCCACCGCTTCCCCGGGCCCGGGCACTGGGCCGTCCTCCACTACTTCCCCGGGGCCGGGCACTGGGCCGTCCACTGCTTCTCCAGGGGCCCTGGGCCGTCCTCCACTGCTTCCCAGGTGCGTTAGCAGGGAGCTGGATGGGAAGTGGAGCAGCTGGGACGCAGGCTGGTGCCCTCAGGGAGGCTGGCGCTGCAGGGGTCCGCCCCGGGCCTTTTGTGCACGTGGGGTCCCAGCGGGTTTAAAGATGATCCCTGTGGTCCTGCCGGCAGCCGGGCAGGGGAGTGTGCCGGCTAAAACTTCCCGGGCGTCGGTGGTAACTGCTTTCCTGGGAGTGCCGCGGGCTCCTCGGGGTTCGGAAGCCGCAGACTGCGCCCCACTCCCAGTGTTTGAGGAAGCCTCCTGAGGATGGGTGGGGGAGGCGCTGCGGTTCTGGGGCTCCTCCCGCCCTCGGGGCTCCTGTTTGTCTCAGACACAGCTAAGGCTGCCGGCCTCGGCTGAGGGTGCTGAATCTTGTGACTCAACTCTGGAAGCTGTCGAGGCGGGTGTGAACTTGGAGTGGTGGTGTACTCGTCTGCATTTTGTGACCACCGGGAACTTGTGGGTGAACTTGGAGTGGTGGTGTACTCGTCTGCATTTTGTGACCACCGGGAACTTGTGGTTAATTACAGGTGTGGGGGACCAGTGCTGTGGCTCAGGGGGTTAAAGCTGCATTCTAAAATAAATAAATAAATAAATAAAGCTGCATTCTGCAATGCCGGCATCCCATACGGACACTGGTTCAAGTCCCGGCTTCTCCACTTCCAGTCCAGCTCCCAGCTAACGCGCCTGGGAAAGCAGCGGAGGATGGCCCAGTGCTTGCGTCCCTGTCACTCACATGGGAGACCCAGATGAAGCTCCTGGCTCCTGGTTTTGGGGCTGGGCCAGGCTGTGTGGCCATTTGGGGAGTGAACCAGAGGATGGAAGATTTCTCTCTCTCTTCCTCTCTCTCTCTAACTGCCTTTCAAATAAATCATTTAATTAAAAAATTGACAGGTAGAGTTAGAGTAAGAGAGAGAGACAGAAAGGTCTTCCTTCCGTTGGTTCACTCCCCAAATGGCCGCCACGGCCTGTGCTGCGCTGATCCGAAGCCAGGAGCCAGGTGCTTCTCCTGGTCTCCCATGGGGTACAGGGCCCAAGCACTTGGGCCATCCTCCACTGCACTCCTGGGGCACAGCAGAGAGCTGGACTGGAAGAGGAGCAACCAGGACAGAATCCGGCACCCCAACCGGGACTAGAACCCGGGGTGCCGGCGCTGCAGGCAGAGGTTTAGCCTAGTGAGCCACAGCGCCGGCCCCGCTGCAGCTTTTCTATACACAGAAAATTTATTATTAATGATAAACCAGTAATAATGATCAGCTTTTAATTTTCCTCTCTATGTAAGAAAAATTCCTGGAATATTAATATCAACCTCAAAATTGGGCAGACTACTACTATTTGGTGCTTTTTTGAAAAAAAAAAAAAAAAGATTCTACTTTATTTATTTGAGAGAGTCACAGAGGGAGAAACAGAGAAAAGTCTTCCATCCTCTGGTTCATCCCCCAAATGGCCACAATGGCTGGAGCTGGGCCATTCTGAAGCCAGGAGCTTCTTCCAGGTCTCCCACGTGGGTCCAGGGACTCACACACTTGGGCCATCTTCTTCTGCTTTCCCAGGCCACAGCAGAGAGCTGGATGGGAAGAGGAGCAGCCATTTGCGATGCTGGTGCAGTAGGCTGAGGCCTAGCCCACTATACCACAGCGCCGGCCCCTGTTGGGTGCTTATTAACCCGTAACGTGTTAATACCACCAATGTGATCCGGGAATTTGAAGCAAAATGCATAACTTCTCATGATTGGTTGAATATTACATTGTCAGAAATGATTGGCCATGCTAATCTATAGAATATTGGTCTTTTTTAAAGGTTTATTTATTTGAAAAGTAGAGAAGGTGAGAGAGAGAGAGAGAGAGATCAGTCTTCTGCTGGTTCACTTCCCAGATACTCCATGGCCTTGGATGGGCCAGATAAAAGCCAGGAGCCTGGACCAACATCTGGGTCTCCCAGGTGGGTTGCAGGTGCTTAGGCAATTGAGCCACTGTCTGCTGTCTTCCCGGGCGCATTAGCAGAGAGCTGAACTGGGAGTGGAGCAGCCAGGCCTGGAATCAGCACTTTGATATGGGCTGCCAGTGGTAGAGGGGGTGGCTTCCCCACTACACCACAGCATTGGCCCCAGAATATTGATTGTGAACCATATTTTTGTGTATGTTTTCAAAATTTTGCCTGTATGTACTCCATGTTTCTGACTGTAGCATACTCACCGAATATAGGTGAGCAAAGCAGTAAGACTGGGTCTTTATATTTATTTTTCTAAAGATGAATTATCCTTTGCCTGTCTAGAGAGGCGTTCTGTGGTAGGGAACTGACGCTGGAAGTCGGAGTGAAAGGCAGAAGTTGGTTTCCAGGAACTGCCCCTTGTAAGTGACTCGTTCCGTTCCAAATCTGAGTTTCTTCATTCTGTGCATTGAGGTGATGGTAGTCGAATTCACATGGCAGAGTTGGGATACGCTGATATAAATGATAATGCTTGATTAAGTTCTGTTGCGGTGTTGCTTCTCGTTGGTTCTTTGCTCAGAGCTCTTGTTTATCTGGGCGAAGCATCAAGAATCTTGGAGCATCACAGAATCTTAGAGCAGTGCTGTGGTCACGTTCGATTCCTGGCCGAAACCAGAGTTCTGTTAGCGAGGAAGAGGGGATCCAGTAGTCAGCTGTTACTACTACAGTGAAACCTGACAGGCTGTGAGGAAGAGTGCAGACCGGTGCCTCCTCACACGGGGCCCAGGACAGACAGGAGGCAGGGTACAGATCTGCAGCCAGACCAGATGTATTCAGGGAAAGCAAATCTGCAGAGGTGGGTGACCCACTGCTGGCATGCGCAGAGTGGACACAGCCGTTCTCACATTCCGTCTCGCACCCTCTTGTCTTTACTGCCAACCCCGCATTCTTCCCCAGGTTTGGAAAGACCTGTGTGGAGGACTTCGCCTCTGCCTGCCGCCCCCTGCCCCCAGCCCCTGGGGGCTGGGCCCTGTGCCGCGTGTTCAGTCTGTGTGCACGGCACAGTGGGTCACCCACCTCTGGGCTCTGTGCCGCGTGTTCAGTCTGTGCACGGTGCAGTTGGTCACCCACCTCTGGGCCCTGTGCCGCGTGTTCAGTCTGTGTGCACGGCACAGTGGGTCACCCACCTCTGGGCTCTGTGCGGTGTGTTCAGTGTGTGTGCACGGCACAGTGGGTCACCCACCTCTGGGCCCTGTGCCGCGTGTTCAGTGTGTGTGCATGGTGCAGTGGGTCACCCACCTCTGGGCCCTGTGCCGCGTGTTCAGTCTGTGCACGGCGCAGTGGGTCACCCACCTCTGGAGCCCTCTGCCTGTGTTCTTCCGCTGTGTCCAGGCTGGCAGTCGGCCGACCTCTGCGAGTTTACCTCTCTGAATGCAGTCGGTGTGGCTGTGAGTTTGTGTTCCTGTCTCCTCTCTGTTTTGCGCCCTGATTCCTTACACTGGACGCCCTGTGTGAGGAGGCACCCGTCTGCACGCGTTTCCTTACACCAGCTGCTTATGAAGGTAAGACAGACTTATTTTGGCTCATGATTTTGGAGGTTCACTGACCAAGATTGGGCAGGCCCCATTGGTGTGTGTGTGTGTGTGTGTGTGTGTGATCTTCAGTGATGGTGTTCTTGCTGGCAGAACCCTGAGTGTGCATAGAACATCACCTGACTGTCTTACGTGGGTTTCCTAGAAGCCATGAGGATTTAATCATTAGGATTGCTCCACCCTAGGAAACCAACCCAATTAGTCAACTGCCAAAGGCACCACCTTCAAAAACCCCAGCTGAATTATGTTTCTACTCTTTCAGTTCTGTGAACGAAAGACCTTGGGGACTAGAGTTTTATCACACAGGCCTTTGGTGTGATAAGTAGCAGCAATGAGGTAGGAAGCCCGTGTTTTCTATCACACTGCTGTTATGTATGGTCACCAGGAAAAAGTGTGTGGGGGGGGATTATTTAGAAATTAAAATGAACCCTACCACTGAAAGGCCAATATGAATATTTTGATGTATAGCCTGCCCTGCTGTACGTCTGTGGGTGGCACCTTCCCAGGCATGTTAGCAGGGAGCTGGATTGAAACAGAGTAGCCAGGACTTGAACAGGTGCTCAGACACAGAATGGGAAAGCCACATGCCTCCCCTAGACTTTCTCATCAAGTTCAAAATAACTTTGGTAAGTGATGACATTTACCATTTAGTCCGTCCTTGAAGAACTGAAAGTCCTAGGAGTATACAGGTCAGTATGGGCTTTTGTCTATGATTTATTTATTTATTTTAGATTTTATTTATTTGAGAGGTAGAGTTACAGACAGTGAGAGGGAGAGACAGAGAGAAAGGTTTTCCATGCGATGGTTCACTCCCCAAATGGCCCCAACGGCTGAAGCTGGGCTGATCTGAAGCCAGGAGCCGGGAGCTTCTTCCGGGTCTCCCACGCGGGTGCAGGAGTCCAAGGACTTGAGCCATCTTCCACTGCTTTCCCAGGCCACAGCAGAGAGCGGGATCGGAAGAGCAGACCCCAGACTAGAACCAGTGCCCACAGGGGATGTCTGTGCCTCAGGCAGAGGCTTAGCCCACTGTGCCACAGTGTGGGGCCCCTTATGTCCACTATTAACAGAAGAAAAATGTGTGCCCTTTCAAGGCAGTTTCAAGATCAGGAAGCAAAAAGGAGTCAGTTGAATTAAATCAGTGCCAGGTGGGTGCCTGCTGGTTTGCCTCAAAGCCTTGGGGAGTCGCCCTTGAGAGAGAGAGGCAGGGGCAGGAGCAGGACTCTGGTGAGGCCTCCCCGGGGTACTTCTGCGGGAGCTGTGGAGAGCTCAGACCCTGCCGGTCCTGAGCAGACGCCTCGAGCAGCCCTGAGCGCTGTTGCCGTGAATTTTGCTCTTGCGTGTCCCTTTTACTTCCACTGGATCACTAATGCATCCTGGTAGCCAGTGCTTTGGCCGTGCTTTGGTCTCAGGATTGTACCGATAAAGCCACTTTCATGTCCTCTTACGACTCTCAGGAAGGATATTTCAGGCTCTCTCTCTTTTTTTTTTTTTTTAATTTAAGATTTATTTATTTGAAAGGTGGAGTTACAGAGAGAGAGAGAGAGGGAAAGACAGATCTTCCATCCTCTGGTTCACTCCACCAAATGGCTGCAGTGGCCGGGCCTGGGCCAGACTGAAGCCAGGAGCTTCTTCCAGGTCTCCCCTGTAGGTACAGGGGCCCAGGTACTTGGGATGTCTCCCACTTTTCCCCAGCTGCACCCACAGGAGCTGGATCGGAAGTGGAACAGCTGGGACTCGAATGGGTGCCCGTAGGGGATACCGGCGCTGCAGACGGCGGCTTAGCCCGCTGTGCCACAACGCCGGCCCTGCTTCAGGCTCTGATCCCCGTTGTTTAAAATTTCCATGGAAAGCCCTGCTCTTGTCTGCCCCTGGTCTGGATGCAGCAGTTTCGGCTCCCACAGAGCAGGCCTGCTCCCTTTTAATTTTCAGTCCTGAGTGTGTCAGTTGGGCCCGTGAGATGCCTGTGGTGTTCGCTGTCGCTCCTGCTGTTTTCACAGGTCATCTTCCATCAGAGTGTGAACGAGACTCGTGCTTCTCCCTGTGGGTTCACATGGATGATCTGCTGCGGCAGGCCTGATGGTCACGCATCGATCCCTTCCTAAAACGTGTCATCCGTGTTGGGGCGTTTCCCATAGACCTGTTGTGAAGCACCCACCGTTTCACCATTCTTCCACCCACACTTCGCCGTAAATCTGATGTTTGTTCTGGCAAAATGCATGTTGCTCTGATGGAGTTTTGCAAACTCCTGTTAATCTTAGCGCCTCAGACTAGATCCTTCTCACACATGTTACGGCAAGCAGCAAGGGCTTCCTGGTACCAAAAATTTTGAAATCCATGCATGTGTTTTTTTCATAGTACATATTTCTGTGAACCCTCTGAAGATCTCTAGTCTCTCTGTGTGTGTACAGATACACTGTTGCTACAGACTTTTTGAAAATTTATTTGCATAGTTATGTAACATTCTAAGGAATGTGTTATAATCCATTTAACATGTGCTTTATTTTTGCAGTTAGGTAATCCTTTTTTTATTTTTAACTTTTTATTAGTGTGGTTTTTTTTTTTTTTTTTTTTACTATTTGTGCAGTAGAGAGACACGGTGCTGTCCCGTTCACTGGTTTCCTCCTCGGCTGTCTGAAGAGCCAGGGCTGGGCGAGGCTGAAGCTGAGAGGCAGAAACTCAATCCAGGTCTCCCACGTGGCGCCAGAGACCCAACCGCTTGAGCCGTCTCTGCCGCCTCCCGGGATTTGCCTTAGCAGGAAGCTGGTATTGGGGCCCGTGGCCGGGTCTCGAAGTCAGACACTCCACTCTGGGGACAGATGCCCACTCCAAAGTAGTCCTTTTTAAAAGTCACCCATCTCAAGGCCGCAGCTCACTAGGCAAATCCTCCGCCTTGTGGCGCCGGCACACCGGGTTCTAGTCCTGGTCGGGGCGCCGGATTCTGTCCCGGTTGCCCCTCTTCCAGGCCAGCTCTCTGCTGTGGCCAGGGAGTGCAGTGGAGGATGGCCCAGGTCCTTGGGAGACCAGGATAAGTACCTGGCTCCTGCCATCGGATCAACGCCGTGCGCCGGCCGCAACGCGCCGGCTCTGGCGGCCATTGGAGGGTGAACCAACGGCAAAGGAAGACCTTTCTCTCTGTTTCTCTCTCTCTCTGTCCATTCTGCCTGTAAAAAAAAAAAAAAAAAAAAAAAAAAGTCCCCCATCTCGTGATGCGCTGCCGTCTGTGAGCTTCTGGTAGGCACCCAGGACCCTGCCTGCCGTCTGTGACGCTGTCTGCCTTCCCGAGCTCCACGGGCTCATTCTCAGACACGAGCAGCCTTAACTCTCAGGGAGAAGTCCTGGGGCTGTGCAAGACTTAGGATGGCTTCCCCCAGGAGCGACATCCTGCTGACACCCAAAGGATGGGCAGCGTCTAGCCAGGCAAGAGGCCGGGAGAAGAACGTGGCTGACCGAGGTACAGAGGGGGTGGAGCACACTCCCCCCGAGGTGGGGGACGGCCACGCGGGTCCGCTTTTCTCTGTGGATGCACAGTAAGTGCTGAGCAGGCCCCACACTGATCCGCCTCTCCTGTGCCCTCCACCTCCGTCCCCTGCCCCACGTCCCTGTCACATAGACGGTGGAGACCTGCAGGGCACCCGGATCCGGCGTGGGTAAATGCGGACGGCCAGCCTGGTAGAGCCGGCGGCTTCCTTCTCACAGCCTCTGCAGCCCCGGGAGTGGTGTTACCATTTCCCTCTGCAGAGGGGAAATGGAGGCATTAGTAACTTCCGCAAGGTCACGGGGCTGAGCTAAAGGACACACTCAGCAAGCGGACGGGTGGTGCTCCCACGGTCTCACCTACAGCGCGCGGCGGCACCCGCTCGCCCTCAGCCCCGTCCCCCGCCCCTCCCGGGGGTGTGCTTCTGTCCGTGTGCTCCCTCTTGTTGGCCACTGTCTTGCCTCATGGGGAACGTGGCCCCCAGAGCCAGACTGAGGAGCCGACGCGTGGGCCTGGTCTGGGTAGACAGGGCCGCCTGCGGTCTCTGTGTGTTGAGGGCTGCAGGCCACTGGACAAGACGGGGAGGGAGGGGAGGCCGAGAGCATTCCCAGAAACACCTGCCCAGGCTGCTTAGACACTCTGTACCCTCCAGCAGCCTGTTATGAAAACCGTTCAAGAAGTTGCCGAGTGAGCACTCTTCACGGGAACTCCGCCCCTCTCAGTGTGGTTCGACCCTGCTTGGTGCAGACCTGGCTGTCCCCCAGGCTGGGTGGGTTTTTTTTTTTTTTTGGGTGGAGGGGATGTATTTCAGAGTACACATCCCCCTGACTACCTCACCGTGCTTAGAACTGACGAGGGTTCAAAATACTTACAGACTTCTCTTCTGATTGTAAGTTTTACTGCAGTTCTTAAAGAGTACCGATGTCCCTTGGAGCCTGTGTCGCATCGGTTCCCAGAGACCCTGCCCGTCACCCTGTGGACACCAAAACTCAGGGATTCTCAAGTCTTTGGTATAAAATGCCATAGACTTTGCCTTTAACCTAAAACTCCTCCCGTATACTTAAAGTGATCTCTAGATGGCTTACCTAGTACAATGTCGGTGCTATGTGCTTAGTTGTTGTACTGTTGTTTAGGGAATACTGACAAGAAGAGGAGCCTGTGTGTGTCTAGTACAGATGTATTTTGTTCCAAATACTTCCTTTTTTCGAATGATGTATTTATTCGAAAGGTAGAGTGACAGAGAGGAAGAAACAGAGAGAGAGATCTTCATCCACTGCTTCGCTCCCTAAATGGCTGCAATGGCCAGGGTTAGGAGCCAGGGGCTCCATCCTGGTTTCCCACGTGGGTGCAAAGGCCCAAGCACCCACGCACTCAGACCATCTTCTGCTGCTTTCCCAGGTGCATTAACAGGGAGCTGAAGTGGAGCAGCCGGGACTCGAACTGGCGCCCATATGGGATGCCAGTGCAGCCAGCAGCTTTACTTGCTATGCCACAACGTTGGCCCCTTTCAGATATTCTCAAGCCACAATGGCATGGATGCAGAACCAGCGGGAATGGAGACCCAGCTGTGCCCTTGCTCAGTGTTGGCAGATGCGAATGCCTGTGCACCCCCAACCGGCCTGGGCACAATAGATCGTTACCATCATCCCGGAAAATTCCCTCATGCCCCCTCCCGCTCAGTCCTCCCCCTGCTCCCGGGCGACCAGTGTTCTCTTCACAGCGGGCTGCTTTGGACTGTTCTAGAACTTTAAATACGTGGAGCTGCACAGCACGTGTTGTTTGTGGACAGTTTCTCTCACTGAGCATCATGTGATCGCGTTTCATCACGCCGTGTTCTGCATCGCTAGCTCAGTTCCTGTCTGTTGCCGAGTGAGGGTTCTGTTGTGTGAATGGAGCGTGGGCTGTTGTGAATGAAGCTGCAGTGGGCACTGTGTAGTTTTTTGTGCATTTCCGGTTTTCTCAGGATTGGAACTGCTGGGTCACAACCAGCTGTGTGCTCAGTTTTTTTTTTTTTTTTTTTTTTTGGACAGGCAGAGTGGACAGAGAGAGAGACAGAGAGAAAGGTCTTCCTTTGCTGTTGGTTCACCCTCCAATGGCCGCCGCCGGCTGGCGCGCTGCGGCCGGCACACTGCGCTGATCCCATGGCAGGAGCCGGGTGCTTCTCCTGGTCTCCCATGGGGTGCAGGGGCCAAGCACTTGGGCCATCCTCCACTGCACTCCCTGGCCACAGCAGAGAGCTGGCCTGGAAGGGGGGCAACTGGGAAAGAATCCGGCACCGTGTGCTCAGTTTTATACAAAGCCACCACACCCTTTCCCACCGTGGTTGCACTATTTTACTCTCCTGCCACCAGTGTGTAAGAATTCCATTGGCAGCCGGCGCTGCAGCTCACTAGGCTAATCCCCCACCTTACGGCGCTGGCACACCGGGTTCTAGTCCCGGTCGGGGCGCCGGATTCTGTCCCGGTTGCCCCTCTTCCAGGCCAGCTCTCTGCTGTGGCCAGGGAGTGCAGTGGAGGATGGCCCAAGTGCTTGGGCCCTGCACCCCATGGGAGACCAGGAGAAGCACCTGGCTCCTGGCTTCGGATCAGCGCAGTGCGCCGGCTGCAGTGGCCATTGGAGGGTGAACCAACGGCAAAGGAAGACCTTTCTCTCTGTCTCTCTCACTGTCCACTCTGCCTGTCAAAATAAATAAATAAATAAATAAATAAATAAATAAATAAATAAATAAAAAAGAAAGAATTCCAGTGGCTTCCAGTTTTGTCTGCTGGGTCTACCCATAGTACATTAGGAAATGTTTTTCTTGTGTGTTCTACCATCTGGGGAAGGAAGGTCATGTTAAGTTTCATTTTTGGGAATCCCGAGTGCACAGACATTTAGGTTTATTAACCTGAAGTTGCCAGCGGCCTGCAGCCACCTTCTACATGAGAAAGTTCTTGGTTTGGAGAATCCTGGCCATGCCCTTAAATCGAAAAGCCCAGGCGTATGTGAAGACAGGCTCCAAGTGGTGAATTCACACAGAGACGTCTTGTAAAGAGCCCATGCCTCGTCCGAGACAGTCACACTCTGGCCTGTGCTGTCCTGAGGGTGGCACTGAGGGTGCCGCGTTCCGTGGCAGTCTGTTGCAGCCCTCTCTCCTTGCATTCCCTGACCTCAGCTCTTGTCCCTGGTCGGGCTTTAAGCCCTGGTGTCTGGGTGGCCAGGTTGGCAGTGCCCTGCGAGGGCATGACGTGGGGCCTCTGCCTTTATCCAGTGCCTGCTGCTTTTCCATCCCGGAGCTCTGTCCTTTCCACGGAGCGCAGCCGCGCCTCAGAATACGTTTGTATTCCGGTCTCCAGCGTATAGGTGCTGTGTGGCAGGGAGGTTTAGAGGGCTTCCTAGTGGCCCCTGTTGGCAGAAATGAAAAGCTGGGGGCATAAACACCCCCGTCTCCCGGATTCTTAGAACTAGAAGCCGCCCCTCTCGGAGGCTGATAATGCACAGGCCCCCGCGCTGGCGGGAGGTGGGCCGGACTTCTGAGTAACGATGTTTTCGCCCTGAGACGCCCTCTCTGTTTTCCTTACAGGACACAACCTGGGAACGGGGGGACGTGGTGGATCTGGGGGCGTTCTGAGCCCGCACACAGCAAGCAGACATGTCTTTGGATGACATTAAAATGAAGTCCAGTGACTTCCTGGAGAAGGCGGATCTGGACAGCGGCGGCTTCGGGGAGGTGTCTCTGTGCTTCCACAGACTCCATGGCTTAGTGATCCTGAAGAAGGTGTACACAGGGCCCAAGCGTGCCGAGTGAGTTGGGAGCAGGGGTGGGTGGGACACGGCTGCGCCCATGAGTGGCCAGCTCTCGGGACGAGGCAGACCCTGGCGGGAGTCTCGGGTCGTGGACCTGCGTCAAGGAATGAGAACTCTTAGGTTGTTGTCGTCACTGGTGAGGACTCGGGCTGCTCAGACAGAAGCTCACAGCCGATAAATAATGGACGATCCGGGAGGTGATGAGAAATGGGAGGAATTCCTGAAGCTACTCACTTGCTTCACCTTTTTGGTGCAAACCAGCCCTGGGTATGAAAACAGACGGTTCATTCATGAGAGGTTCTGGTAGCCTTCTCTTTCAAGTCATCAGGGGAGAGTTTTCCCTCCCATTCTCCTTGTTACAATGGGTATGGCAGAGGCCATGTTTCTTTTTATTATTTATTTATTTATTTATTTATTTATTTATTTTGACAGGCAGAGTGGACAGTGAGAGAGAGAGACAGAGAGAAAGGTCTTCCTTTGCCGTTGGTTCATCCTCCAATGGCCGCCGCAGCCGGCGCGCTGCGGCCAGCGCACCGCACTGATCCGATGGCAGGAGCCAGGTACTTATCCTGGTCTCCCATGGGGTGCAGGGCCCAAGCACCTGGGCCATCCTCCACTGCACTCCCTGGCCACAGCAGAGAGCTGGCTTGGAAGAGGGGCAACCGGGACAGAATCCGGCGCCCCGACCAGGACTAGAACCCGGTGTGCCAGTGCCACAAGGCGGAGGATCTTTTTATTTTTTTAAGATTTATTTATTTATTTGAAAGGCAGAGCTACACAGAGAGAGAAGGAGAGGCAGAGAGAGAGAGGGAGGTCTTCCATCTGCTGGTTCACTCCCCAGTTGGCTGCAACGGCCAGAGCTGCGCTGATCCGAAGCCAGGAGCCAGGAGCTTCTTCCAGGTCTCTCACGGGCGCAGGAGCTCAAGCACTTGGGCTCTTCCACTGCTTTCCCAGGCCACAGCAGACAGCTGGATCGGAAGTGGAGCAGCCGGGACTCGAACTGGCACCCATGTGGGATGCCAGCACTGCAAGCGGTGGCTTTACCCGCTACGCCACAGCACCAAGGCCATGTTTCTTACTGCTCTTTCTTGTGCATTCTTTTCTTCATGCACCAGCACTGTTGCTTGTGCACCTGTCATTCCGTCACATATCCTGAGCACCCACTGCCAGTCCCTGTTAAGGCGCAATATAAAGGTGCCTCCTAGTGTGTTCTGAGCCGGGGAGCCATCAGTACAGACCCAAGCGTGGCAGAAGTGCGGGAGATGGGAAGCGTTGGAGGCGCGCGCCGAGCTCCTTGGGCCTTGCCCTCCTGAGCCTGGCGCCTTCCCTGCCCGCAGGTACAGGGAGATGGGAAGCGTTGGAGGCGCGCGCCGAGCTCCTTGGGCCTTGCCCTCCTGAGCCTGGCGCCTTCCCTGCCCGCAGGTACAGGGAGATGGGAAGCGTTGGAGGCGCGCGCCGAGCTCCTTGGGCCTTGCCCTCCTGAGCCTGGCGCCTTCCCTGCCCGCAGGTACAGGGAGATGGGAAGCGTTGGAGGCGCGCGCCGAGCTCCTTGGGCCTTGCCCTCCTGAGCCTGGCGCCTTCCCTGCCCGCAGGTACAACGAGTCTCTGCTCGAGGAGGGGAGGATGATGCACAGGCTGAAGCACAGCCGGGTGGTGGAGCTCCTGGGCGTCGTCATGGAAGAGGGGAACTACTGCCTGGTGATGGAGTACATGGAGAAGGGCAGCCTGATGCACGTGCTCAAAGCCGAGGTACAGGACACGGGCGCCAGCCCTCCAGCGCGGGGCTGCCGTGTGGCCGTTTGCTTACAGCGCACTGCTATAACATAATCCCTTCGTGAGTTGCTTCATAGTTTGGATTTGTTTAAAAAAGATGCATTTATTTTATTTGAAAGACAGAGTGACAGAGAGAGGGAGAACCAGAGAAGGAGCTCTTGCATCCCCTGGTTCCCTCCCCTAAATGGCCACAGCGGCCAGGGCCGGGCAGGCTGAAGCCAGGAACCAGGAACTCCATCCGGGTCTCCCTCGTGGGTGGCAGGGGCCCAAGCACTCGGGCCATCTGCTGCTGCCTTCCCAGGCACATTGGCAGGGAGCTGGGTCAGAAGCCGAGTAGTTGGGACTTGACCCATGCTCTGACACAGGATGCCAGCCTGGGCTTAACCCACTGCAGCAGAGTGCTGGCCCTGTTTGGATTTTTTGAAGTCAGTCCCTTGTTAGATTTTCTTTGCCTGTCCCAGCCCAGGGAGTCGTTTCTCCATCCTCTCAGCCTCTGACAGCCGCCGTGTCACTCACTTGGAAGGTCCTCTGGGCCTTTTTACCGTACCTGTCAGCCTGTGTCTGATCGAGTTCCCAGGTGGGCTCTGTCCTAATGAAGCCTGTCATCATGTGGGTACATGCTTGATACATAGCAGCTAAAGCCGGCTTGTGAAAGCATGCACGCCATGAAGAGGGTGACAGATGTTGATTGATTGATTAAGCATGTGTGCTGTATGAGACTGCAAGAGAAGATGGGAGATTGAAGATTACCTTTTGAAACAATTCAAGAAACTTTTATAGAACATTAGCAACAATAACACAGTATAATATTTAAAACAGGGAAATAAAAAGGGTTTACCTAAACCAAATAGTTTTTCAAAAAAAATTTGTAAAGATTTATTTATTTATTTGTCAGAGTTACACACAGAGAGAGAGAGAGGTCTTTCATCCACTGGTTCACTCCCCAGTTGGCTGCAGTGGCTGGAGCTGGGCTGATTCAAAGCCAGGAGCTTTTTCTGGGTCTCGCACGTGGGTGCAGGGGCCCAAGCACTTGGGCATCTTCCACTGCTTTCCCAGGCCACAGCAGAGAGCTGGATCGGAAGAGGAGCAGCTGGGATATCAGCTCGTACCCATGTGGGATGCTGGCTCCACAGGCAGAGGCTTCACCTACTGTACCACAGCGCTGGCCCCGGACCCCCCCCCCCATTTTTTTAAAGATTTATTTATTTATTTGAAAGGCAGAGTTCCAGAGAGGCAGAGAGAGGGAGAGAGAGAGAGAGAGAGAGAGATATCTTCCATCCACTGGTTCACTCCCCAAATGGCCACAATGGCCAGAGCTGGATCGAGCCAAAGCCAGGAGCTTGGAGCTTCCTCCGGGTCTTCCACATATGGGTGCAGGGGCCCAAGCACTTGGGCCATCTTCCACTGCTTTCCCAGGCACATTAGCAGGGAGCTGGATTGGAAGTGAAGCAGCCGGGACTTGAACTGGCGCCCATATGGGATGCCAGCACTGCAGCTGGAGGCTTTACCTGCTACGCCACAGCACAGGCCCTGACCCCAAATTTTTTATGCACGGAAATAAACATATCTTTTAATTCTATTTTCCATGAACTTTCTTATTTAGTTATTTTATATTTTATTTATTTGAAAGGCAGGGAGACAGAGAAGGCTCCTATCCACTGGTTCATCCCCCAGTGCCCACACCAGCAAGTAGGGCCAGCTTGATGCCTGGCCCAATCCAGGCCTCCTGTGTGGGTGGCAGGGACCCAGCTACTTCAGCTGTCAGCTGCTGCCTCCCAGGGTGTGCATTAGCAGGAATCTGGAGTCAGAGGTGGAGCTGGGACTTGAGCCCAGGCATCTGATGGGGATGCGGCCGTTCCAAGTCGCATTTTGACTCTTGTTCCAAACACCTGCCACTCCATGAGGTTCTGAAGTGTCCAGTAGTCTGCAGTGGGAGCGTCCTAGCCTTGCACAGACGAGAAAGGCTTGCAGTGTGAGGACACGTAGAGACTTTCTTTAATAGTATATTTTTTAAAAAAGATACATATTTTTTAAAATTTTGAGGGGCAGAAAGAGATGGATGGATAGAGCTCCCATCCGCTAGTTCACACCCCAGTTGTTCGCCCAGGACTGAAGTCAGGAGCCGGGACCTCACCCAGCTGTCCTACGTGGGTGACAGACCCGACTACTTCATGCGTCAGCTGCTGCTTCGCAGGTGCTGTGTTAGCAAGAAGCTGGAATTGGGGGTTGGAGCTGGGAATGGAACCCGGGGATTAGGACGCGGGAGGCTGACCCCCAGGTGCCCGCCTCGGACCCTGTCACGCTAACCTAACAGCTGCACTGGCCTGTTTGCTGACTTCTCCACTTCACAGATGTAACATCCCCCGTTTTAGATCAGTATCCCGCTTTCTGTAAAAGGAAGGATCATTGCAGAGACCATCGAAGGGATGTGCTACCTGCACGGAGAAGGTGTGATTCACAAGGACCTGAAGCCCGAGAACATCCTCGTCGATAACGACTTCCACATTAAGGTAGCCAGAGCCTGCAGGCTTCTAGGAGGTCCAGGAGTCTGAGCCTCAGTCCCTGCCCTGAACCCGTTCCTGTAAATGGCAGATACAGGAAGACTAGCCTGCGTGCACGTGGTGGTGGTGGTGGCGGGGCCAAAAGGCTCCGCTGCGGGTTGAAAGGAAAGACAGGGTTGATGGGCTTGGGCGGTAACTGAGAGTGGAACCGGCGTCTTCGGAGAGAAGTGGAATTGGATGGGATGGGGAGGAACCACTTTGCTGGCTTTTGCTCTCCTGCTCTGTCAGACTCTAGATGGAAACATGTCAGGCTTGCCTTGCTGACCCTAGAGTGGGCCATTTTCCCCATCATTCCCCCGGGAAATCTGTGTGGCTAGGACTCTTCTCTGGAAGTACAGGGGTGTGAAGGCATGCTTGGAAAATCTCCAGCATTCAGATCTGGCCTAGAGTCAGGTCAGTAGCAAGTTGGGCGTTTTGGCATCAAGAAACATCTGCTTTGAAATTTAGCTGATTTATAGTTTCTGTTTAATGCCATCTGCGCTTTGAAAAAATCAGTATCCGTTTACAAACTCTTTTCCCATTGTGGTAGAGCAGACAAGCGAAAGGAACTGTACCTTTGGCCACTGAAGGCTTTGGAATCCCAGCGCAGGAGTCGAGGGACGTGGCCCTCGGGAGGAACTCGGGACCTGTGCCTGCCGGTCCCCCTCTCCGTCAGAAGATGCTGCCTCTAACGCTTCGCTCTAGCTTGGACACATTTTTATTCCTGTTTCTTTCATGATAGCTCTTTAGTAGCGTATTTCTCACAGTTCTGGGTTCACATCTCTGAATTTTAGTTTTCATAGTTCTTAAATGGATTTGAAAGGCAGACCTTTCCCATCTTCTGGTTCACTCCAGATGCCCTCAACAGCCGGGGCTGGGCCAGTCCAGAGCCCGGAGCCGGGAGCCCAAGCCAGGTTTCCCATTGGTGGCGGGGACCCAGGCGCTTGAGCCGTTACTTGCTTTCTCCCAGGACGCATTAGCAGGAAGCTGGAATGGAAAGCGGAGCTGGGACTCGAACCCAGACACTGGTACAGGATGCTGGCACCCCAGGTGGCGTCTTCATTGCTGCACCACAGCCTTCCCTCAAAAATGTGTGACTTTTATTGACTACTTATTATTTATTTATTTATTTATTTATTTTTGACAGGCAGAGTGGACAGTGAGAGAGAGAGACAGAGAGAAAGGTCTACCTTTGCCATTGGTTCACCCTCCAATGGCCGCCACGGCCGACGCACCGCGCTGATCCGATGGCAGGAGCCAGGAGCCAGGTGCTTCTCCTGGTCTCCCATGGGGTGCAGGGCCCAAGCACTTGGGTCATCCTCCACTGCACTCCCGGGCCACAGCAGAGAGCTGGCCTGGAGGAGGGGCAACCGGGACAGAATCCGGCGCCCCAACCGGGACTAGAACCCGGTATGCCGGCGCCGCAAGGGGGAGGATTAGCCTGGTGAGCCGCGGCGCCGGCTAACTTACTTATTTTTAAGATTTATTTATTTATTAATTTGAAAGGCAGAGTTCCAGAGAGAGAATGACCCCCTCGCCAAATGGCCACAATGGCCAGGGCTGGGCCAGACGGAAGCCAGGAGCCTGGAGCTGCATGCAGGTCTCCCCCTGGGTGGCAGGAACCCGGGTGCTGGGGCATCTTCCAGTGTTTCCCGTGCACTAGCAGGGAGCTGGATTGGAAGCAGAGCAGCTAGGACTTGGACCAGCACACACAGGGATGCTAGTGGCAGCGGCTGAACCCACAGCACCGGTGCCGGCCCCAGTATGTGCCTTTGAGGCCGTCACGTGGGTTCCCAGAGGCAGAAGTGGAACTGTGCCCTCGCTGTGCTGCTCTGTCCCGCTGCCCTGCCGCCTCCCTCTCTGCTCCGTGTCTGACCTTGTGTTTTTCTCTCTGCCTTTCCATCTGTTTTCTCCTCCTCCCCTTCCCGGCTTAGGTTCAGGCCACCAGCTCAAAGCCGGCAGCACCACAGTGTGTCCTTGGGATCCTTGGAAACTCGCATCCCTGGGCCTCTGGACGCCCTGTGGGGAAGTAGAAGGTGTGGTATCCGGTTACCATCTGCAGAGGAGAACTTACCGTCTCCCCTCCCCCAGCGTCCGCCGCAGGCAGAGTCCAGAGCAGATGCAGAGCCCGCACGGAGTTAGAACAAGTGTGTCCGGGGCAGCTTCTGCTTTCTGCCTCCCTTTGTTGCGTAAGACCTGACATACCAGAACTTCACATGAGTACTTATTTTTTTGTTGTTAAGATTTATTTGTTTCATTTGAAAGGTAGAGTTATGGAGAGGAAGACACACACACACACAGTGCTTCCATCCACTGCTTCATTCCCCAGATGGCCAAGACAGCCCAGGCTGGGCCAGGCGCAGGCCAAGAGCCAGGAGTTTCATCTGAGTCTCCCATGTGGGTGGCAGGGACCCAGGCACTTGGCTCATCTGCCGCTCCCTCCCCAGGCACCTTCACAGGGAGCTGGAGCAGCAGAGACTCAACCCAGTGCTCGTGGGGGATCCGGCATTGCGGGCAGCAGCTTAACTCACATGAGCATCTCCTTTTTTTTTTTTTTTTTTTTTTTTTTTTGAAGGCAGAGTTGGACAGTGAGAGAGAGACAGAGAGAAAGGTTTTCCCTCCATTGGTTCACCCCCAAGTGGCCGCTATGGCCAGCGCGCTGCACCGATCCAAAGCCAGGAGCCAGGTGCTTCCTCCTGGTCTCCCATGGGGTGCGGGGCCCAAGCACTTGGGCCATCCTCCACTGCCATCCCGGGTCACAGCAGAGAGCTGGACTGGAAGAGGAGCAACCGGGACAGAGCCAGCGCCCCAACCAGGACTAGAACCCGGGGTGCCGGCGCCGCAGGCTGAGGATTAGCCTAGTGAGCCGCAGTGCTGGCCCCATGAGTATTTCCTGAGGGAGATTTCCCACGTGGCTGAGGGAACATAAAGTTTGTCCTTGAGTCTGTTCAGAAGTAGCTGTTTTAAACCTGCCCGGTGCACCCATCAACCCTGATTGACGTGTGGCCTTCCCAGAATAATCCCTGGGTCTGACCTCACTCGCAGATCGCCGACCTTGGCGTTGCTTCCTTTAAGACGTGGAGCAAACTGACTAAAGAGGAACACAACGAGCAGAGGAAAGTGAACAGCACCCGCAAGAAAACTGGCGGCACCCTGTGCTACATGGCCCCCGAGCACCTGAATGACGTCAACGCGAAGCCCACAGAGAAGTCGGACGTGTACAGCTTTGCCATCGTACTCTGGGCAGTCCTTGCCAATAAGGAGCCGTACGAAAGTAAGAAGCTTGTGCAGGGGCACTTGTCGTTAGGAATCGAAACTGAAATCCACCAGGAGTTCTGTTGAGTGGCAGCTCGATCCGTGAGACTGTAGGTTCCCTGAGGGTAGGGCCTCGCCTGAGCCGTGCACGGCTGTTTCCTCAGCGTCTTCACGCACGGTGCCTGGGACCTACCAAGTGCCCTGTACGTGTTTGTGGATTGGATGAGTCACTCCGCTGTGGGTTACCACGACAGGTCGTAGGACAAACAGGAGCCTCGCGCATGCACCGAGCTTGGGAGGTGCCGGACAATTCCAGGGTCTTCCTGGTGGCAAAGCCTGGCTTGTTAGCGCTTATGAGAACTTGGCTTGCTTGCTTTTTTTTTTTTTTTTTTTTTTTTTTGACAGGCAGAGTGGACAGTGAGAGAGAGAGAGAAAGGGCTTCCTTTTCTGTTGGTTCACCCCCCGAAGTGGCCACCACGGCCTGCACACCGCGCTGATCCGAAGCCAGGAGCCAGGTGCTTATCCTGGTCTCCCATGGGGTGCAGGGTCCAAGCACTTGGGCCATCCTCCACTGCACTCCCGGGCCACAGCAGAGAGCTGGTCTGGAAGAGGAGCAACCGGGACAGACTCTGGCGCCCCGACCAGGACTAGAACCTGGTGTGCCAGTGCCGCAGGTGGAGGATTAGCCCAGTGAGCCGCGGTGCCGGCCCGAGAACTTGGCTTTCACACAGAGAACGCTTCGTGCTTTCACTTGCTCCTGCACTGGAGAATTTTTTTCCAGGACCCACGAGGGCAACGTTGGGAACATAAGGATAAGTCCTGGTTTGTACAGGCGGAGAGTGCACAGGTAGCCGTCCTTGCATCTGCGAAGTGTGTAAACAATGGACGCCTCCCTGCACACCCTTCTCGGGAGGGTCATGTCCTGTGGTTCAGGTGTCATCTCTTCCACCAGTTCCTCTGACTGTCTGGCCCTGGCCTGGTTCCCCACTCACCTGTTAGAGCTACCGCAGGTAGCAGAGGAACCCCGAAGCAGCTCTCCTCCGACAGATGCATTTACAATGCCGTCCTTGCACCCGCGCAGCTGCGTTCGTCTGTAGTAAGCACGCCGCCATCTGTCTGCTGCCGCTTGTCCCCACATGTCGCTCCCCCTCTTTGTGGAGGAACGACACTAAGCCCTGCCTAGGCTTCATATCCGAGTCACGGCACCATTATGTCGCTCCCCGTCTTCGTGGAGGAACGACACAGGACCCTGCGCTGTTCTTTCGTCTGCTCGGCCCTCCCCGGGTTTGCTGCTGGTTCTTCCCGGGTTGGCTGCCAACCCTTCCACCTCCGTGGAAGGGCGGTTCCCCCTGCCACTTTCCCCACTTCCGCGGGGGAGCGGCACACCGCCGGCCGGCTCTCTCGGGGGCTGCACAGGTGTTCCTTCAGATAGATGTTCCCCTTAGATATTCCTGGTGCATGTTGTCTCTCTCCTCCTTTATAGTCCTCCTCCGCCAATCCATGCTCGGCTGCCCACACGCCGAGTACGCTGCTCTCCTCCAATCAGGAGCAGGTCCTGCTGTTTATTGGTTGAACTGGAGGCAGCTGTGTAGAAGCTGTTTTCTCCTCTCCCAGCGCCATATTGTGGGAGAGCAGATGCATAGAATAAGTCTTAATTCCAGTAACTCAGTCCAGTCCGGGTTGCTCCCCACACCACATCCCTCCAGGCCTCAAGGCACGACTGCAGCTCTCTCGTGCCAGCACTTCTCTGACCCCACGGCCTCTGTTCAGCTCCAACCCTCCTTCTTTCTGCTACACTTTCCTGGTGTAGTCGGCCATCGTGTGGCAGCCAACCACGATAGTTCTCCCAGACAGCAAATGCGACCGCTTAACTGCCCTGCTTTAAAGACCTGCTGAGCCTCTGCAGGCCTTCGGGGTTGGGTTCAAGTTCCTCGGTGCGGACCACAAGCCCTTTAGGATCTGGCCTCTGCCTTGTCCCGTACCCTCTCGCCCCGTTGTCAGTCATCACTCTGGTGGAGGAACCTCTGAAGTGCATCCTGACTTCAACCCCCCATCCTCTCCTGTCTTGTTTCCCTGGCCTGGAAGCCTCCTCCCCGTACCCCCCCATCCTCTCCTGTCTTGTTTCCCTGGCCTGGAGGCCTCCTCCCCATATCCCCCTGCCCCCTTCTCTACTGGATGCCTCCTGCTTATTTTTCTGGACCCAAGAACGCCTTCTCAGCCTTCCATTCTAGTCATGGTTGCATTACCAGACCCAAAAGGCCCCGTCACTCTGGGTTTTAAGTCACTCGTTGATCAGCCCCGTAGAGGCCAGGCCTGTGCCACATTTGCCTTTGACTTACAGGCTGGAGAACGCCAGTGGCTTCGCCTGCGTGATCGCGTTGTTCTGCCAGCAGGCAGCTTTGCTGCGAATTCTGTCTTTGTTTGCGGGACTAAGATGTAGTTCGATCATCCCCTGATGAACGGTGGCAGCTCTTTGTCACAGCCGTTCCGGTCCTCTGGAATGAGGCACGCACACCACACGCACCCTAGGCAGCGAGACGTCAGCAGTGTTGTCCCCCCGTGTCCCCCTGCCCCTTCCCTGCCTGCGAGAGGGGCACCACCTGAAAGCGTCTCTCCCTTCCAGATGCCATCTGTGAGCAGCAGCTGATTCTCTGCATAAAGTCCGGCAACCGGCCCGACGTGGACGACGTCGCCGAGGACTGCCCCGGGGAGCTCATCCGCCTCATGGAGCTCTGCTGGGAGGCGGACCCGAGAGCGCGGCCCACGTTCCCTGGTGAGCACGGCCTTGGGGCTGTGGGGTGCATCCGCATCCCTGTGTGATGGCTCCCCAGGAGGACCTGGGAGACCGGGTCTGGGTCTTCAGGAAACCAAGTTCCACTTAGTTCTCGTGTCCTGCTGATTGCCTCAGTCTCAGACACGGAGCTCTGAAAACATGGCGTTTCTCTCAGAAGCATGAGGGCGTAGAAGGCCTGTTGCACGCTCTCTCTCTCTCTTCTTTTTATAATTAACTATTTTTTATTGTGTTAACATGTATATATTACAAAATGTACTGTCTTAACCATTTTAACTACGTGTGGATACTTCAAAAATTTCCTGGGAAATGGAATTTAAAATTCAGTCAGGGGTGAGCATTAGCCTAGTGGTTAAGACACTCATATTGATAACTTGGGTTCAATATCCGCTCTGGCTTCTACTCCAGCTCCCTGCTCATGCAGACCCTGGGAGGTGGTGGTGGTGGCTGTAGTGATTGGGCCCCTGCCACCCTTATGAGAGACCGGGAGTAGGTTCCTGGCCCAGCCCTGGATTTGCAGGCATCTGGGGAGGGAACCAGCAGATGGCAGCTCCTCTATTTCTCTCTCTCCATCTCTGCCTCTCAAATAGACTTTTTTTTAAGATAAGTTTATTTTGGTGCAAAAAACTTTTTAAAAAATTTATTCATACACATCTGAGAGGCACAGTTACAGAGACAGGGAGAGACAAAGAGAGAAAAATGTTCCATCTGCTGGTTTACTCCCATATGACCACATGGTCAGGGCTGAGCCAGGTGGAAGCCAGGAGCTTGGAACTCCATCAGGGTCTCGCACCTAGGGGGGCCCAGGCACTTGGGCCATCTTTCACTGCTTTCCCAGGCACGTTAGCAGACGGCTGGTTTGGCAGTGGAGCAGCCAGGACTTGAACCCGTGCCAGTATGGGTTGCTGGCATCACAGGACGCAGCTTAACCTGCTGTGCCACAGCACTGCCCCTCCCCCCCCCAAATTTTGCAATCTCTGCGTACTTTTTTCATAATATGCGTTTTCCATAAGCCTTCTGAAGACTGCTTGTACAGTTCAGTGGCGTTAAGTACAGTGGCACTGTTGGTGAAGCCGTCACCACTGGCCAACTCCATAGCTTTCTCATCTTCCCAAACCAGAACTCTACCCATTAAACACTCACTCCCCCCAGTCACCTCTGTTTTACTTTCTGTCCTCGATTACGCTACCCATCTAAGTGGGGCCATATTGTATTTGTCTTTCGTACCTGGCTTATTTCACGTAGCATAACGTACCCTGTGTCCGAATTTCATTTCTTTTTATGGCTGAGCAGTATTCCGTGTGGGTGTGGACCACGTGGTGTGTTCTGTTCGTCAGTCCTGGTTGCTTCAGCTGGTCTTCTGCTTCCTGGCTGTTTTGACTTCTTTCCCCTCCTGTTAGCTGGATATGCAGGTGAGTGTTCCATCCTGCAGGTTGGCCTAGGTTGCTGTGAGCCGGGTGAGGAGAAGCGTGTGGTCGGAGGCACGCGGCAGCCTGCAGAGCGCTTTGCCATCCTGTGTCTGCTGTGAGAGCCCTGGGCCCCAGTCCCATCGCGGGGTCTCAGGGCGCTCTGGCCGAGCTGTCCATTCGGGTGCCAGTCAGCCTTCCTGCTTGCCTGGCTTGGTGTCTTCCCTTCTCAGTCCTTCTTCACCTGCTGAGATCAAAGTTCCTGTTGGGGGTGGGGAGCCTCTGTTGCGCAGATTAAGACACTGCGTTGAGACGACTGCATCGCATCCCACACAAGGATGCCTGGTTCCCGTCCTAGCGGCTCTGCTTCTGGTCCAGCCCCTCTGCTGCACACCCTGGGAAGCAGACAATGGCGCAAGTCCTTGGGTCCCTGCCGACCACGGGGAGACCTGGGCTGAGTCCCGGGGTGCTGGCTTCCACCAGGCCTCGCCCTGGCTGCTGTAGGCGTTTGGAGATCATGACCCAACAGGTTCTCTCTGCCTGTCAACTAAAAGGAGGGAAAAGTGTTCTTCTTTAGAGATGACTCTGCATTCATATGCAGTTACAAGAAATAACACAAAGCTACTCCTCTAAAGGAGATCCCCTACCAGACCGCAGTCCCGCGTCACCGCAGGGCGTTGGCACCGGCAGTCAGCTGCGGCACAGCTCCCTGACCAGGACGACCCCTCGGGTTGCTTTTTGTAGCCGTGCACATTGCCTCCATGCCCTCACCTCCTTTCCTCCATCAGCCACCAATTTATTCTCCACCTTTATAATTTTTTCATTTCAAGAATGTTATATAAATGGAGCCCCCCTGCATGTCCCCTTTTGGGGTTGGCTGTTTTCCACCGAGCGTAATTGTCTGCAGGGTCCTCCACGTTGTCACATGCATCAAGATTTCACCCTCTAATTGCTGAGTGGTATTCCGTGGTGTGGCTGTACCTCAGTTTACCTGTACCCCCCCCCCCCCGGAAGACTTGTTTCCAGTTCTTGCTACTGGAGCTAAAACTACTGTAAATATACATGTCTGTGTTTTTATGTGAAAATGTCTTCAAATCTCTGGAGTAAATACCCAGGGGTGAAACAAGCAGCTAACTCATGTGGTGGTTCCAGGTCTCTGGTTTTTGTTTTTTTTTTTTTTTAAAACTGCCAATCCATTATCCAGAGTGGCTGTATCTTTTCTTTTTTTAAGATTTTATTTATTAACTTGAGAGGTACAGTTATAGCAGTGAGAGGGACAGACAGAAAGGTCTTCCATCTGCTGGTTTACTCTCCAAATGCCCTCAACAGCCAGAACTGTGCTGATCGAAAGCCAGGAGCCAGGATCCTCTTCTGGGTCTCCCACGTGGGTGCGGGGGCCCAAGGACCTGGGCCATCTTCTACTGCTTTCCCAGGCCATGGCAGAGAGTTGGATCTGAACAGGAGCATCTGGGACTAGAACTGGCACCCATATGGGATGCTGGCGCTCCAGGCAGAGGATTAACCTAGTGCACCACAGGGCTGGTCCTTGGCGGCGCCACTTTATATTCCCACCAGCAGTGCGTGAGTGATCCAGTTCCTCTGCATCCTTGTCAGCTTCTGGTGTTGCCACTGTTTTTCAGTAGCAACTTCAGATAGATGGGGGGTGGTAGAGAAATAGAGTTGGTAAACAATTATAAGTAGTATTGTATGTTTAATTTAGGTGCCCGTGTGTTCATTGCTAGTATTTAGAAATAAAGTTGATTTTGCCACGTTAATCTTGCTGAACTCTCATTTTAGTTCTAGGAGGGATTTGTTTCTGCCATTTTTAAGGGGATTTTCATGTCATCTCCAAATAGGGGCAGTAGGCTAATGTTGGTGCTTGTGGATGTATCCTGGAGATTGGATACAGTAGAAGTGAAGACTGCAATGACTTTATCTGTGGTAATTGTGTGAATTTTAAAATTTTTACTTATTTGAAAGACAGAGTTACAGAGAGAAAGAGAGAGAGATCTCCCTTCACTGGTTTACTCTCCAAATGACCACAGCAGCCAAGGCTGGACAAGACCGAAGCCAGGATCTAGGAGTTTCTTCTGGGTCTCCCACAAGAATGCAGGGGCCCAGGGACTTGGGCCATCTTCTACTGCTTTCCCAGGCCACAGCAGGGAGCTGGATGAGAAATAGAACAGCTGGGACTCGAACTGTTGTCCATACGGGCTGCTGGCGCTGCAGGCAGTAGCTTTACCCACTATGCCATATGCTGCTGGCCCCGACTGTGTGAATTTTTTTTAAGATTTATTTATGTATTTGAAAAGCAAAATGAGAGAGAGAGAGAGAGAGAGAGAGAGAGAGAGATAGATGTTGATCTTCCAATTGCTGGTTCATTCCCCAAGTGGCTGCAATAGTGGACCTGGCTGAGGCCAGGCGCCAGGAGCTTCTTCTGAGTCTCCCACATGTGCAGGGGTCCAAGCACTTGGACCATCTTTTGCTGCTTTCCCAGGTGTGTTAGCAAGCAGCAGGATCAGAATTAGAGCAGCCAGGACTTGAACTGTCATCCATATGGGATGCTGGCCTCGAAGGCAGTGACTTTACCTGCTATGCCACAATGCCAGTCCTGACTGTGTGATTATCACAACCAGATAATACAAGAAGAAAACTTACATGCCACAATCCTCATGAATATATAATATAGTTTTTCTTTCTTTTTTTTTAAAGATGTATCTATTTATTTGAAAGGCATAATTAACAGAGAGGTAGAGGCAGAGAGAGCCTCCGTCTGCTGGTTCAGTCCCCAAATAGCTGCAATAGCTGGATGGAGTTGGGCCCATCTGATGTCGGGATCCAGGATCTTCCGGGTCTCCCACGCGGGTGCAGGGGCCCAAGCACTTGAACCATCTTCCACTGCTTTCCCAGGTCATAGCAGAGAGCTGGATTGGAAGTGGAGCAGCCGGGTCTTGAACTGGCGCCCGTATGGGATGGTGGCGCCGCAGGCGGCAGCTTTATCCACCATGCCACAGCCACAGTCCCAGCCCCAGTAACTCTTAATAAATACTGGCAAATACTTATTTCTTCCTTTGTGGTGTATATTTATGTCTTCCTTCACGTCGGGGTCCACCGCGTGGCCTGAATTCTGCTGAAGGCATGCTTTGCCAGGTTGTGTCAGCAGCGGCCAAGGTCATTTGACATGATGCGGAAGCAGCTAAGGAAGTGCTGTGGGCTCCGTGAACTGCAAGTGGGACGCTCACCCCAGTTGGTAACCCGTCCCCCTCAGGCCCCCCACCTGTGGCTGTTCTCTAAAGCCCAGCTCCCATGTAAACAACACACTCCCCATTGTTCCTTGTTCCACTGTGCTTAAACTCCCTCATCAGGAAATCCTGTGTTCACAAAACTGGACGTTTTTATGATTAATGAATCACGTCACTGTTGATAACAGGTATTTGGAGTAGCCAGACATCTGGGTCTCTGCCTCTGCCCCCGCCCGGCCGTGGACAGTGGCTCCCTGGTTGCCCAGGGGGAGACTCTTCAGTCTGAGTCCGCTTCCTCCTTCTATGCGACCTCGTCTCTCCCGGGTTAACCAACACCCTGCCGTGCTGGACACGGCGTCTACGAACACGTTTCTTCCTTTCGGATACGCATCTCTCTGTCTGATACGTGCCATCCGTCGCCTTTCCTTGCTTTATTTCCTGGCTAGAACTTCCAGTGCTGTCTGGAATAAGGCAACGAGGGCAGACACCCTCACCTTGTTCTCCACCTTAGAGGGAAGGCGTTCATTATTTTTTCACCATTGTGTATGATGTTAGCTGTAGGTATCTCTCCCCTACTTTTCTCTCCTAAAAGTAGATTTTTTTTATCACCATAAGAAATTCATCATACATAGTCCTATTTTTCTGCAGTTTGCATCACGCATTGTTGTTGAATATTGTTCAATGCTTTTTCTGCACCAACTGATATGACCATACGATTTTTCCTTCTGTACCCTGTTAATGCAGTGGACTGCACTCATTGATTTTTTAAAGATTGATTTATTTGAAAGAGTTGTGCAGAGAGAGAGAGAGAGAGGTCTTCCATCCAATGGTTCACTCCAATTGGCCGCTACTGCCGGAGCTGTACCGATCCGAAGCCAGGAGCTTCTTCTGGGTCTCCCATGCAGATGCAGGGGCTCAAGGACTTGGGCCATCTTCTACAGCTTTCCCAGGCCACAGCAGAGAGCTGGATCGGAAGTGGAGCAGCTGGGACTCAACCTGGCACCGGCGCTTCAGGCCAGGGCGCCACAGCACTGGCCCACTGATTGATTTTTTTTACTGAAGAAATCTTGCATCTCGGAAATGAGACCTACTGGTCCTGGTGTGTAGTCCTTCTTACACACTGCTGATCCATTTGCAGTGCCCTGTGAAGAACTGCTGTGTGCCCATTCCTGAGGGTTTTGGTCTCTAGTTTTCTTTTTGTATTACCTGTCCGGTTGTGATGTTAACGATTCACACAGTCACCACAGATAAAGTCATTACAGCCTCCACTCTTCTGCTGTCATCCGATCTCCAGGTCACTGCCGGCGGTGACACTGGCCGTGGCGGTCCCCGGGCTCTGTTCTGAATTACGTTCCTTTCACTGTTGTCTAGGTCTTCCTTCTCACACAGGCCATGTCTTGCAGGTCTATGTTTGGGCTCATTTTTTTCTCTGCAAACTGTAAATCAGTGCCGCCACCAAAATGGGTTCTGAATCCAAATACAAAGATGGCATCCAGTGGAGTCTTCTCCCTCTTCACTAGCGTTCCCCGAGCTTCTGTCTCAGGCGCTGTTGGCTTCCTCGGGCGAGGGGCCGTGATCGTTTGCTGAAGTGATAGTGATAGTGGTCGTGAACTTCCAGGTCCAGACAAGTGCTGGTCACGGTGACCCTCTGCCCTCAGGCAGCCAGGGAGGAGCAGAGCCCAATGCTGACTTTATAAAATGACTTCATACGGTGAACTGGAAGCACTCCCTGCTTTTCTGTTTTCTGGTAGAGAGTGTGTAGAGCTGATACTAATTCTTGAAAAGTTTGGTAGAATTCTCCCACGTAACCATCTGTGCCTGGAGAGGTTTCTGATTGGGTAGTCTTAAAGTTTGGAGTCGATTTCGTTAGCAGTTATATTCACATGATTTGTTGCAGTAGTTTGTATTTTGAGTAAGTGATGCATTTCTTGTAAGTTGTTAAATGTATGCATGTGAAGCAGTTTTTGGTATTCCTTAGTATCCTTTGTTTGCATACTGATAGCCTCTTTCATTCTTGGTATTAGCAATTTGTGTCTTTTTTTTTCTGTATCAGTCCTTGTGAACAGGTTTGTCAGTTTTACTGATCTTTCAAACAGCTAGTGTTTTCCATTGATTTTCTCTACTTTTTCTGTCTTCTGATCTTTGATTTCTGCTCTTAGCACCATTGCCTTCCTTCCGCTTGCTTTGTGTTCGTTTGGCTGTTCATTTTCTGGGTTCTTCAGGAGGGAACTTACATTATTGTTGGAGAACTTTTCTCTCTCTTGCTGTCTTTTTTTGTTGTTTTGTTTTCTTAAATTTTAATTTATTTGAGAGGCAAAGAGAGAGAGACAGAGACGGAGACAGAAACAGAGACAGATAGAAGCACAGAGAGAGCTCCCTTCTGGTCACTCCCCAGATGCCCACATGGCCGGGACTCCGAGCAGGAACTCTGTCCAGGTCTCCTATGTGGGTAGCAGGAACCAGCTGCTTGAGCCATCATCAGTCCTCCTAGGGTCTGCATTAGCAGGAAACTGGAGTCGGACACTGGAGTCGGTATCAAGTCCAGGTACTGCAATATGGATGTGGGCATCTTAAGGCTAAGTACCTCCCACCTCTTCTGTTTTCTGATGTGTGCATTTATTGCCGTGAATTTCTTTCTCAGCACTGCTTTAGTTGTGTCTCACAGTTTTAGATCTGTTATATTTTGATTTTCATTTCCATTGATGGATTTTTTTTAAATTTAATTTTATTTATTTTAGAAGGATAGAGGAGAGGGGGCTGAAACAGACCAAAGCCAAGAGCTGGGAACCCAGTCCAGGCCTCCCACATGGGTGGTAGGGACCCAGCTGCTTGGCAGGTTGCACATTATCTGTAGGAAGCTGGAATCCGGAGTGGGGCCAGTACTGAAACCCAGGAACTCCAGTATGAAATGTGGCTGCTCCAAGCGGCACCTTGACGGCTAGGCCAACAGCCGTACCTATCTCAATACGTGTTTTTTTCATTTCCCTTGAGATTTTTCTCTTTGATCCTTGTATTGTTTACAAGCATGTTGTTTCATTTTCAAAAGTTTGGAAATTTTCCTGTTATCTTGATTCTACTGTGATCAGAAAACATGTTTTGTATGTTTCAAGTCTTTGAAATGTGTTGGGATTTGTTTTAAGGCTCAGGATATGGTCTGTCATGTTACACGTGTTATGTCATGTTACATGTTATGACATGTTATGTTACACATGTTATGTCATGTTACATGTTACACTGGCACTTGGGGAGAATATCTGGTTATGCTGCCCAGGTCACTTGGACTGTTCGCTAACTCTTGGTTGCATCCTGTTGTTGGTTGATGGTATTGTTGAGTTCTTCTGTATCTAGAAATTCTCTTAACTGTCTAGCTCTTTTGATTGTTGAGAGAGGGGTACCCAAGTCTCCAACTTTAACTGTGAATTTGTCTGTTTCTGCATTTGGTTCTATCATCTCTTGCTTTCATATTTTGCAATCCTGTTGTTTGGTGCCTACACATTTAGGATTGCCATATCTTCTTGATGGATTGATCCTTCAGCGTATAGATATCCCGTTCTGTCTCTAGGAATTTTCTTTGCTCTTAGTCTATGTTATTGAATACAGTCACTCTGCCTTCCTTTGATTAATGATTACATAGTTCATCTCTTCCCATCCATTTGCTGTAAGATGCCTGTATTACCACAAGTGCGGTGAGTTTGTTGTAACAACATGCAGTTGGATCATGTTTTTTTTTTTTTTTAAGATTTATTTATGTATTTGAAAGAGTTAGAGAGAGAGAGAGAGAAAAGAGAAGAGAGAATCTTCCATCTGCTGGTTCACTGCCCAGATGGCCAAGACAGACAGGGCTGTGCCAGGAGCCTGGAGCTTTGTCCCGGTCTCCCATGTGAGTCCAGGGGTCCAAGCACTAGGCCATCCTCTACTGCTTTTCCCAGGTCATTAGAGGGAGCTGAATCAGAAGTGGAGCAGTTGCGACGTGAACCAGCACCCATTTGGATGCCAGTGTCACAGGCAGCAGCTTTACCTGCTGTGCCACAGCGCTGGGCCCCAGATCATCTTTTTAAAATCTCTCCACCAGTTCCTTTCTTTTAATTGATGCATTTAGACAATGTACAGTTAATGTAATTATTGGGCTATTGGGACCCAAGTCTCATTTTATTGTTTTCTGTTTCTTCTCTTTTGATTTTCTTTTCTGTTTTCTTTTCCCCGCATCCCTATGAGTTCATGAACATTTCTGTAGTTCTTTTTTGTGCACATCTGAAGACAGGTCTCCCATGTGGGCTGCAGGAACCCAATTACATGAGCCATCATCTGCCGCCTCCCAGGGTGCACATTTTCCATGAAGCTGGAATGGAAAGCGTAGCTTAGAACTGAACTCAGACACTCCAGCATGGTTTATGGGTGTGCCAAGTGCCCATCCTGTATAATTTTTTCAAACTGACATTCTGAGTATCCCACTTTGTGTGCATGGTTTATCACAGTCTACTGATGTTGGCACATTACTAGTTTGAGTGAAGTGTAGACGCCCACCTCCTTTTACCTCTTGGGTGCTGGTGCCCCAGATAGTCCTCCTGCCTAAGAGGAAACATTTGCTTGTACATTTAGAACTGTTCAACCTGGCGTCAGCTGCCATGGTTTGGGACACTCAAGAGGAGGATGAAAGTTTGTTATATTTACCTTTTGTGTCTTGTTCATGATTCCATTTCTGATGCCAAATGTGTCACCAGCTGGGTGTCTTGACGTGTAGTTCAGTTCTGCACTGAGTACCCAGGTCATCATCAGATTTCGCGGGTTTACGGGCTCAGTCCCCAGGACTGCCCCTGCTTTGATGCCAGCTGCAAACTGGGTAGTGAGGCTGCTTGCAGTGTGCCCAGCTCCCCGAGTCAGGTGTTCTCATGCGGTTCCTTAGCAAGGCTCAGAGGACTGAGGAAAACATTTTCCCTGTGTTTACCTGTTTACTAGGGGTCTTCAAAAATTGATGAAAAATTATATGACAAAAGCTGTATGGGTTTAAAAATGTTTGCAGCAAAATAAACGTTTCTTTTAATTCCATTTTTCCACGAACTTTTTGAAGTATATCCTCATTTCATAATGGATACAACTCAAAACAGCCAAGTAGAAGACACTCATAAAGCAGCAGGTGGGGAGGGAAGCTTGGCAGGTGGGCCACGCCAGCGCCCCTCACCCGGAAGTGCCTCAAACCACTCTCGAGGGTTTCTCAGAGAAGGGTTATTCTGCGGGCAGGCACTGAGGCACGGCCTGTGACGCTGCCCTTGGGCTGCCTGCATCCCATGTCAGAGTGCCTCTTTGACTCCTGGGCCTGGAAGCTGGCTTTTCCCTTTCAAGCTAATAGCTCTAACCCTTTGCACAACATCTTTCTTTTGCATATCCTACCCTGTTACGAATCTTTGATGCCAGAGGCACAGACACATGGAGTTCCCCCATCCTTGTTCACTGGGGAGGAACCCGCATCAGCTAGGACTTAGTGGCTTGGCCAGCGGGACTGCACACTGGAGGGCAGAGCCCGTGGTCCCAGTGGGGTCCTATCCCTTATTCTGTCTGCGTGGTGCTTGGTCTTAGTTTCTTCGTCGGAGTCAGTGATGTGGGGGTTAATCATTTATTTTACCCCTTGGCGCACAGGTTAAGGTAAGTAATTCAAAGACAGTAGCTTGCTCATATTTAAATTTTATTTTAGAAATATTTAAGACATTTAAAGTACTATTTTTTTTCATGTAGATATTGAAGAAAGATTTAGACCTTTTTATTCAAGTCATTACGAGGAATTCGTAGAAGAGGATGTGAAGAGTTTAAAGGTAGGTACCACAGCAGAAGCTCAGCACGTTAGCCTCTATCAGAACCACATTACCAACCACGAGAAGTGAAGTGGTGTGATTTGCTACTGAGATTTTGCGATGAAGCCACCATGTGCAGACATCGTCATGTCGGCACACTAGACCCGTCCCTGCAGCAGAGCCGATGTGCGTGGTGACGTGAAACAAAAGCGCAGTGTCCCTGGGAAAGAGTGGAAAGTACAGGGAGCGGAGTGGTCGTTCTGAGGAATTCCTGAGAGAGCGAGAGACAACAGAGCTGTATCTGCCAAGACGTCTTAGGAAATGTTAACCTAAAACCCAGCGCTGAGGGAGACGTCCTGGAGGAGGTGTGGGAGTGACCGCAGAGGCGCCTGGGACGCTGACAGAGGCCGTCCTGTGGAAACCCCACAGTGCCGTCTATAGGAGTTGGCTGCCGACCCCTGTCCCCTGTGTGCAGCAGTGGGCGGCAGCGCCATCTGCCTCGGGCTGAAGCTGTGAGTTTGGGGTCAGAGGTCAGGGAGCTGTGTCAAAACCCAGTTAGGAACTGAGAGGCACGGATACACTCAGGAATCAGTGTACTGCCCGAACTTCCCGCTGCATCCCCCCATGAGCATGAGAAACATGCCACAGTACATGAAACGGGCGAGCAAACAGACTTCAAACTACAACAGAGAGGCAGGAATTGCCAGGCTTTTGAGAAATGTGCAGACTATAAAAGAGGCATATCCAGTGCAAACTGAGAGGGCAGCCAAAGTGGTATCAGCATAAAGCATTATCGCAAAGACTCAAGAGTATTTCTGAATGATTAAAGGTCCGATTGACCGGAAGATGCAACAGCTTTAAATATGAATGTACCCGTCATCACATGGCCTTACCGTGAAAAAAGCAAAAAATGACAGAACTCGGATAAATGCATAAATCCACGGGCTTTGATGCTAGCATCTATAATTGATAGAACAGAGACAAATCAGGAAAGATGTAGAATATTTGAAGAACAAGATGAGCAAAAAACAAAGGCTAATAAAACTGACTAAACTTAAGAGGCAAGATTGAAATGATGACTAAGGAGATATTACAGTAGACCCTACACACATCAGATGCTATAGAGAGACAGTTATTAACAACCTTTTGATAATTAATTTTAAAATTTAGTTAAAATGGACAAATTTCTAGGAAAGAAGTGTAACATAGCAAAACTGACTGAAATAGAGAAAGGTGAATATGAATATGTCACCATTCAACAAGGTTGATGGGAGGTGGGCGTGGCCTAGCAGGAAGCTTGTCCTGCTTTGGGGTCCCTGGGTGGGATGTTAGTTCTGCTTTTGACTCAGCTCCCTGCCCCTGCAGACCCTGGGAGGCAGTGGTGATGGCTCGCGTGACTGTCTTCCTGCAACCCAGGTGGGAGACCTGGAGTGAGTTCCTGACCTGGGCTTTGGCCTCAGCCAGGGACGTTGTGGGCATGTGGGGAGTGAATCAGCAGAAACTGCAGGAGTGAGTGTGCACCCACCCTCTAAAACAAACAAACAAAAAGCAGAAAAGCCCACAGCTTTTAAAGAGGTTGCATCATGATCAAGTCTTCCTACAACCAAAGAAAGCCCACGGCCACGCAGCTTCATCAGCGACCTCTACCACTACTCAGAGATGAAATGATCGCAGTCTTCACACATCTCCAGAAAATCGAGAGACTCTTTGAGACTCATCTCATGCCAGCATAAACTTGATTCCCAAATCTGAAAAAGAAGGCATAAGTACGAGAAAGGAAAATCACAGCCAATCTCCCTTAATAGAATAGAAATAAAAATCTTACATAAAATGTAAATAGACTGAGTTCATCAGTGGACAGAAAAACAATTGGACTTACTCCAAGAAACCAAAGTTAGTTCAGGAAAGTCTGTCATTCTAAGGAATTATCTTATTAAAAGGAAAAGGAAAAAAAATGCCTCTTTTCAATGGATGTAGAAAAATCAGTTGTTAAAATGCAGCGTATATTCATAATTAAAAATATTAGCAACTCAGGAAAGGGAGAAGTTCCTTGCCTGGTAATAAGGTATCTGACATGATCACAGCAAATACTGTTCTTACTAATAAAATATTAACAGCTTTTGTTAGAGGCACTGTGTGAGACTAGAATGCTGTCTCCACCATTTCTAGTGAGTGTGCTGTAGTGGAGGCCCTAACTACTGCCATAGAGCAAGAGAGAAGAGGGTTGCAAAGGAGGGACCAGGATTGTCGTTATGGGTAAATGATGGGATACCTACATATAACATTCAAAAGAATCTTTTTGAATCCATAATAGGATTTTTTTGGTTATAAAATCAGTACAGGAAAAAAATTAATTTATGTTTTACCCACCACAAATAGTTACCAAACGTACTTTTTAGAAAGAAAAAAAAGAAAAAGAAATTGCACTCTTATCTGTACCATACCAAAAAACTCCAGGCCGATGACTTACATAAACGGGAAAAACAAAAGAATACAGCTATTGGAAAATCTCATCGGAGAAATTCCTCCTGCTCTAACGTTAGCAAGTCTTCAACAAGATACAAAAGCATTAACTGTAAGAGCAAAAACTGATAGATTTGATGAAAGAACGTACTCCTTGAATAAGAACCCGTTATGGGATGACCAGCCACGGGGTGGGGGTGGGGGGACGGCTGCGGCACACGTGTAACTGACAAGACTCCAGTGATATCTAGAGAAATCTTACAAATCCCAGAGAAGAGGATTGGGAGTCCCACTGAAGCGTGGATGACCTCTCTGAACCTGCACTCCGTTTGGGTCTGGTAGTTAGCAAGTGTACAGTGCAGTGGTATTAAGTGATTTAAATGATTGTGCAGCCATCACCACTATCCATTTCCAGAATTAAAAAAAAAAAATCATTCCAACAGAAACTCTATTACACAGTGACTCCCATCCCTCGCTCTGCTGCCCATGGAATCGGCTCTGTTTTCTGCATCTGAATTTGCCTGTTCTGGGAAGTTCATGGAGATCAGATAGAATATTTTTCCGCTGGGTCTGGCGCATTTCACTTAGCCGAGTGTTTTCAAGATGTTTGCGTTTGGTAGCACTATCAGAATTTCTTCCCTTTTACGGTGGACCGACATTCCCTGCAGTGCTGCACCTCACTGTGTTTACCCATTTACCTGCTGATGGGTGCTCAGCTTGACTGTTGTGAAGAACCACGTGGCGAATGTGGCTGTTGACATCCCTGCTTTGCACTCTGAGGACAGTCCTAGCAGTGGGATTACTAGCTAAGAAGATACTCTGTGTTCCTGTTAAGGAACCGTCGAGCTGTTTCCCACAGTAGCTGTGTTGTTCTACATTCCCCGGCAACAGGGTACCAGAACACCATTTCTTCCCATCCTTGCCAACACTTGTTACTGCCTGCTTTTTGTTTTGTCAGAGCCATCTCTGATGGTGGCTTTGATCTGCCACCATTGTCATTAGAGCAGTCTCGTGGTGGCCTGGATTTGCATTTCCCCAGTGACTTGACGAATGTTGACTATCCTTTCCTGTGCTTGCCGGACATTTGAAAATCTGGATGAATGCCGGGTCTTTAGCACAAGTGTTTCTGGGTTGTGTTTTGTTACTGAATTGCAGCAGTTCTTTATCTGTTGTGGATGTCTGTCCCTTACTGGTTATGTTTGATTTACAAATGCTTTCCGACTCTGAGGGACGTCTCCTTACTTTCTCGATAGTGTCTTTGATGCAACGAAGGCGTGAATTTTGATGTGGTACCGTGATGTGGTACAGTTTATTTTTACTTTTGTTGCCCTTGATTTTTATGTCATTCCCAAGAAATCACCCCCAAGACCAATGCCATGCTTTTCTGCTATGTTTTCTGCCAAGAGTTTTATAATTTTAGCACTTTTTATATTTTTGATCCATTTTGAGTACTTTTTGTATATGATATAATTAAGGGTTCAAGTTCATTCTTTGATATGTATATATCTGGTTTCCCCCTTGAGTAATCCTGGCAAAACTGTCAAAAGTCAGTTGGCTGGCGCCGCGGCTCACTAGGCTAATCCTCCGCCTGTGGTGCCGGCACCCTGGGTTCTAGTCCCGGTCGGGGCGCCGGATTCTGTCCCGGTTGCCCCTCTTCCAGGCCAGCTCTCTGCTGTGGCCCGGGAGTGCAGTGGAGGATGGCCCAGGTGCTTGGGCCCTGCACCCCATGGGAGACCAGGAGAAGCACCTGGCTCCTGGCTTCAGATTGGTGCAGCGCGGCTGTAGCGGCCACTTGGGGGGTGAACCAACGCAAGGAAGACCTTTCTCTCTGTCTCTCTCTCTCTCTCACTGTCTAACTCTGCCTGTCAAAAAAAAAAAAAAAAAAAAAAAGGTCAGTTGACCATAGATGGGAAGATTGATTTCTGGGTTCTCTTCTGTTCCATCGGTCTACCTGTCAGTCTTTATGCCAGTACCATATTTGATTACCATGGCTTTAGAGTGAGTTTTGAAATCAGGAAGTATGAGTCTTCCTCCTACTTTGTTCCTCTTTTTCAGGATTGTTTTGGCTGTTTGGCAGAAGCACCAATTTAAAAAAAAAATTCCTGCTTGTATGATCTGTATGAAATTTCCACCTTCTGAAAAGACTGATTCTCCTCGCAGTGATTCTGGAGCTCAATGTTCCCTGGTGTTGTGCTTCTCTTCACAGAAGCGGTATCCGGAGCAGAGTGCAGTCGTGAAGAGAATGCAGTCTCTCCAGCTGGACTGTGTGCCAGTGCCTCCGAGCAGGTCGAATTCAGGTAACCTGCACCGAGCTCAGACGTCTCCATTCATCCACTGGCTCTTTCCTCTCCTGAACACTGTACAAAATACTCCAAAAAGTGCATGGAAAATTGAGTTAAGAGATAAGTTTATTTTGGTACCGACAAGTTTGAAATCAATGCATAATTGTTTTCTTCATCTTTTAAAAATGTTTTCTTTTTTAAAATTTTTATTTATTATTTTTTTTGACAGGCAGAGTGGACAGTGAGAGAGAGAGACAGAGAGAAAGGTCTTCCTTTGCGGTTGGTTCACCCTCCAATGGCCGCTGCGGCCAGCGCGCTGCGGCCGGCGCACCGCGCTGATCCGATGGCAGGAGCCAGGTGCTTCTCCTGGTCTCCCATGGGGTGCAGGGCCCAAGCACTTGGGCCATCCTCCACTGCACTCCCGGGCCATAGCAGAGAGCTGGCCTGGAAGAGGGGCAACCGGGACAGAATCCGGCGCCCCGACCGGGACTAGAACCCGGTGTGCGGGCGCCGCGAGGCGGAGGATTAGCCTAGTGAGCCGCGGCGCCGGCCCAAAAATGTTTTCTTAATACTTTGTTTCTTTTAATATTTTCCATGAGCTTTTTGAAGAGCCTTCATGTGGGAAACAGAAGAAACTCTGCCTTAAAGGGATCCATAATGTATTCAAGAATCAAGTGAAATATATTGGAAATAGGAAGTAATCAGTATTCTCACTAAAATGACCAGAGCTTCCTAAACAGGAGCGGCATAATACGTCTGCTAGGGAGAACGTGACAGGGGAGAAAGTGACAGGGGAGAACGTGACAGGGGAGAAAGTGACAGGGGAGAACGTGACAGGGGAGAAAGTGACAGGAGAGAACGTGACAGGGGAGAACGTGACAGGAGAGAAAGTGACAGGAGAGAACGTGACAGGAGAGAACGTGACAGGGGAGAACGTGACAGGGGAGAACGTGACAGGGGAGAAGGAAGGGAGAGGTCAGAGGTGACTGGATCCAGGGCAGAACCGGCAGATTGTCGTTATCATTTGCATCATGACAAGAGGGAAGCTGCGTGTTAGCTGTCGGACCTGGGGCAAGTTACTTCCCACTCCTGTGCCTCAGCCAGGAAAGCTTCTGCTTTCATAGGGCTTCCAAGGAATGGAAGCCTTCCTAGAAGTGCTTAGGACAGAGCTACGGCTGTCTTTTCTACCGGCACCCCTGTAAGGAGCCAGCCGCCCTCCCTGCTCAAGCCAGCCTCTGTCTTCCCTGGTCCCTGTAAGACTCGCTTTCCTGTTGCTTGGTCCCGCGCTCCCTCGCTGTTGGCCAGAGGCTGTGTGATCTGTGGAACTTGGGGGAGGAGGACCCTCTGTGTGCCTTGTTCTTGCTTCTTGCTTGTTTTCAGCTTCGTGACCCTGTTCAGGCTGTACTTTATTTTTCACGTTTTCTGAAGCCCATTACAATGTGGATCGTTCCCTCCCAGCCACGGAACAGCCCAGCTCCCTGCACAGTTCCCAGGGCTTCATGACGGGTCCAGTGGAGGTGTCCTTTTTCTCTGCCTGCCCTGAGATCTCGCAAGAAGAGAATGAGCCCAGCCTGCAGAGTAAGCTCCAGGAGGAAGCCAACTACCATCTTTACGGCAGCCGCATGGACAAGCAGACGAGACAGCCGCCCAGGCAGAGTGTGGCCTACAGCAGAGAGGAGGAGAGGAGACGGAGGGTTTCCTATGACCCTTTTGCTCAGCAGACACCCTATGAAAATGTTCAGAAAACAGGAATAAAAGTCCACAGTTACCCTGGTACAACCAGTCATAGCAATGCAGCACACCAACCAACAGGACTAACCAGCCAACCCCAACTGCCATATTGGAACAATGGAGTCTACAGTCTACATGGTTTTGGAACAAGGCCTTTGGAGCCGGGAACAGCAGGTCAAGCAGTTTGGTATGGGCCAAGTCTAAGCCCAATGTCAAGTCTGTATAAAACTCCAGTGCCTGAGACCAACCTACTAGGAAACACGCCCACCATTCCATTCAGCTCCTTGTCGCCAGCAGGTAAACGCATCTCTATTGCTGACAATGAATGCCCCGTAGCAGCATGATGGACATAACGAGGAGGGTGGTGACATAGGGCGAGTAGTGGGAGCCTTCAAGTGCAAAGTGAGCCTGGCCACCGTGGAGTGGTCGTGGGAATAGTGCAGTCTGGGCCCAGGATCCATCACGGCGCCCCCACACGTTGTTACAGGTCCTGATGACTTCTTCCATTCTAACCTGCACCACCTGGTGGCCATGTTACACCCAATCTCCGATAAATGGGAAGATAGCTGCTTATACGCTAATCTCACTCACTGTTTTCTAAGAAGTATGAAGGTAGCTCATTTTCACAAAGTTCATAGGAAATGGACTCAAAAGATAAGTTTGTTTTGGTGCAAAAACCTTGGAAATCCATGCACAGTTTGTTCAAACTATGAGTCTTCCATGAATTCTCTAAAGATTCCTCTTGGACATCTTTATTTCTTTTCATAGGTAGCCCAAACACTGCCATTTGTGATGAAAGATTTTCTTTCCATCCCCATATCATTATCCCATGAAGTACAAGTTCATTGATAGTAGCTACTGACAGTCTAGTAGAAAGAACTGAATATCCAGCGTCAGTGTCAGAGAATCCCAACACTACCTTAACTGCTGATTGGCATCTGTCAACCATATCCATACAGTGTCCTGGAAATCTTGAAATTAGCAGTAGAGGAAGTTTTGAGAACTACAGAACTTTGTTACATTCTATTTCAAAAGGCAGAGTTCTCCCAAAGCTTCTTTTTTTTTTAACTTTTATTTAATGAATATGAATTTCCAAAGTACGACTTATGGATTACAATGGCTTCCCCCCCATACCGTCCCTCCCACCCACAACCCTCCCACCTCCCACTCCCTCTCCCCTTCCATTCACATCAAGATCCATTTTCAATTATCTTAACATACAGAAGATCAGCCTAGCACACATTAAGTAAGGATTTCAACAGTTTGCTCCCACACAGAAACATAAAGTGAAAAATAATAGATGATTTTTTTAAATGATGATGAAATCAGATCAGACCTATTGTCATGTTTAATCCCAGTGAGAGTCAAGTTGGGAATTGATAATTTTTTTTTTTTACAGAAGATCAGTTTAGTATGCATTAAGTAAAGATTTCAACAGTCTGCACCCCATAGAAACACAAGGTGAAATATATTGTTTGAGTACTCATTATAGCATTAAATCCCAATGTACAGCACATTAAGGACAGAGATCCTACATGAGGAGTAAGTGCACAGTGACTCCTGTTGTTGACTTTACCAATTGACACTCCTATCTATGGCATCAGTAATCTCCCTATGCTCCAGTCATGAGTTTCCAAGGCTATGGAAGCCCTCTGAGTTCTCCGACTCTTATCTTGTTTAGACAAGGTCATAGTCAAAGTGGAGGTTCTCTCCTCCCTTCAGAGAAAGGTACCTCCTTCTTTGAAGACCTGTTCCACTGGGATCTCACTCACAGAGATCTTTTTGCCAGAGTGTCTTGGCTTTCCATGCCTGAAATACTCTCATGGGCTTTTCAGCCAGATCCAAATGCCTTTAGGGCTGATTCTGAGGCCAGAGTGCTATTTAGGACATCTGCCATTCTATGAGTCTGCTGAGTATCTCACTTCCCATGTTGGATCACTCTCCCCTTTATTTATTCTATCGGTTAGTGTTAGCAGGTAATAGACTTGTTTATGTGCTCCCTTTGACTCTTAGTCCTTTCATTATGATCAGTTGTGAACTGAAATTGATCACTTGGACTAGTGAGATGGCATTGGTACATGCCACCTTGATGGGATTGAATTGGAATCCCCTGGTATGTTTCTAACTCTACCATTTGGGGCAAGTCAGCTTGAGCATGTCCCAAATTATACCTCTCTTCCCTCTCTTATTCCCACTCTTATGTTTAACAGGGATCACATTTCAGTTAATTTTCAACACTTAAGAATAACTGTGTGATAATTACAGAATGAAACCAGTCATATTAAGTAGAACAGACAAAAAAAAAAATACTAAGAGGGATAATGTATTAAGTTGTTCATTAACAGTCAGGGCTATGCTGATCAAGTCACCGTTTCTCATAGTGTCCATTTCACTTCAGGAGGTTTCCTTTTTGGTGTTCAGTCTGTTGTCACCGATCAGGGAGAACATATGGTATTTGTCCCTTTGGGACTGGCTTACTTCACTCAGCATGATGTGTTCCAGATTCCTCCATTTTGTTGCAAATGACTGGATTTCATTGTTTCTTACTGTGGTATAGTATTCTAAAGAATACATATCCCATAATTTCTTTATCCAGTCTACCGTTGATGGGCATTTAGGTTGGTTCCAGGTCTTGGCTATTGTGAATTGTGCTGCGATAAACATTAGGGTGCAGACCGCTTTTTTGTTTGCCAATTTAAACTCCTTTGGGTAAATTCCAAGGAGTGGGATGGCTGGGTCGAACAGTAGGGTTATATTCAGGTTTCTGAGGAATCTCCAGACTGACTTCCATAGTGGCTTGACCAGTTTGCATTCCCACCAACAGTGGGTTAGTGTCCCTTTTTCCCCACATCCTCGCCAGCATCTGTTGTTGGTAGATTTCTGTATGTGAGCCATTCTAACAGGGGTGAGGTGAAACCTCATTGTGGTTTTGATTTGCATTTCCCTGATTGCTAGCGACCTTGAGCATTTTTTCATGTGTCTGTTGGCCATTTGGATTTCCTCTTTCGAAATCCCAAAGCTTCTTATGAAAACGTTCTGGATTTTTTCTATGGGTTTTGTTAAAAGATGCATGGAATCGGGCATCAAGTGAGATCTACATTACACACAATCAAATAAGTGAAATGTCCTTTTTTTTAAAAAATTTTTTTTATATTTTTGGAAAGGCAGAGTTAGAGAGAGACAGAGAGCTCTTCTATCTGCTGGTTCACTTCCCCAGTTGTTGCAATGGCCAGGATTGGGACAGGCCAAACCAGGAGCCAGGAACTCCTTTGGGGTCTGCCAGTTGAGTGGCAGGGTCCCAATACCGGCGCCATCTCCTGCTGCTTTCCCAGGTACATAGCAGGGAGCTGGTGTGGAAGTGAAGCAGCCAGGATTCGACTAGTGCTTGTATGAGATGGCAGTGGTGCAAGTGGTGGCTTAACCCCCTGCACCACAACGCTGACCCATGAAATACCCTTCTATTTCATTTGTGTTTTTCAATAAAACTTTCCATTAGTGCTACTATATCATTTTATTTATTTTTTAAAAGTTTTTTGAAAAAGGATCTATTTTATTTATTTGAAAGGCAGAGTTACAGAGAGAAAGGGAGAGACAGTGAGATCTCCCATCTGCTGGTTCACTCCCCCAAATGGCCGTGAAGCCAGGACAGGAACTGGTGCTCATATGGGATGCCAGTGCTGCAGGTAGCAGCTTAACTGGCTATGCCACAACGCTGGCCCCTTAAAAAGATTTCAAAAGGTAGATAGGGGCCAGGGCTGTGGCGCAGTGGGTTAAAGCCCAGGTGCAGTGCCGGCATCCCATATGGGTGCCAGTTTGAGTCCTGGCTGCTCCACTTCCAATCCAGCTCTCTGCTGTGGCCTGGGAAAGCAGTGGAAGATGGCCTGAGTCTTTGGGCACCTGCACCCACATGGGAGACCCCAGCAGAAGCTCCTGGCTCTGGATCAGCTCAATTGCTCTGGCAATTGTGGTCATTTGGGGAGTGAACCAGTGAATGGAAGACCTCTCTCTCTGGCTCTACCTCTCTCTGTAACTCTGTCAAATAAATAAAATAAATCTTTAAACAGAATGAATCTGACAGTTAGAGCTCCCATCTGCTGGTTCACTCCCCAAATACCCACAACAACTAAGACTTAGAGTGGAGCCAGGAGCCAGAACTCCATCCAGGTGTCCCAGTTGCTGCTGCCTGCTGGGGTCTGCACCAGCAGGAAGCTGCAGCAGGAGCCAGACCTGGAGTCAGGGGTTGAACCTGGGTACTCCTGCCTGCGTGTGAGTGTCCTAACTACCAGGCCAGATGCCCACCCCACAACTTCTAAGCCTTGTCCCACTTTGTGCCAGGCAGTGGTCTAGGGCCTGGAAAGATACAGCAGTGGGAGAGAGCCTGAATCCCTTCCCTCGTGGAGTTTAAATCCTGGTGGGTAAAAGGCAGGTCATCAGCCAATATTTAACTTTCATTTTGCTCTGAACTCTGTCCGAGTAACCCAGTCACACTAGTTCGGTGCCAGAAGTCTGTTTCCACTCCTCCTCCCGTAGCTGCCCTGCCAGTCGCAGATATCCAGGGGTCCAGCCCTCAGTGAATCTGAGATGCTCCCAGTGCAGGAAGAGAGTGAGTCTGTAAGAATAACGGAATGATCTGCGTTCCTGCCCCGAAAGATGACCCTGCAAAGCCCCGAGTTAATAAATGAACAAGTTGAGTTTCTCTTTGCAAATGTAACGGGATTCTTTTATTTGCTTTTGTTAGTCCTGACCCTACATTGATTAGAAATAATTTTCTTTGCATTGTAAGGAGGCTATGTCTGAATCAGGGAGCCCAGAAAGAAAAGAAACACTTCATCATTTCAGTGAAACAGGGCCCGAGTCCCTTCCTTTTACTAAGTGTGCTGCCTTCAGTAAGAATTGAAGAGGAGAGCTCACTGAACTCTGAGGGTGGAGACCTGTCGTCCGTGCAGCCCTCTGTTGGTGGAGACCTGTTGTCCGTGCAGCCCTCTGAGGGTGGAGACCTGTTGTCCGTGCAGCCCTCTGTTGGTGGGAGACCTGTTGTCTGTGCAGCACTCAGTTGGTGGGAGACCTGTTGTCCGTGCAGCCCTCTGAGGGTGGAGACCTGTTGTCCGTGCAGCCCTATGTTGGTGGGCCCTTGGACTGTCTCCATCTCCAGGCTGCTGTGAAGGGTGCTGTTGTGAGCATGGGTGTAAAGATGCTTCTTCACAATCCCACTTTCAGAAATGGAATTGCGGGATCACACGGGAGTTTTTAAGTTTCTGATGAACCTCTGCACTCTGTGCACAAGGGTTTTGTTCTCTGCATAGTCTTGTTAACACTTGGTATTTTCTGTTTTTTCCTTTTTTATAAGTACCATCCTCGTGGCTGTGAGGTGGGTTAGTTGCATTTTAAGAAAAATTTAAAGACAGGCATAGGTGATGAAGTTCAACGTCTGTGAAGGGACGCCCTGTTGTAACTCTTGCTTGTGATTTAAATGTCCCTCGCCTGTGTGTTTCTCTCTGTTCAGAAGAGTCTATGAAATGCACCATATACAACAGCAGTGGCATTCAGCTTGGAGCCTGTAACTACATGGAGATCGGCGGGATGAGCTCACCACCACTAGAATGCTTGTGCACAAACTTACAGGAGCCAGCTTCTAAGTACCAAGCCATCTTCGGTAAGGGTCCCTTACGCGTCCACCAACTGTGAGCTCTCTCACCTGTTCAGAGGGATGTAGTGGAATCTGAAAACTGCCCCATGACTCTCCTGAAAGCTACCCCGTTTTCTCTGTAAAAACCACAGATTCACTCCTTTGTCATGTATTTATCTGTAATATGGGACGAATCACAGTATCTGATTCATGGCTTTGTTGTAAAAATGAAATGAGTTGATGTGTGTGTCGCTCCCCCTCTTCGTGGAGGAACGACACAGGACCCTGCGCTGTTCTTTTCGTCTGCTCGGCCCTCCCCGGGTTTGCTGCTGGTTCTTCCCGGGTTGGCTACTATCCCTTCCACCTCCGTGGAAGGGCAGTTCCCCCTGGCCACATTCCCCACTTCCGCAGGGGAGCGGCACACCGCCGGCCGGCTCTCTGGGGGGCTGCACGGATGTTCCTTCAGCTAGATGTTCCGCTTAGATGTTCCCCATAGATGTTCCTGGTGCATGCCGTTTCTCTCCTCCTTTATAGTCCTCCTCCGCCAATCCTAACTCGGCTGCCCACACGCCGAGTACGCTGCTCTCCTCCAATCAGGAGCAAGTCCTACAGTTAATTGGTTGAACTGGAGGCAGCTGGGTAGAAGCTGTTTTCTCCTCTCCCAGTGCCATATTGTAGGAGAGCAGATGCATAGAATAAGTCTTAATTCCAGTAACCCAGTCTAGTCCGAGCTGCTCCCCACAGAGGAGAGCAGATGCATAGAATAAGTCTTAATTCCAGTAACAGTCTAGTCCGAGCTGCTCCCCACAGATCCCCCTTTCTTTTTATTTTTTTGGCGTTGATACGCGCCTGTCTTCGGTGTCCCGCAGCACACACTCTGCTCTACTTGCTAGAATTGCCACAGGCTCTTACAAGTCCTATCAATCAGGCAAACCGAATCCGGGTCCTCTCTTCGCCATGTTGTGAGGAGGTTTTTAGGCGCTGATGCGTGCCTGTGTTCGGTGCCCTGCAGCGCATACTCTGCTCTGCTAGAACTGCCTGCAGGTGTTTACAAAACCTATCAGGCAAACCGAATCCAAGCCTTCTCATTGCCTTTTGTGGGGGAGACTTATTAGTGTTGGTTTGTGCCTATCTTCGGTGACCTGCAGCTCACACTCTGGTCGAGCTGCTCGCTGGCGCTTACCGCCTTAAATCAGGCAGACCGAATCCAAGCTTAATATTGTTGTATTGTGGGGAAGCCTTACTGATGTTAATTCGTGCCTGTCTTCGGTGACCTGTGGCGCATAAGCTGCTAGCTGCCTGCAGGTGCTCATCGCCTCACTTGATTAGGCAGACCGAATCCAAGCCTTCTAATTGGCATGTTGAGGGGAGGCCTTATTTTTCTCTATTTCTCTATCTCCGGGCATTCCTACCTCTCCCATTTCACTTCTATCTTCCAGCATTCCCATTTCTCTTTTACTTCACTTCCAAACTTCTGTTTTCTCTTATCCCCGCGGCTTCCCGGCGCCTCGCCCTGCCGGCAGCTTCACGGCTCCGCGCAGCTTCCCGGCGCCTCGCCCCGCCAGCGGGCTCCGCCCCGAGGCTGCTTCTCCGCGCCTCGCCGGCTCTGAGCCGCTTCAGCCCGCGCCTCATCTGCGCGGCTTCCCGGCTTTGCGCGGCTTGGCTCCGCGCTCCGCGGTCTCCACGCCCTTCGCGTCCGCACCACGGCCTACGCCAGCCCCGTTCCCTATCTATTCACGCCCCGTGCTCTCTGCACGCGGCGGCTTCCGCGAGTAACACAGCGTAGCTTGCGTCTCCACCACTAGCATTCAATCCAAGTTCCCCGGGCTAGCCTGGCGAATTCAACCCAGCGTACGTCTCCGCCCCACGGTTTGGCTTCCCGTCCTTTGCTCCCCGGGCTAATCAGACGGATCCCAATCTGGCTTGCGTCTCAGCTTCTGGTTTCAACTTTTCGCCCCCTATTCCCGGGCTAACTTGAGAACCCCAAAGTGGCTTTCGTCTCCGCCTCGGCCTGCCCCCCGCGGCTTCAATTTCCCTAACATTTTTCTCTACCCGGTATGTTTCCCTAAGTTTTCTTCCAACAATATTCCTCCCTCATTTCTCCTGGCCTCTCCCCACAGTCCGCATCCGAGTCTGTTTGTTCTAGCTTTCACTTTCGCTTTCGACCTTAGAGATTTCTCCCAGCTTCCCCCCGTAGTCCGTATCTGAGTCTATGCCTAGGCTTTCAATAGCTTCTTCCGGCTCCTTTTTCGTCCGGCTTTTCCCTAGGCTGTTTGCTAGTTTCTCTCTCCGATATTTTCCCTAGTTCTTCCCGTTTCTTCCCTCTTAAGTTTGCTATCCGACCTAGGTTTCCTAATCCGAGTCAGGTTTCCTCCTAAGTTTCATATCCGTCCTAAGTTTCCTATCCGAGTCACGGCACCATTATGTCGCTCCCCCTCTTCGTGGAGGAACGACACAGGACCCTGCGCTGTTCTTTTCGTCTGCTCGGCCCTCCCCGGGTTTGCTGCTGGTTCTTCCCGGGTTGGCTACTATCCCTTCCACCTCCGTGGAAGGGCAGTTCCCCCTGGCCACATTCCCCACTTCCGCAGGGGAGCGGCACACCGCCGGCCGGCTCTCTGGGGGGCTGCACGGATGTTCCTTCAGCTAGATGTTCCGCTTAGATGTTCCCCATAGATGTTCCTGGTGCATGCCGTTTCTCTCCTCCTTTATAGTCCTCCTCCACCAATCCCAACTCGGCTGCCCACACGCCGAGCACGCCGCTCTCCTCCAATCAGGAGCAGCTCCTGCAGCTTGTCAAGTTGGTGAGAGGCAGCTGGGTAGAAGCTGTTTACTTCTCTCCCAGCGCCATATTGTGGGAGAGCAGATGCATAGAATAAATCTTAATTCCAGTAACAGTATAGTCCGAACTGCTCCCCACAGAGGAGAGCAGATGCATAGAATAAGTCTTAATTCCAGTAACAGTCTAGTCCGAGCTGCTCCCCACATGTGTGAAAGAGCTTAGAGCTCCTAGCACGCAGTTCTGTAGAAGTGTTAGACTTTCATCATCATCAAAGAAGGTTCTACACGAGATAAACACTGCTTTCACTAGCACTTCTGTAATAAAACCAGAGGGCTGTCTTCCGTAGGGCTCTGCTGTGCAGACCCATAGCATTAGTCCTGAAACAGTCTGGGGAAAGCAGTCGTGAGTCTAGCATAATTTAGAACACAGGTTTTTGATTGACCCTGGGATTGGCGGATTCTGTCCGTAAACAGCCGGATAGTAAGTAGGCTAGGTTTTGTCCCTGAGGTCTCTTTTGGAACTACTCAGCTCTGTTGTGCAATGCAGAAGCTTCCACACACTGCTTCTTGTGCACATGAGTGAGCAGGCCTAAGTGCCAATAAAACTTTATTTACCGAAAAACAGACAGGAGGTGAGACTGGACCCACAGGTGATAGTTTACCAACCCTTGCTCAGAGCCATTTAAAGGACAGCTTTTAGCATATCTGGAATAGAGGTTCTTAACCTTTGAGTAGCCAAGGGTGTCTGAGAATCTGATGAAACCCAGAATCCCTCTCCTAAAAGATATTGACAAACTTTGACAAATGTTATCTTGGTCCATGGACTACTGACATCTAGTGGTAGCGGTGGGAGCTGCATTATGGTGGGCAAGGAAGACTGGGAGTTGAGTGGGGGAAATGAGATGTCTTTTTCTGTTTAGCTTTTCGAGTTTGGATGAAAGTCAGGAATATAAGTGTTTTTGTTTCCTCTTATTAATTATTTTATGCAGGGTTAAGGGGAAGAATCCAGTAAGCACGGAGAAGAGGGAACAGCAGTTGGAAGGGGAGGCTAAGGATGGATCTCAAATAGACATGGAAGCATTTAGACTCCTTATCCCTTGAAAGACAAGGGAAGGCACGGAACAAGACTCACGCTTGTTGGTTCACATCGGATGGTCAGGTTCATTCTTGATGGCCTCAGTTTCCACGACTGGATAGGAGGAAACTGTGGGGTGAAGTGTGGCAGGGGAGGGCACAGGGTCAAAAGGTTAGTGGCCTTGTCTCTGGCCAGGTGTAAATGGGAAATGTGCAGAAGGAACAAAGGTGGTGCTTTTCTCCTTTACATCCAAGAGGTTCTGCTATGAACAGGGCTGCTGACTTGGACTGTAGGGAGCACCCAGCCCAGTGAGCATGTGGTGGTTTTGACCACAAAGCCATCAGCGGTAGTTCAGGGATACACCTGCTAAGAGGAAGTGAGCGCCCTATCCCAGTTCACTGCAGGACTCCCAGGCCGGCAGCACGCCGGTTTCCTCCAGTGAGTCACCACATCATTGAGTTCTCTTTTTCACCCTTTCCGACAGCTCTATGATTAAGGAATCCCCTTCTTCGCCTCCCAGGTTTCTCTAGCTGTTTGGGAGCCAGAATGCACGAAAGGGGTGTAGCTTGATGCTGTCTTCTCTCTTCCATTCGGCAGATGACACCACGAGTCTGACGGACAAACACCTGAGCCCCGTCAGGGACAACCTGGGAAAACACTGGAAAAACTGTGCCCGGAAGCTGGGCCTCACCGAATCGCAGATCGACGAGATTGACCATGACTATGAGCGAGACGGACTGAAAGAGAAGGTTTACCAGATGCTCCAGAAGTGGCTGATGCGGGAAGGCACCAAGGGGGCCACCGTGGGGAAGCTGGCCCGTGCACTGCACCAGTGTTCCAGACAGGATCTCCTCACCTGTCTGATACAGCTCAGCCAGAAGTAGCCCTGGGGCCGGGCGGGAGGTCCTGGCAGCGGGAGGCAGACGCCTCACTCAGCGAGGAGCCCATTGCTAAGAGCTGCCCAGCGCGTCCAGAATTCTGTTCGCACTGGGACGGGTTCCGTGTCGACATGAAAAGCATTTCCCGCACTTTCGGAGCTGCAGGATGGGAAGAGAAATCCTGGCAAGCGGATTCCGGAAAGCAAGAAGACCTCTTCATGGCCCAGAACCAGTCAGAAGCAGCTCCTGGTTGGCTTTTGAAAGGGAGAGAGAGATACTTGAGGGAGATCGCTTTCCATTATGCTAATCATTCTGTTTCCTGGAGTTTTGTTTGAGAAAGGAAAAAAAAAATCAGAGCTCCCTTCTCCACACAGGCTTCTGTTAAAACCCAAGAACTGTGGGGTTCTACGTTCTGCTCAATAGGCACTTCTGAATCGCGGCCACAGTTCATCTGCAGACGGCAGAGTCTGTTAACTTCACCGTCGAGCACTCTGTCGGTCACCGCAGGCTTTATGAATTGCACGCAGTCTCCTCTCCATTATACGCACTTGCACGTTAGCTGACTTTATACTCAGTTAATGGGTAAATGAACCGAGGGTGTCCTGTGGAATGCTGCGGGGCGGGGGAAGTCGGGCGGGGCGGGGAAATCATCAGGTGTTCCAAGAAACTGCTAACTGTGACGACTGCAGAAAGCCTTCGTTTTTTCCAGTTCTTCCCTGGTGTCCTGGTCTTTCTGCACAGCCCGGGTCCCTTGAGGAGAGAGTGGGTATATGAGGAGCAGTAATCTCTGCCCCCAGGCAGGACTGGGGCTTGGGGACTGGTCCCTGGGGAGCCGCTGCCTCGGTTTGCCACAGTGTACTGTCGAGGTGCTTTCTCTGTGCTAAGAAGTAGACAAGGGACAGCGGCAGAGGCTGCTCACTGTGCCCTGGCACTCGGCCTTTCCGAGCCCACTGGAAACCGGGAGGCAATGCAGGAGCCACAAACGGAAGGTGCCCAGGGCCCCCTGGACAGCGGGAATGCCATTGACCTCACTCTCCCGGGAAGGGGGGGAAGGGAACAGGGGTGGCCATTCCAGCTGTCAGAACGGATGCCGGGGTTCTGGGTTGATAACGTGTTGGTTCTGATTCTGAATCCCCTCCAGCTCCAGCAGACACAGCCGGCCAGCCACACCCCCACCCCCAGAAGGAGGCTGCAAAGCAAGGTTTCTCCCTCAACACCCCTGGCATCTTGATCAGGATAGCTCTTTGCCGTGGGCTGTCCCGTGGCTTGTGGGATGCTTGGCAGCACCCTCGGCTTCCACCCACCAGGTGCCCTGAGTGCCGGTTTTCCCCGCCTCCTCCCCTGAGGTGTGACACCCGTCTCCAGATGTGGCTCCGTGTTCCTCGGAAGGGCACAGCCGCCTCCGTGGAGAACAGAGCTCAGTCTCCTGTCCACACACAGATCCGGGCTCACCACCCAGCTGCCACTCAGCGTTAGGCCTGCAGAGGGCAAAGAAAGTGCCCTGACTTCCCCAGCAAGGCCTGGGTGTTTCCCTTTAAAAACGAATTCCCTGTACCTTCATTCTGATGGTGTTCTCAAGTCTCCACATTCAGTGATCAGTGTTAAGAGAGAGAAATAAGATTTTAATGGACCTTCTAGAATAAAATGTTACACCTCTGAAGTCGTACACTGACATACGTGTGACAGTTTGGAAGTCCCCACTGTTGGTTTACTGCTCAGGCCGGCGTTCCTGTGCCCACTCCTGCTGTCTAGTCTGAGTAGCACTTGGTCCCTAAGTGCCTGCAGACATTTAAAGCTTAAGTCAGGATAATGTCACTGCGAGGTGGAGGCCTCTTCCAGCGATGTTTGAAGGCAGGCCTGGAGGGCGGGCCTGAGTCACTAAGGCTGTGCCCTTGGCAGCTCCTTCCTCAGAGACGTTTGGTTACACAGCCTGGGTTGGTCCCAGACGCCCTCTCTCTGCATCTTGGCGCACCATGTGATCGGCACACTCTCAGCTCCTGCCACTGGTCAGCCCCAACAGAGGCAGAAATAGGGGAGCCACCTGACCCTGGACGTGAACCTCCAAAACCGGGAGCTGAACGTACTTTGTAAAGTTAGCTGCTCAGGTGTTTCACTGTAGCCACGAAAACCTAAGCAGGCACTGCCCTTCACCCCGCTGATGGCGCCCAGGGGAAGCTTCCAGACAATGAACAGGCCGACAACACGGCTGTCCTTCACGGGCTCCAGGAGATCCTCACACGCGAGGTTATCCATGGTGAACGAGAGCCTGCTTGGCAGCTTTCCCGCTTGCTGCTGTGGGCATAGTCTTTGCTCTGAGTCTCGCATCCACGTCAAGGGCTTCAGGAAGAAAAGTGGTTCTTCCTTAGCGTTGATGTAATATCTATTTACAGAGAAAGTTTCTCTTACTGTTTACATTTTCACGGTTTTAGAAGCAGGGGATTATCATGGAATCAGTGAAGGGCTGGCCTTCTGCAGTGAGCTCCACAGTAGGCAGTAACCCAAGGTCAGCATTCTGGAGTTCTGAATTCAGATTCCCCCGGCTGCTCTTCGGCCGTGTGGCCTAGGGCCTGTTTCCTCAGGTGGTGGTGGCAGCAGCACACGAGGTCGATGGGAAGACGAAGGGGGTGCATCCTTGGATGCTGGCACAAGAATGGCAGTACACTGTTGTGCCACAGTGTGCGTGAAGGAAGTCCTCAAGTACGTGCTTAGTAAACCGTGAGACCAACAACTTGGAAGCTCAGTGCTGCCATCTTTGCTTGACAGTAGGATGGCTGGGTTTGAGATTGTGCACTTGTTGGGGCCAGCACTGTGGCGCAGCAGGTTACCACGCCGGCATCCCATATGGGCACTGGTTAGAGACTCGGCTGCTCCACTTCCTGTCCAGCTCTCTGCTGTGGCCTGGGAAAGCAGTAGAAGATGGCCCAAGTCCTTGGGCCCCTGCACCTGCGTGGGAGACCCAGAAGAAGCTCCTGGCTCCTAATCGGCGCAGCTCTGGCCGTTGCAGCCAGCTGGGGAGTGAACCAGCAGATGGAAGACCTCTCTCTGTCTGCCTCTCCTCTCTCTCTGTAACTCTTTCAAGTAAAATAAATCTTTAAAAAAAATAAAAAACTGTACACTTGTTTAAAGTTTATTTATTGGAAAGGCAGAGCGACAGGGACAGAGCGATCTTTCTGCTGGTTCACTCCCCGGATGCCGCCACTGCCAGGGCTGGGCCACAATGAAGCCAAAGCCAGGAACTCCATCCTGATGGCCCACATGAATGGCGGGGGTCCAAGCAATTGGGCCATCTGCTGCTGCCTTCCCAGGCACAGTAGCAGGGAGCTGGGCTAGACTCGTAGTAGCTTGAACTGCTGCTCCAGTGTGGGAATTGAGAGTCCCAAGCTGTGGCTTAACTTGCTGCACACAACACCTGCCCCCAGACAACTACTATTTTTTTTTTTTTAATCTTCATCGCAGAAGAATTCCCAGTCAACATTTCAGGAAAAAATAAGGAATACTGACCCTGCTAAAGATTGCAGGAGGTCAAATGATATCCATGTGAACTCAGATATTGTGTATTGCTTTGCAGGAACTGATGGGGGTAGACTTAAGTCGAAAGTAGACTACAAGCATTTTTTGCATATCCTGTAGTTAGACTAACCTTGCGTTTGCTGCCCGAGAAGCTGCAGTTGGCCAGTGAGGATGCTGCAGGCGCTGGAACGGTCCACAGCTGTAACACTTGGAAGTACTGTTCCTATGGAGCTGTCCCACGAGGAGGCTCTGGAGGAAAAACAGCACGCGGGAAAGCCGAAGCTGGAGGAATCCAAGCCAAAGCTGCAGCCGTGGCCACAAGTCTGCCACCGTGTCCGGTTAAGGCAGGCAGAATGGCAGCCAGTTAAAGGGGCAGCTTTTTCCCCCACTTAACTTTGAGAGCTTGTTTGGAGGTTCTGGCAGGGGTGCGCAGCTACCTTGACCCTTGACCAAGACCGGTCCTCCTCTAGCGGGGAAGGGGAAGGTCGCAGCTTCGGGAGGGACGCACGTGGAGCCGTGAGGGAGGAAGGGGACACCCGCCTAGCCAGCCAGGTCAGCCGAATCAACCCTGGCGACCAATCGGGTGACAGATGTCGCGGCCAGATGGCCCTCACATCCGTCCACTTAACTTGGAGTTGCAGACGTTTAAGTGACTTCCACCTTCTCAACCATTTTTAACTGCACGGTCCAGTGGCATCAACTACGATCTCGGAGTTGCACAACCATCACCGCCATCCACCCACCAACTCTCTATTTTGCAAATCTAGAAGTCTGCATCCAGCAAACTGCCACCCTCCACCCCCTCACCCCGCGAGTGTGCACAGCCCGTCCTGTTCTGTCCGTGGGGTCGCAGTATCGGTCCCCTCACCCCGCGAGTGTGCACGCCCCATCCCGTTCTCCTGTCCGTGGGGTCATCGGTCCCCTCACCCCGCGAGTGTGCAGAGCCCATCCTGTTCTCCTGTCCGTGGGGTCATCGGTCCCCTCACCCCGAGTGTGCATACCCCATCCTGTTCTCCTGTCCGTGGGGTCGCAGTATCGGTCCCCTCACCCCGAGTGTGCACAGCCCGTCCTGTTCTGTCCGTGGGGTCGCAGTATCGGTCCCCTCACCCCGAGTGTGTACACCCCTTCCTGTTCTCCTGTCCGTGGGGTCGCAGTATCGGTCCCCTCACCCCGCGAGTGTGCACACCCCATTCTGCTCTCCCGTACCTGGGCCGCAGTATCGGTCCCCTCACCCCGAGTGTGCACGCCCCATCCTGTTCTCCTGTCCGTGGGGTCGCAGTATCGGTCCCCTCACCCCGAGTGTGTACACCCCTTCCTGTTCTCCTGTCCGTGGGGTCGCAGTATCGGTCCCCTCACCCCGAGTGTGCACGCCCCATCCTGTTCTCCTGTCCGTGGGGTCGCAGTATCGGTCCCCTCACCCCGAGTGTGCACACCCCATCCTGTTCTCCTGTCCGTGGGGTCGCAGTATCGGTCCCCTCACCCCGAGTGTGCACGCCCCATTCTGCTCTCCCGTACCTGGGCCGCAGTACGGGGCCTTCGTGAACGGCTCCCTCACTGCAAGGCCCTAAGGGCCGTCCCGCGGCAGGTGCGTCACAGCCCCCGCCATCGCGCGCACCTGCCCCGCTCCGCGCCCTTCGCTTACGTCAGCGTTATGACCGGTACAGCGCTCTCAGGCCCCTGCTCACTCCCTCGGGTGTACCCCAGACGGGGAACCGCTGCCTCCCACAGCAATTCCACGCGTAACGTTAACGTCATCTCCTGGCTCCCACAGCGGCCGTGCCGACACTGCTTCCGTTTAAAAAACACCTGCAGCCACCCTGATGGAGAGAAGGGAACGCAGCCCCCACCCCCAGCGCCTCACGCCCTAGCCGGCCGCAGGGCCGCGGTCTCGCCTCCCCAGCCCGCTGTGCACGCCGCCACGGCCACGGCACCACGGCGACGGACAGGGTCGAGGAGCCCGTCTAGACAGGGGTTCGCGAGGGTTCCAAGGCAGGCAGGGCTGGGAGAGGCGTGGCGGGCTACGCGCGTGGCGGCTCGCCGCACCTGAGGGAGGACAGCCTTGGCGTCCGGGCGGGCTGTGGGCGTGGCTGTGGCGTCCGGGGGCGTGGCGTTAGGGGGCGTGGCAGGGCGCGGCGGCTCGCCGCACCTGAGGGAGGACAGCTGTGGCGCCCGGGCGGGCTGTGGGCGTGGCTGGGCGTCGAGGCCCGAGGAGCCAGAAGCGCGTCGTGGCGTCAGGGGGCGTGGCGGAGCGGAGGAGGCTGGGGCGAGGGCGGGCTAGGGCCCTGCGCATGCGCACTGTCGGCCGTGGCGCGACTTGCGACCATGGCAGTGGCGCTGGGCTCGCGAAGCGCCTTGCGGCTGCGGCTGCTTCTGTCACAGCTGAAGCCTGGGATCCGTGTTTCCCGGGCCGGGCCCGCAGCCGCGTTCGGGTAATGGCGCGCGCCTCTCATCCGGAATCCCCTCGTGCGCGCGCTCGCGGGGTCGGGGGGGCGGCTGGAGCGGCGCGCGGGCCTCAGGTGGGCTGGGCGGCGGGGGGCGGTCCCTGTACTTGGGGTCGCAGTACGGGCCTTTCGTCAATGGCTGGCAGTCCCCGGAGGACGCCTTCTCTCCCGTCTGAGATCCGAGCCGGCTGGAGACCTGGGCGCCCCGTGCGCCCTCACCTCCAGTTCCCCGGGCGCCCCGCGCGCTCTCTCACCTCCGAGTGTCCCGGGCGCCCCGTGCGCTCTCACCTCCGAGTTTCCCGGGCGCCCCGTGCGCTCTCTCACCTCCAGTTCCCCGGGCGCCCCGTGCGCCCTCACCTCCGAGTTCCCCGGGCGCCCCGTGCGCCCTCACCTCCGAGTGCCCCGGGCGCCCCGTGCGCCCTCACCTCCGAGTTCCCCGGGCTCCCCGTGCGCTCTCACCTCCGAGTGCCCCGGGCTCCCCGTGCGCTCTCACCTCCGAGTTCCCCGGGCTCCCCGTGCGCTCTCACCTCCGGGTGCCCCGGGCTCCCCGTGCACTCTCACCTCCGAGTTCCCCGGGCGCCCCGTGCGCTCTCACCTCCGAGTTCCCCGGGCTCCCCGTGCGCTCTCACCTCCGAGTTCCCCGGGCTCCCCGTGCGCTCTCACCTCCGGGTGCCCCGGGCGCCCCGTGCGCTCTCACCTCCGAGTTCCCAGTGCGCCCCGTGCGCCCTCACCTCCGAGTTCCCCGGGCGCCCCGTGCGCTCTCACCTCCGAGTGCCCCAGGCGCCCCGCGCGCGCTCTCACCTCCGAGTTCCCTGGATTCCCCGTGCGCTCTCACCTCCGAGTTCCCTGGATTCCCCGTGTGCCCTCACCTCCGAGTGCTCCGGGCGCCCCGTGCGCTCTCACCTCCGAGTTCCCTGGATTCCCCGTGCGCCCCACGCGCGCTCTCACCTCCGAGTTCCCTGGATTCCCCGTGCGCTCTCACCTCCGAGTTCCCCGTGCGCCCCGTGCTCTCTCACCTCCGAGTTCCCTGGGCGCCCCGCGCGCGCTCTCACCTCCGAGACCCCTGGGCGCCCCACGCTCTCTCACCTCCGAGTTCCCGGTGCGCCCCGTGCGCCCTCACCTCCGAGTTCCCTGGATTCCCCGTGCGCCCCGTGCACCCTCACCTCCGAGTTCCCTGGATTCCCCGTGCGCCCTCACCTCCGAGTTCCCAGTGCGCCCCGTGCGCCCTCACCTCCGAGTTCCCTGGGCACCCCGCGCGCTCTCTCACCTCCGAGTTCCCTGGGCACCCCGCGCGCTCTCTCACCTCCGAGTGCCCTGGCCGTCTGGCTGAGCCAAAACCGAGTCCGGCCGCCGTTGCTGTGCGCTCCGCTTCCCCGGGGGTCCGCAGGAAGTTCGCGGAACACGCGCCTTGTGAGCGGACTGCGTGGATTCCAGCGTTTTGCACCACAGCAGACTTCTTAATTCAGTTTCCCGCAAGCTTGTTGGAGTACTCAGGCGAACCAGGACTAGGAGAGAAGCTCGGAACGGCGTTTAGGCGCCGTATGGAGAGCGTCGCTTTCTCCGACTTGGAAACTTTAACTTGAAAACTTGCTTTGGAAGAAAGGAAGGCAGATCTGATGCGGTTTTTAAGTTTTTCTGTTGTGGTTGATAGCTCGAGCTTTGCATTTGATGTGTTTTATTGCTGCTTTAGAATTATTTGAAGATTTTCAGGACTTTTGATGCAGATAGTGGGTGCCACTGTAAAGATCAACCGTGAAATTGGCATTCTGGCCAGCTCCTGCCTCCGGAAGCGTTGAGATTAGTGTGATTGTACCAGTATCCTGGTTTCCGTGGGTGGTTCAGTGGTTGAGAGAAGGTCCCGTACATCTAGCTGCACTGTGTTCTTTCAAAAATGTCCCTGAAAATCGGGTTTCTCTGGGGTTTGGACTGCTGTTTCATAGACACAGTTGCAAGTTGATAGAACAGGCTGGGGAAGAAGGCAGTGGCATTGGTTAATCCTGTGAACAGGCTGCAGCCCAAAGCAAGTAGCCAGAAGCACTCCTGTAAACTGCTTCAGGGTCTGGCGCTGTGGCAAAACCGGAAAAGCCGGCGGCTGCATCGCTGGCGTCCCATATGGGCACCGGCTTGATTCCCAGCTGCTCCACTTCCAATCCAGCACCTTGCTAATGGGCCTCTGCACCCACATGGGAGACCTGGAAGAAGCTCCTGGCTTCCCTCTGGCCCAGCCCCAGCTGTGTGGCCATTTGGAAGTGAACCAGTGGATGAAAAATCTCTCTCTCCTTCTCTGTAACTCTGGCTTTCTCAAGTAAAATCAATAAATCTTTAAAAAAAAATGGTACTGCATCCTCCATGGTCAAAATTACTAGATTTTTTTAAAGGGCTGGAGAGCTGCTCCAAGACTCACCAAGATAAATGCTGAATTAAAAAAAAAAAAAAACCTGCTTCAGCCCATGCCCAACACGCAGCTGAGTTGTGTGGCCAGATGTGTCGTTTGGAACTTTGACCCTCATTTCACAGTCTCTAAGGTGATCCGTTCCTGAGCCAGGTTCTACTTGAAGTTGAGTGATGCGGACAGTTGCAGTATTAATAATTGACAGAACCGGGTATTTCCCCAAGTCACCCTTGGGATGCCCGGCCCCAGTGGCCCCCGTGCCTGAGCTTTGGTGGGGGCTGTGGCTGTGGGGTGGGAGAGAAAGGCTGGCCTTTGGAACTGATGGCTCTGTTACTGTTGCTCACTGTGTGAATGGGCAGGTTCCCTAACCTCCCTGAGGCTCCTGCCTTGCAGAGCTTCTGTGAGGATTTGAAACAATGTAGAAAGCCTGAGGCAGAAATACCCAGTGATTAGCAGGTGCGACCAGTTACAGTGCAAATAGTCAATATCTGAATAATGCCAGATACAAAGTAAGTAAAAAGTCATCAAGGTTCTTGTAAATTCAAGCTTCAAGGTAGCTAATATATTGTAACTACTGAGTACTTTGGACGAAATACACAGAAAAAACATGCTGAACATACCCTCTTTTATTTATTTCAAAGGTAGAATTACAGAGAGGAGGAGACAGATTTTCCATCTGCTGGTTTACCCTCCAAATGGCTGCACTGGCCAGGGCTGGGCCAGGCTGAAGCCAGGACCCTGGAGCTTCTTCCAGATCTCCCACATGGGTACAGAGCCCCAAATACATGGGCCATCTTCTGCTGCTTTCCCAGGCGTATTAGCAGGGAGCTGGATCAGAAGTGGAGCAACCAGGTTTGGAACCAGTGCCCATACAGGATACCCGTGTTGTGGGCAGAGGCTTAGCCTACTACACCACAGCGCTGGCCCCTGGACAGGCACTCCTGGGACTTTGAAAATGTGGGTGTTTCTGAGTAAGTGGCTCCGCTAGCCTTGTCGCCCTCCGCAGTCAGCTCCCTTTCTGAGGGGGCGGCTCAGGGTCTTCACTACCACTGTGCTGTTCTTACCTCCTCCGCTTCCCCGACATTGCCTCTCAGCCTCCCGGAAAGGGGGGTGGAGGTCAAATCCGAGACAGGAGAGGGGGTGTGGGGGGCTGGTGCGGTAGGTTAATCCTCCGCTTGCAGCGCCTGCATTCCATGTGGGCATTGGTTCTAGTCCTGGCTGCTCCACTTCACATCCAGCTCTCTGCTGTGGCCTGGGAAAGTAGTAGAAAATGGCCCAAGTCCTTGGGCTCCTGCACCCACGTGGGAGACCTGGAAGAAACTCCTGGCTTCAGAATGGCCTAGCTCCGGCTTTTGCGGCCCTGCTCAAACCTGAGTTTGAGCCCCACTGACACAGGGAGAGGCAGGAAATACCCTGGTAAAAGGGGGCCATGTGAGCAGACGTGGAGCTGCTGGCGCAGGAGTGTGGAGCTGGTTCCTTGTGCCCTAGGTCTCTGTCCCCCAGCTTTTCCTGTAAAACCCTGCACACTGCTGGTGAGTGCTGGTAGCAGGCGATCTGTTTCTCTTTCCTTCTAGGTTCCGAGTTGCAGGTGAGCCTGCCTGTAGTGCCCAGCACAAAGCATTCATTCAGGAGTTATGTGAATAGATGAGGAGTGCAGCAGAGATTTGGTACTGTAGAAAGACGACCCCACAGCCGTGCCTCCAGAGCTAATGAGCTGGACTCTGCCCTGGCCTGTGTGGTTGATGTCTCCACAGGTGATTCTAATAAACACACCTGCTGCAGGGCACCTGGGTCAGAGACGGGATGTGGGGGCGGGGAGAAAGGGGTGAGAGAGAAACAGGCGGCGTTCACTTTGTCCTTTAAATCTCCTGAAGTTTTCTTTTTCCTTGGAGTTGGGAGGAGTTGGTTTCTTGAAAGTACTTGGAGGCATAAGCACATCAAGGCCACTGAAGCACTGAGTTTTTTTTCTTTGTTTTTGCCAGTGTGCACTGAACTGGTAACACCACGCCTGGCCAGGCTCTCGGGGGCTCTCCATAAACTGGAGCAGAAGTACTTCAGAAGAGCTTGTGTGCTGTGGAAACAAGCAGCGCTCAGGAGCTCTGTTCTCTTTAAAGAGTGAACGTTCTCCTGTGTTTGAAATCGGTTTGCTGCTGTTCATAGACAGCCCTCCCGCCTCTTCCCCCACCGGGAGAATCGGGCACGGGCCTCGCAGCCTCCGTCCGCGCCGAGGGAAGGGCTGATGGGATAACGGCAGCTACCTGTGGTGCGATGGGCGTCTGGGATGTTGACGACAGAGCGCCGGGGACCTGGTCTTCCCCTTGGATCTTGGTCTTTCCCTGCACAGCCCTGCGACGGTCAGCCCGCCACCAGGGCTTCCCAGTCCCAAGGCCGCGCGCTGGCTCGTTGCCGCCTGTGTCGGGCCTTCCGTCGTGTGAGTGCTTCCAGAAGTGCCTTCCCCGTTACATTCCTTTTTCAGAATTTTACCACCTTTGGAGGTTCATCTCCAACCTCTACTCAACCCTGATGTGATCTGTCTCTGTCTTCCAAGTGAACCCTCCAGGTTGTCTGCCTTTGAACTCTGGGTCACTTGGTTTTGTTTCTGTGTTCCGTTTAGACTGCCAGAAGGATATGGGACGGCAGTAGTTACAATTGCATGGAAAGGAACCGGGCACAGACACAGCCCAGGGCAGAGGGCAGTGGCAGGGGTTTGCAGGAGACTTAGGGATGGCCATGAACGTGATCCAGGGCTGGAGGCAGCCACGCCCGTTCTTACAAAAGGATGGGCTTTGGGCATTGAGAAGGGTGAGGGAGGGAGCTTCTCATGGTAGGCGGGGCCTTCAGAAAGTTCATGGAAAATGGAGATTATGCATGAACTTGAGAAAATTTTGCACCAAAATAAACTTGTCATTTACTTGCATTTTCCCACCAGTTTGTGGACGTGCCCTCAACAGGGCCCTCAGCGCTGGAGCAGTAAAGGGGATGGGGACCTTCCGCGTCACTGCCGCGAGCCATGGCAATGCCGGCCGTTCAGGTGCCCCTCTCTGCTTTCCCTCCCTGAGGGGTTGCACAGCGAACCGTCCTGAGCCTTTGCTCCTGGGCCCAGTGTGGCAAAGCAGGTGCGCCGGTGAACCTGTGTCAGTGGAGCGCGCTCGTTGGCTTCTTGACCCTAAGATAGTAAAGTCACTGTCACAGGAAACAGGTGTTCATCATTAGCATTGGCAGCATTGCGGTGTCAGCGGCTTTCGTAGTGCCCCTGCGCGGTGTTTCTGTACAGGATGGCTTGTAGGCATGGCCTGTAGGTATGACGCCCGGTGCTGTCTTGGTTTCTCAGAGACGGTGTAGTGAGTTTAGGTGTACCCCCATCACCACCCCTCTGTTTCTGCATCCTTCCCTGCTTGAAGTTGGTGAGTAAGATGAAACCTAGAGGAAACAGAACCTCAGTTTTTTAACAGTGTTTCAGTCAGTAATTATCTGGACTAGGCAGGGGCTGAAAGAAAAAGGAAGTCGCGGTTGATTTAAATGTGCTAGCCAGGAGAACAGGGGCGCCCCTCTGGCCCCTGCCCACAGCCACGTGTCCCTTCTGCACGCCCCTCAGCCGTCCACCTGACACCGGTGGGGAGGCCTGGAAGGCTGGTGCGGGAGCCCCGCACGCGCATGCGCTCTTGGTGTCTGTCCCTGGGTATTCTGTTCTGGGGCGCCCAGAAGAGCAGCGGAGGAGAGGCTAGCCAGAACACCTGCTTTGGCACACGTGCCATTCAGATGAGACAGGGCCTGGGGTTAGCCCTGCTCTGAGGCTTGGCCAGTCAAATGCTGAATCAGGGCAGGGCTAGCAAGCTGGGGACTTGAGCTGGAGTCAACTCCAAAACATTTCAGCTTCTTAAAAACCAGTGTGGCCAGCCGGCACCGCAGCTCACTAGGCTAATCCTCCGCCTGCAGCACTGGCACACTGGGTTCTAGTCCCAGTTGGGGCTCCGGATTCTGTCCCGGTCACTCCTCTTCCTGTCCAGCTCTCTGCTATGGCTCGGGAGGGCAGTGGAGGATGGCCGAAGCCCTTGGGCCTTGCACCCGCATGGGAGACCAGGAGAAGCACCTGGCTCCTGGCTTCGGATCGGCGTGGTGCGCCGGCCACAGCGGCCATTTCGGGGGTGAACCAACGGAATGAAGACCTTTCTCTCTGTCTCTCTCTCTCACTGTTCATTCTGCCTGTCAAAAAATAAAATAAAAAATAAATAAAAATAAAAACCAGTGTGGCCATGTCAGTGTGGGGGTCATCCCTGACCGTAGCCCTCCTGTAGCTGGCCAGGTGACACAGGAAGCCCTGCTCCTACAAAGCAGCCTTGAGATCAAAGCCTTCCCTTTGGACTCCTGGACCCGGCCTTGTTGTGGGAATGCCACCAAGAGGCTGAAAGTGCTGGTGGCGCGCTGGGTCCAGAAGGTGCTCCCGGTCGGTGTTCCTCCGCCGCCCCTTGCATCTCCCTGTGTGGAGCCCCCGGGTCAGTCTGCACGTGGGCACTGCTGGCTTGCCGCTCACCGCGGCTGTGCCCCGGCCTGTGTGGCCACTGACTTCAGGAAGCCTCGTGGTGCGTTTGTAGAGGAGCCCCAGGCTGGGTGCCGAGGCAGGTTCAGACATGAAGACACGGTTCTTCCCAGAAGTACAGACCCAACGTACTTTTTAGGGCTGGAAAACAGACACAGAATAGTCCAAGAAGCCTGAGGGTGAAACTGCATATAAAAGACCAGGCTTATTTATTTATTTGAAAGGCAGAGTTAAAGAGAGGTCTTCCATCCACTGGTTCACTCCCCAAATGGCCACAACGTCCAGGGCTGGGCCGGGCTGAAGCCAGGAAGCCAGAAGCTTCTTCTGTGTCTCCCACATGGGTGCAGGGGCCCAAGCCCCTGTGCCGCCATCTTCTGCTTTCCCAGGGCATAGCAGGGAGCTGGATTGGAAGTGGAGCAGCTGGGACTCACACGGGTGCCCAGGTGGGATGGCGTGTTGCAGGCAGGGCTTCACCTGCTATGCCACGGTGCCGGCTCCAAAAGACCAGGTTTGTTAGACTTGTACTGCCAAATCATTTTCTCTGAGGGTGAGTCTTTAATTACTGCTGTTTTTCTTGTAGCACCGCAGTGACGTCTGCCAAAGTGGCTGTGAACGGCGTGCACCTGCATTACCAGCGGACCGGCGAGGGCGAGCACGCGGTCCTGCTGCTTCCGGGGATGCTGGGTCTGGATGCTTTCCTGGTGCTTCCGCATGCTGTGTGGTCGCTGGGATGCAGCCACAGTGCCGGCCAAGGGTTATTTCCCAACTCAGTGCTTTGCTGAATGTTTCAAGTCATATTTGCTACAGTCACGTTTAAGTGCCTTAGAAAAGTGCATGACTTCCTACTGCATGTATTTTTTTCGTTGCTTTGTCTCTAGTTTTTCCCATAAGCACAGTGAGAAGCCACAGTTGCCTGTAATTGGGAAGGTGGCAGGGGTGTGAGAAGGGAACGATGAGAGAACAAGGTCAGTGGGTGTCCGGCCCTCCTAGAGTGCCTGGCGTCCAGCGGTTTCCCAGGATGTGGACTTCCGGTGCTAAAACCAGGACAAGTGGAGCACCCTGTTGTTGAGAATTTGTTCAGTTAAAGTAAGAGGTAAAAAGAAACCTTCAAGTCCTTTTGAAAATCAAAGATGTCCATATTACCCTGGCATTATGTAGGGCAAGGGGAGCCCACTGGGTCTCGGGCTCCTGCCCCAGAACAGGTGTTGAAGTTCAGGGGAAGTTGCCAGCGCCGCGGCTCACTAGGCTAATCTTCCGCCTTGTGGCGCTGGCACACCGGGTTCTAGTCCTGGTCGGGGCACCGGATTCTGTCCCGGTTGCCCCTCTTCCAGGCCAGCTCTCTGCTGTGGCCCAGGAGTGCAGTGGAGGATGGCCCAAGTACTTGGGCCCTGCTCCCCATGGGAGACCAGGAAAAGTACCTGGCTCCTGCCATCGGATCAGCGCCGTGTGCCGTGTGCCGGCCGCAGCGCACCAGCCGCGGCGGCCATTGGAGGGTGAACCAACGGCAAAGGAAGACCTTTGTCTCTGTCTCTCTCTCTCACTGTCCACTCTGCCTCTCAAAAAAATAAGACCAAGAAGTTCAGGGGCAGTTTACGGTGGTCCCAGGACGTGCCGTGTGTGGCTTTAAGGGGTTTTATTTTATTGCTTTATTTTTAATTCAGTTAAACAACCCTGGCATATACTCACTTCCTTGTGATTTGCTCCTTTCTCCTGACAATTAAGGGCAAACATTTTTCGGTTGATTGGTGGTCCACCTGAGCCCAGCTGACTGGCATGGTGCTGTGGCTAGTGCGGCCTGTGTGTCCACGGCAGTGTTGGGGAACGTGGAGCCTGTGGGCTGTATCAGTCTTGCAGAACCATTTGGTCTGGCCCTGCTAAGGCAACTGCAGGTGGGACTTAAATTCAATAAATCTATAGCAGGCTAATTTTTTTTTTTTTTTTTTTTTTTTTGGATTTAAAAGCAAGATTCATTAGAGTCGAAGACATCCAGGCAGAGTGGCAGGGAGGAGGGGCAGGCTAATTTTCAAGTTGACAATTTTGTGTGGCCCACGGTTGATGTTATAAATATCCAGATGGTCCTTGGCCCAAAAAAAAAAAAACAAAAAAACAAAAAAAAAACAAAATGTTCTCCATCTGATGGTGTTTAGTACCTTTTTAAATCCATAATTATTTGCAAGTAATGAAGGAGGGCATTTACTCTGATGGCTGGCTGTAAGCCGGAGTTACCTGTAAAACCAGTGACTTCAGACTTCCATTATTTCTGCATTGCAGCCGTTATCCAGGCACAAGATGCTTTTTCTAATTAGTTTCTGTTGGTGTAGAGCATCGGCATGCTTCCAGAACCCAAGCCAGTGAAATTCTCACATCCTGGCCCCCAGCACCTGTCGCCCTCTCCACGGGCGTCACAGGTCCTGGGCACTGGTATCCGTGGACATACGCTTGGGCTCCCCATTCATTCTTCGAAGGCTTAGTTTCCCGTTCTTGGCACCGGGCTTTCTACGTGGGGGTGTGCCAGATTCCTGTGGTTGTCTCCAGCCTGTTTTCCCTGCCCCTCCCTATTCCCTCCTGCCCCCTGTAGAAGCCCTGCAGGTCAAGGACCTCCAAGAAGGCTCCTGTGTTCGGACAGTCCTAGCTTGACAGTCCATTGATTTTTTTTTCTTTGTTTTTTCTGAATGATTCACCTGTGTGAAATGAGCCTGCACCACCTTGAAAGACACTTTTGAATACAGCCAGGGCACCGGGCAAGGTGTTCAGTGTGCATCTGTGGCCTGAGCTCTGTTTGCTGGAAGTCGAGTGGATTTTACAAGTGAAATGCTGACCTGGCCTGGACCAGGCTCTGGGAGAGAGTGCAGTGCCTTCACACCATGTGTAGTGGGTGTGAACATACACACCTGTGTCACCCCATGGGCAGGCCAGGGGCTGCCAGTCAAGGCCGCCACAGGCTCTGTTTATTATAGTTCTGTGCTGTTTTAATCAAACAAACTTAAATTGATTTCTTCCCTTCATGCCTCCCCTAACCCCTATCGAGGTGTTTCAGTTTTCTGATTTTTTTTTCAATTTTTTGTAGATTTATTTACATATTTGAAAAAGTTACAGGGAGAAGGAGAGAAAGACAGATCTTCCATCCACTGGTTCACTCCCCAAATTGGCTGCAATGGCTGGGGCTGAGCCAGGCTGAAGGCAGGGACCGGGAGCTTCATCTGGGTTGCCCACGTGAGTGGCAGGGACTGGCACTTGGACCATCCTCTGCTGCTCTCCCAGGCCATAGCAGAGAGCTGGATCGGAAGTGGAGCAGCCGGGACTAGAACCAGAGCCCATATGGGATTCCGGCACTGCAGGTGGCGGCTTTACCCACCATGCCACAGCCCCATGAGTTTTTGTTTTTGTTTTTTTAAATAAAAATTTTTTAAATAAAATAGCCTATAAGCATACATCTGTAAGTTAGTTTCTAAACATTTTCACTAATTATTTCAAAAAAAGAAAACGAAAATTAAGCTCAAGGGGTATGAAAAATGCTGAAATAAAAAAGGAACAAAGGAAGTTAGAGCCTCGTTTCTTCTGAAAATAGATAGCCAGGCAGCGGCGGAGCAGGGCGTCAGCGACAGATCTGAACTGCGCCAGGACAACAGTTCCACCTCCCAGTGAATGAATTCAGCAGTGACCGGCCTGCCTTGCTGATGGCCAAGTGGAGACTAGCTGTAGTGCTTCTCTTTTGAGAGACAAAGAGCTCCCGTTTGCTGGTTCACTCCCTAAATGCCCACAACTGGGCCAGAGCCAGGAGCTAGAAACTCAGTCCAGGTCTCCCACATGCATGGCAGGCACTCAGCCACTTGAGCCATCACCTGCTGCTTCCCAGGGTGCACCGGCAGGAATCTGGTGTCAGGGTCGGGAGCCGGGAAGCGAAGGCAGGCATTGCGGTGTGGGACGCCGGCCTCAGCCACAGGCCCAATGCCTGGCCCCAGCGCTCTGTTTTAGGGTGATTATTGCTTCTCTCGTGCTGTGCCATGTTTGATACAGTGAGAGCATTCGGCTGAGGTAACCTTAATGCTGTTTTTAGGAAGTGGCGAGACTGATTTCGGACCCCAGCTTAAGAACCTAAGTAAGAAGCTGTTCACGGTGGTAGCCTGGGACCCTCGGGGATACGGACATTCCAGGCCCCCGGATCGTGACTTCCCAGTGGACTTTTTTGAGAGGGATGCCAGAGATGCCATTGATCTGATGAAGGTGGGTCCCAGGGAAGCACCCAGCGGTGGGGGATGGCCGGGCACCTTCATTCACTTTGTTTGATTTTGTTGTCCTTTTTCTCTTTTACAAAGATAATACCCTGTAAGAAATTTCAAAGCAAATGGTTTGCACGTCCCTAATCCCAAAATATAAAATCCTTACAGTGTTCCAGAATCTGAGACTTGTTGAGGCAGACATGGTGCCACAAGTAGAAAATTCCACACCTGACCTACAATAGGTTGCAGTCAATGTAGGTGCACTAAAAATATTGTAGGAAATCACCTCAGGCTAGTGAAACTGGATCTATGAAACATAAATGAATTTCACGTTTATACTTGAGTCTCATTCCCAAGATACTCATTATATAACTGCAAATATTCCAGAATCTGAAAAAAAGAATCTGAATCTAAAATACGTCTTGGTCCCAAGCATTTTGGGTAAGGGTCTTAACTTCTATAAAGAAGAAAGATCCCACAATCCAGCCATCTGGAGACCCTACTACCGAGACTTGAAAGACTCTACCTTTCTGGCCCATTTTTCCTACATATTTAAATACCCAGGTTAGTACTGATGGTGTCATGCTGTACCAGTGTTTTTGCAACTTGCTGTTTTTATCGAGCAGTTTGTCATCAGGCGGTTCCGTATCAGTAAGTAAGCATTGCATCAGCCTCTCACAGACACAGGTCACAGGAGCCCCCCTTGATCCATGGTTTTGGTTTCCAAGATTTCAGTCTGAAAATTCTAGAAGAAAACAGCTTATAAGTTTTAAATCGTGCAGCACTCTGAGCGGGGTGATGATTCGCCTGGGACATGAGTCCATGCTGTACTGTACACTGCGTAGAGAAAAAGAACTGCTCACAGGAGCCAGTGCCAGCTGCAGTCAGACATCCCCCTTGTGAAGGGAGCCTGCTGTGTCTCATCATATAAAATGTGCTGTGTCCTCACCCATTTTTTCCTAAGGTAGATAAGTAACAATCTTTAAGTTACCTTCTTTCTCCCTGTGATCATGCGTGGCGTGAGCATTCTGTTTGTGGACATTTCAGTCCTCACTTTTTGCTGTACTGTACCATGTCATGGAGCCCAGGACACATGTACAGGGTCCATTACGAGTTTATGAGGTGGCATGCTGGATGGTAGAAGATACAAATGTTCGTGCTACAAGGTCTTGCCAAGTTATTATCTCTAGTAGTCACAGCAGTTTATATCCTGTCAGTAAGCGTCTTGGACGAGTGTTTGTTCATTCCTTCACTGTTGTACCCGAAACGTCTGATTCCAACCAATTAAGACCACCAGGAGCCGAGGCTGGTGCAGATGCAAGAGCTTCATTTCAAAGTCGAGTTGGTCCAACGTCCGCACCAGGTGCAGCTGGGTGCCCCTACCCTAAGGTCGTTAGGGTTTTTATAGTTGAACGTGCAAGTTCAGGTACGCAGTATCTGATAGGCTCGTGCTCTAAATTCATACTTGTCCTAAACTGGCGACTATTCAAGTGAGTAAGCAGTTTGTTGTTGTTTTTGTTTTTGTTTTTCTCTTTGACGTTTAGCACAGGATCCGTTCTTCCTGGCAAGTACTTAGCCAGTGAGTTCAGCATAGGGTCAGGGTTCTTGGTATTATTTTACACAAGCATCCCACAGGCCTGGCCACCTGGTCTTTATCTTGTTGGCTTGGCCATCTGGTCTTTGAACCAGTTCCCAGGATTTGAAGAAAACTCAAAGGTAAGGGGAGGCTTGTTATTGTAAGATGTTAACTTTCAACATGGCTGAGTTTAAGTTTAACTCCTTCACTTCTAGGCAGCATCTCTTGGGTATATTGTTGGTCCACTTCCTTTTTAGCCCTGGTTAATTCACCTGAGCCTAACCTAATTTCCCCATGACGTTCTCTTCCAGCCGGCCTGTGACCAGCTCTTCCCACGGTTGGGCTCAGTGGCACAGCCAGACGCCGGGCTGCGCGTCATCCGGCAGCTCTGGTCACTGCTGTCCTGGAAGTCCTTGCTCAGGCACGTGCGTGTGCACACGGAGTACTGTCAGATCCAAGCGCGCTGGTCCCTGCTGCTTCGAGTTTCTCAAGGTTTTATCCCACCGGAAGCCGTAGTTCCCTCGGATTCCAGACCCAGCCCTGCAGTCAGGTTTCAGGAGTTGTATTACTGCAGACTCATTGGGAGAAAGCGTGACGCCACCCAGTGTTAGACGAGGGCGCGCTCCACACCACCCACCTGTGTTGCTGGTTGCTCCTGACGCCTGGGTTCCTTCGGCAGGGCAGAGGGCGGTAGTAACCTGGGCCCTGCATTCTGTTGTGTGCCACAGGCGCTGCAGTTTAAGAAGGTGTCTCTGCTGGGCTGGAGTGACGGCGGCATAACCGCACTCATTGCCGCCGCCAAGTATCCGTCCTACGTCCGCAAGATGGTGATCTGGGGAGCCAACGCCTACGTCACTGATGAAGACGTCAGGATTTATCAGGGTACGTTCCGCCACCACAGGGCCTGCTCTCCCCACCTTGACCCGTGTCGGCAAGTCGCAGCCTCTCTGTTTTCCGCCTCCCAGCTCTGTGGAGGAAGCGTGCTGAGTGCTCAGAAGCAGCGCAGTGCAGCACCTGGGCTTTAAAGCTTCCTGTTTCAGAAGCGGGACTTGAATGACTCGGGAAAAGCCCGAGTGCGGTCAGCCCCTGCGTCACTCCGATACTGCCCTAAGGAGGGACGGGGCGAGGTCAGTGTCGCCAGGAGCCCTGTTAAAAATAACCGCGCTGGATTGAAACGCGAAGCCTCCTCTCCAGGTTGAAGGAGCTGCTGTGCCTTCTGCGGTTCGAAAGTCGTTCTTCAAGCGTTTCTTAGAGGTTTTTAAGAGGCACCACACAGGCGCCGCACGCCGCAGCCTGTGGCCAGCCTGCGCTGGATCTGCTTTGCACTGGTGCTGTGGGTCAGAGAGCAGCCTGCAGCGCCCGTGCCCTCCCACTGCCCGTCTGCTCCCCGGGCTGCGCTGGGAGCCCCGGGACACATGGGGACAGTCAGTTACCAGGCAGCGTCAGCCAGCAGCTCAGGAGTCGCTCAGCCTCCAGCTGCTGCCCTAACTGAGACCAGGCTCTCAGGAGGAGGAGGGGTGGGCCAGGGTCTGGGCTGCCCCTTACCACCTGCTGGCAGGGCCGCCCAGGCCCCTCCTCTTCGGCCAGTTGCTCTGTGTCCCGAGTGTTTCCAGAGGACCCCAGATGGCCCCCCAGGCAGTTGGGACAGGGTGGGTAGGCTGTTTCCTGTCCTGCACAGGCGTTGCATAAGGCCCCAGCCTCCGGAGCCCAGGGATTCACTCTCCTGGCCTTTTACAAAAGAAGGTTGCAGGGCCCTGGGTGGCGTGTCACCTTCTCCATGCTTGTGTGAGTCACGTGGCTGTGTCCGAGCCTGAATGCAGCGTTCTGGTGCGGAACCTTGGCTCTTCACCTCTTTCTGCCTTGTAAAAGAGACAGGAGACTCGGAGGTAGTCCTCCTGCCCATCCCCACCGTGTCCTGCCTGGCTCAGAGGAAGAGTCTGCCTTGTGCAGTGCCCTGGTGTTTTCCCGTGGGTCTCTGCCCCACCTCTGCTGTTGCAGTGCCTTCTCACCACAGCAGAGGGAGTGAGTTGCCGGCCCTCGTCTGTAGCTGACACCCTGGACGCCATAGCCTTCTTCAGACGCGTCGAAAGAGCCACCTGGGCTCTAGGCGTCTGTGCTTTCTCCTGTCTTTCCTTCTCCGGTCCCTTCTGGCCCCTGGCCCCTCCAGCCCACTGCAGGCCACACCACAGGAACCGTTCCCATGGAAATAAGCACAGTCCCCCTCTGGTCTAGGCCAACAAGCACTTGTAGGTTGTTTCTGTCCTTGTTACCTTTAAAACTGTGGGGTCTGTAGTGATAGCTCCTCTTTTTTTCCCGCCTGATATTGTAATCTGGGTCATCTGTATTTTTTTTTCCTGGCCTATCTAGCTAGAGGTCTATCAACTTCATGGATCTTTTTAAAGAATGAGCTTTTGGGTTTACTGACTTATTTCTGCTGCTTTCTGTTTTCAGTGTCATTGCTTCTACTCTTGATTATTTTCTTTCTTCTCCATGCTTTGAGTTTTAATTTACTTTCCTCTCCATTGTCTCAAAGTAGAAATTTAGCTTCTTGATTTGAGGCCTTTCTTTTTTTTTTTTTTCTAATCTAAGCATTATACACTATCAGTTTTACTTTAAGCACTGCTACAGCTAAGCTTCCTACACATTTTGATATCTTGTACTTTTGTTCAGTTCAAGATACTTTCTGATATTCCTCCAGACTTCCTCTCTGATCCAAGCTTATTTAGAAATATATTATTTAGTTTCCGAATTTAGAGATTTCCCAGATATTTTTCTGTTATCTGTATTGAGTTTATTATCATTAGATTCAGAAAATATACTTTATGTGATTTCGATTCTTTTAAATTTCTTAAGGCTCATGTTATGCCCCAGGATATGATCTGCCTTGGTCCAAAATTGAACTTACTGGGGCCAGCTTTATGGTACAGTGGGTAAAACCTGTGCCTGTAGCACTGGCCTCCCATGTCAGCATCATTCAAGTCTCGGCTTCTCTGCTTCCAATCCAGTTTCCTGCTGAACTGCCTGGGAAGATAGCAAATGATGGTCCAAGTGCTTGAGCCGCTGCCACCCACATGGGAGACCAGGGTGGAGTTCTGGGGTTTCGGTTTTGACCTGTTCCAGCTCTAGCTATTGTGGCCGTTTGGGGAGTGAACCAGATAATCAAAGATATTTCCCTCTCTCTCTGTCCCACTCTCTGTCCTTCCACCTTTCAAATAAGTAAAACTTTAAAATGAGCTTCTTATTTCATGATGAATCCTTCACCCTACACACACACCTCACTCACCTGTCCTTTCCCTGAGTCTCTATCCACAGACACGAAAGCCAGAACCCAGGGTTGTCCCTCGAAGGCCCCTCCTCTGCCCTCTTGTTTAATGTGGCTGCACTCGGATGCCACCCAGCCTGTCCCCACCTCTCCCTTCCCCACCGTCCACCTGGCCCCCGTTCTCCTAGTGTAGCTCGTCTGCTAGCGTGGGAGAGTTTTCCTACTTAAAGTCCTGGAGTAACGTCAGTGAGGTCCAAGCGGCCTGGCTGCCCGTGCCAGTACTGCCCACCCGGCCCTTCTAGACACGTCTTCCTTTTCCCTCGGCCCTCTTGTGCGTGTCCCACACCATATCAGTTGCCACTCCTGACGCCAGCCTTCGCCTCCACACTGCTTTGCCCCATGCCTTCTGATACGCCGGCTCGCACTGGCCTCCCCTCCAGCCAGGCTCCTCAGCAAGCGAGTCCTCCCCCCAGCACCCAGCTCCAAGCACCACCTCCATGCAGGCGTCCCTGAACACTTGACCTGCTGGGTGCCCGTCCCTCTGAGACCCTGAGACGCTGCACTGACGTGCACGGTGGCCCTTTGTCCTGTGCACCGCCATCCCTTCCCTCCCCTGCCTCAGTCGCTGTAAACTCCAAGTGTGCGGTTGCTCTGGCTCTGTGCACTCGCTCAGCCCTGTGCCTAACGTGTCCCGTGCAGTGCCTCTCTGCTTTCTTCCCACTGCTTTGTTCCCCGGCCTGACCCCCCCAGTCCAGCAGAGGCAGTGCCTTCTGGGAGCCTGCGGGAGGGACACTTGGCTGCCCTGTGGTTCCATGCTCACTCTGCAGCCTGTGAAAATAGGCTCATGATGTGTGTGCTGCTGATCACTCCCGTCTTCTGGAAGGTTCTCCGAGTTAAAGTCCTGGCCACTGTGTTCTCTGCGTGGATGCCTCCTGTTCCTGGCTCTTCTCTGGCTTTGTGTCCAGTGGTTGGTCTCTCATTTTACACCCATCCCAGGACTGGTCTCCTCTTACTCCCAAATCCCAGGCACTTTCTGCTGGATTTTCTCATTTGGTCGCCCCACACACACCTGAAATTTGGTGTGTATAAGACTAACCCATGATGTTTCCTCCAGACCTGTACCTCCTCTAAAATTTCTCACCTTGATAAGTGATGCCCAGCGGGTTACATGAGCCCCCTTATCTGTGGTTTCCTTTTGTACGGTTCCAGTTGCCTGTGGTGAACTAGGGCTGAAAATATTACATAGAAAATTCTGGAAACTATAAGTTTGAAGTGATCTTTATTATAATATATCATTACAGTTGTTCTATTTCATTATTATTCATTGTTGTGAATCTCTTATCATGCCTGTTGTAGAGCTCTATGATAGAAACGTACACGCAGGGAAAAGCAGCGTCAGGCAGGACTCAGTACTGTCCTCCTTTCGAGACGTTTACTGAGGGTCTTGAAACCTGGCCCTGCAGAGAAGGGAGATGACGGCACCGCTCTTGTGGGTTCTTGACTGGACCGCAGGGCCCGTGAAGTCAGAGCCCATACCTGACTCGAGTTGTGCCAGCACTAACACTTAGTTGGCCTCAAATAATGTTCTCTGGATTAATTCACTAACTAATGCTGTGTGAACACACTTTCTCCATTACAGTTCCACCGTTTGGTTCCATTACATGCTTAAAAAAAATTGTATCCTTGGGGATACAAATTCTGTTTTGAATCAGCAAACTGATTCAAGTGGCTAGTCTGGAAACTTCACTGTGAAACATAACTGCTACTTAGTTTTTTATGGTAATTGTGCTTGGGGACAAAACTCTCTCTCTCTCTCTCTCTCTCTCTCTCTCTCTCTCTCTTTAAGATTTATTTATCTATTTGAAAGGCAGTTACAGAGAGGCAGAGGCAGAGAGAGAGAGGTCTTCCATCCGCTGGTTTATTCCCCAGTTGGCCGAAATGGCTGGAGCTGCATGGATCTGAAGCCAGGAACCAGGAGCTTCTTCCAGGTCTCCCACACAGGAGACCCAAGGACCTGGGCTGTCTTCTACTGCTTTCCCAGGCCATGGCAGAGAGCTGGATCAGAAGTGGAGCAGCTGAGACAGGAACTAGTGCCTATATGGGATGCTGGCACTGCAGGCGGCCCCAAAACTAGCTTTCTCTTTAAGTCAGTTAGCAGAAGTAAATAAATACAGAAAGTGTTGTCAGATGCTTGCCTATGCCCGGCACTGTGGTGATCCCATTCTGTATTAATTTACTTACGCTTTATTCCACAGTGTTGTTCGAGTTTCATTTCTCTGGTGAGAGGTCTGTAGCTTAGAGGGGTGAAGTGCTTGCTGTCACGGAGGTAGTCAGTGCAGGGTGGCGGCTCCAACCCAGGCAGTCCGACTCCCAGACTGTTGTTCTTAACCTGATGTGAACATCCGGCTATTCCAGCTCCAGCTGGACTTCCTGCCCTTTGGGACTGAGACGCTATTTCCACAGGGAGTTGAAGCCTTGTCCAGGTTGACATTCCTAGGGAAGTATTTTGCTACACATGCCTGCTGTCTTGTTTCGGTTTTCAGAAAAATTTGCACATTGAACATCAGCCAGCTTGGTGCTTCAAGGGTCTGGCCCCTTGCATCATAGGAATATTTCTTTTTACGAATTTATTTTATAATTTTTATTATATATGGGGTATTTTAAAAGTTCATGAAAATGAAATTTAAAATAAATTTATTTGGATGCAGGAAATTTTGAAATCTGTGCGTATAGTTTTTTTCATAATATGCATTCTCCAGGATTTCAGATTTCAGGGGTTTCAAAATTTCTTACACCAAAATAAGTTTCTCATTGAATTCCATTTTCTACCAGTGAAATGGAGTGTCTTTGTATTTGATAAATAGAGTGCAGCACGTGTGATGAGGGTGAGTTATGACAGCCACGAGCCCACCCTGGGGCCAGGATGGGCCTTGTTGTGTCTCTGTGCCTCCTCCCTCGCCCGCTCCCTCCCTCGTCTGGCTCTACACGTCAGCCCGGTGTCTTTTTGAAAAAAGTTTCGCTGCATACGTTTATATTCTAAACCATATCTAGTCTCCGTGTTCCTGAGCTTTATGAAAACGCGTTCATCCTGTGTGTTTGCACTGACCTCCGAGGTTCGCTCATGACGCCGCTGGTGGCGCCAGTGCGGTGGTTTTCACTGCTGGTGTGCAGTGCGCTGGGCGGATTCGCCAGGTTGTGCTTACCAGGTGCTTCTGGTTTGCTGTGAACATTTCTGTGCTGTGCCTTTGGGCGCAGGAGCAGCAGTATCTCTGGAGGGTACGCCCGCCCACCCGTGAAAGTGGACAGATGCACCACAGCACAAGTGACAGATTGTTTCCAACAAAATAAATCTGCACTTCTGCCAGCATACAGTGATTCTGTAACTTACATCGGCAACAAAAACCCGAAATTATCAGACTTTAACTTCCTAGCCAATCAAGTGAGTGTGAACTGTCATCTTACTGTAGTCTTCATTTACTATCATTAATAAGATGGAGAATGTTTGTGTTTATTCACCTTTTGGGTTATTTCAGTATGAAACCTGTTCGTATCTTTTTAATTATGTAATATTTTAAAATGTATTTTATTTGGGTAAAAGGCAGACATAGGGAGTTTCTATCCACTGGGTTATTCCCCAGATACCTACAGTTAGGAGCCAGAACCCAATCCAGGTCTCCCCCATGAGTGGCAGGGACCCAACTACTTAAGCCGTCACCTTGCATCTCCCAGGGTGGACATCAGTAGGAAACTGGAATTGGAGGAGAAGCTGGGACTTGAACCCAGGCACTCCACTATGGGATACTCGCATCCCAACCAGCACCTTCGAGGCTAGACTGAAGTTGCTCTCCCCCCGCCATGTACAAGTGTAATACAGTGTTTCTAACAGGTGCGCCATATGAGGTGCAACAGCAGAGCGAACAGCCAAGGGCTCCGCCCGCTCAGAACACTGCAGTGTTATTACAGTGTTTCTGATGTTCAGATTTTGTTCATGGTGGTTTTTTGATAATGGAGTTAATAACCCCTTGAAGGGTAGTTGTGCTGCAGACACCTTTTCACAGCTGTGGCTCTTTCCCCTTTCTTTGTGGACAGCGCTATTTCATGTTAACATGCGGAGGTGTCCCAGTGTTGGTTTCCTGCTTGGCACACAGAGTGCTGTTGGTTGCTGTGTAGATTCCCCAGCGGTCACTCGCCCTGCACTTCCAGCCCGGTGTGTCTCGCTAGGCGTCCCTTCCTCGAGGCCGATCCAGTGTTTGCCTGAGGGCATCTGGATTTGGCCCTTGTTGTTGAAAGACAGGCGGGGGATGCAAGGGGACAGCAGTTGCTCTCCCCGGCTCTGCAGTCCCCCTCAGCTGCTGCTGAGCCCTTCCTGTGGGTCCGCGTGTCCTCCTTTGGACTCGCCTGTCTTTCCTCTCTGTTTCTCAGAGCTTCCCTTTACCCGGGACGTGTTGTTGGTTTGCTGAGTTGTGTCTCAGTGCAGATTTCATTCCGTTTGTCCTGTTTGACTTTTGCCCATGGTTGCTTGCATCCATTCTGAAAACACTCCCACCTGTCATGTCTTCTCCCTTCGCCTTCGTCTGGAGTGTGTGCTTTGTCGTAGACCTCGTCTTTCTGTCTTCCGCGTCTCCTTGTCTCTGTGTCGTGTGTTCTGCAGAGTTCCTTTCGCTCGCTCTCGCCGTTTTCTAGTGCTGTCATCAGCTTTAGAGGACTTTGTTTCTCTTGTGACCTTTGCCCTTTGGCCAGGAGGCGACACTTGCGTACTTTGAGACTGAAAACCTACACACAGCACAGTGAGCATCCTTTGAATGCTTCCCTTCTGAGAAGGCTTGCGCCTGTGAGGGCCAGTGCGCAGAACCAGCCTGGGCCATTCCTCCTCGGCTTCAGGCAGGAATCGCAGGCTTCGCGCCCCCAGCCAGCACTAGCAGTGTTCCTGCCCCGCATCTGAGTCACCCTGCCACCTTTGTTCTACTTCAGGGTTCCCTTTCTCTTACAGACATACTCACATACCTTCAGCTGCCAGGTCCATTAATTGTTTTTTTTAATAAAGATTTTATTTATTTATTTGAGAGATAGAGTTACAGACAGTGAGAGAGAGAGAGACAGAGAGAAAGGTCTTCCATCTGTTGGTTCACCCCCCAAATGGCTGCAATGGCCGGAGCTGCACCAATCTGAAGCCAGAAGCCAAGGGCTTCCTCCGGGTCTCCCACATGGGTGCAGGGGCCCAAGGACTTGGGCCATCTTCCACTGCTTTCCCAGGCCATAGCAGGGAGCTAGATCGGAAGAGGAGCAGCTGGGACTCGAACCGGTGCCCATATGGAATGCTGGTGCCACAGGCGGTGGATTAACCCACTGTGCATGGCACCAGCCCCTGGCCCATTAATTGTTAGAACTGCAACAATGTGGCCAAACTATGTTTTGTTTTTTTTGTTTGTTTGTTTTGTTTTGTTTTGTTTTTGACAGGCAGAGTGGACAGTGAGAGAGAGAGAGACAGAGAGAAAGGTCTTCCTTTTGCCGTTGGTTCACCCTCCAATGGCCGGCGCGGCCGGCGCACCACACTGATCCGAAGGCAGGAGCCAGGTGCTTCTCCTGGTCTCCCATGGGATGCAGGGGCCCAAGCACTTGGGCCATCCTCCACTGCACTCCCGGGCCATAGCAGAGAGCTGGCCTGGAAGAGGGGCAACCGGGACAGAATCGGGCGCCCCAACCGGGACTAGAACCCGGTGTGCCGGCGCCGCAAGGCTGAGGATTAGCCTATTGAGCCGCGGCACCAGCCCAAACTATGTTTTATGAATGATGTAGTCATTCCACTGCCAGCAGCCTGTCTGAGGTTGTGGTCTCCAAATCCCCAGGGAAAGTATCAGCAGGGAAGTTTACTATTGAGTGTCTTCACATTATCCTTTTTTTTTTTTTTTTTTTTAAGAAAAAGATTTATTTGAAAGGTAGATTTACAGAGAGGGAGGGAGGAAGTGTGGGGGTGGGGGGAATCTTCCATCCTCTGGCATCCTCTGGTTCACTCCCCAAATGGCTACCGTAGCCAGGTATGGTCTAGGCCAAAGCCAGGAGCTAGGAACTCCATCAGGGTCTCCCACATGGGTGGCAGGGTCCAAGTACTCGGGCATCTTCTGCTGCTTCCTCAGGTGCATTTGCAGGGAGCTGAGTCAGTACCCACATGGGATGCCGGCATCTCGTAGCTTCTCTCCTCTCTCTCCCACTCCCAGTTCCCCTTGTTCTTCTCCCCAGACATCCCCCTCACCTCCTCATTTCCAGACTGCTTCTCTACGCCCCGACTGCCCTCTCATGCAGAGCAGTTCTGCCCCTGCGCCCTCTGCAGTCACTGGGTGTCCCTCTGAATGCTTACGGCCACCTGCGGAAGCAAGGGCAGGCGGCCTCCGTGCTGGGATCCGGCCTCCAGAGAGCAGGTGTAGGTGTGACTGGCAGGTCATCCTCCACGCAGCCGCTGCATCTGGGGAGGGCGCTGTTTGTCTGCAGGTGCGTACCATTGTAGACTGATGGGAGTTCATGTCACTGCTGTCAGGTGGTCTCTCCAGGTGGATTGTTTAGCAAAGGCACTATAGAATGCTCAGTCAGCAATATTTAACGTGCTCAAGAGCATTCGAATCTTTAAATTACCAGTGTTTAAAGAAATCAGGAAGAGGTTAGGCTAAGTTACTGCATTTGTTGACTCGTTTTAAAAGTAGGTTTTAGATACTGGTTCTTTCCTACTAATGATTCCTCTCTAACAGAGTTTGAAATAAGTAGTTAGCCTTTTATACCCACTTTTTCTCCAGTAGCAGAAATTAGAATAAATCATTTGCGTGTATTTTTTCATGTACGGAGATAGGACATTCAGGGAAAAAAGCTCCTCTTAAAAATACCTCGTTGTCTCCAAGTCCGCCGCCTGCATCCGCAGCCCGTCAGCTGGAGGTAGACATGTCTGGGGGGACTGCACCTGTCCCGGACGTGTGCAAACTGCTTTCCTTGTCCTTGTTCCCTGGTGGTGCATTCCTTGTCCTTGTTCCCTGGTGGTACATTCCTTGTCCTTGTTCCCTGGTGGTACAGCAGCTGCTTACGCGGCACTTGCAGCATGCGAGATTGTACGCGGGAGGACGTGTGCAGGTTATGTGCAGTTACTGAGCCGTCTGCTGAATGACTTGAGGGTCCAGAGAGTCTGGTGTGTTCAGTGGTCCTGAAACAAGTCTCTCGTGGATCTCACAGGTGACTGATGTCTACTCAGGCAGTAGAGGAGAGTTTTCTTTGATTTTAGGCCCTTAACAGAAAGCCTCAAGTGCAGATCTAATTCCATTCCTTGGGTGTTTGTCGGGGGTCTGATACACTTAATGTGGATAGAGGGTGGGCCCCCGGGTGCCAGGGGGAGCCTGGCTGACACTCGAGTAAGACACCTGGCTGGATTTGAGTCCCAGCTGCTCCATTGCTGCTCCAGCTCCCTGCGAATGCACCTGGGAAGGCAGCAGCAGATGGCTCAAGTCCTTGGGCCCCTGCACCCGTGCGGGAGACCTGGATGGAGTTCCAGGCTCCTGGCATTTGCCTGGCCCAACTCTGACCAATGCAGCCATCTGAAGAGTGAATCAGTGGATGGAAGATCTCTCACTGTCTGTCTCTCCCTCTCTGTAACCCTGCCTTTCGGATGGATGGATGGATGGATGGACAGATAGATAGATAAAAAAGACAACTGGCTGACGTGAAGAGTGAGCCACGAGGTGCCAGGCAAAGCTTTCCAGCATTGCACATGGACTGAGCGGTGAACGGCCCAGCGGTGGCCTGTGCCTGGGATGTTTAAAGGTGACTGACATCTTCGTGCGAGACTAAACGTGTCCTTCTGTTCTCCAGGCATCCGAGATGTCTCTAAGTGGAGTGAGAAGGCAAGAAAGCCCCTGGAAGCCCTGTACGGCTATGACTACTTTGCCAAAACCTGTGAACAGTGGGTGGACGGCATACAGCAGTTTAAACGCCTCCCAGATGGTAGGTGCATGGGCTGTTTGACGGCTCCTTTGTCGGTTAGAGAGGATGCTTGAGTTGCCCATCGTGTTCCCGAGTCCCCATGATCCATGAGTCGCCTGTTGCCCTTGCACACCAGTGTATGGACAGAACGCTAGTCATCGTAGACAATGCAAGTGCTTGTGTCACAAATCTGCCTTCAACTGGAGACAGGACCGCACGGATAAAGGCCCTTATTGTTGCGTCTTTAACAGCAGGCTGTTCCTTTTCCTTCTGCTCCCTTGTGTGTGTGATGACAGAGTCATCCTCAGGAAGCTTCAGTTTCTGTTTTGCTTATTGATTTTCATCCGCCTGAAAGAGAAGCAGAAAGAGGTCTTTCCCCACGTTACTCCCCAAATGCCTGCAACAGCCAGGGTTGAGCCAACAAACCAGGAGCCAGGAGCAGAGTGCAGGTCTCCACGTGGATGTCAGAGCCGTCACCTGCTGCCCCTCAGGATGCATTAGCAGGAAGCTGGGTCAGAACTGGAGGTGCAGGAACCCGGAACAGCACTCTGACACAGCGTGTGAGTGTCTGCAAGTGGCGACTTAGGCTGATGCACCCCGACGCCTGCCCCAATTTCTGTTTCCTAATTCTAATTTCTAACTCGCTATAGAACAGCCACAATATAGTCTGTGTCGTGCCACCCGACTACATCCTCTGACACCAGGACAGACAAGGAGGCACTTTCTGTCCTGATCTTCAACAGAATTAGTGTGAGGAATGGGGCCCGCCTGTGGTGCAGCAGGTTAAGCCTCTGCCTGTGATGCCAACATCCCATATGGGCTCTTGTTTGAGCCCCAGCTGCTCCACTTCTGTTCCAACCCCCAGCTCACGCGCCTGGGAAAGTAGCAGGAGATGAGCCAGTGCTTGCTCCCTGCTATCCATGTGGGAGACCTGGGTGGAGTTTCAGGCTCTTGGCTTTGGCCTGGCTCAACCCTGGTTGTTGTGACCATTTGAGGAGTGAACCAGTAGACAGAAGGTCTCTGTCTCTGTCTCTCTCTCTCTGTCTCCCCTTGTCTTTCAAATAAATAAATATTTTAAGAAATTAGTATGAAGAAGAAAGTATTTAGTTACTTTCCTGTCTTCAGAATTGTTATATGACCTTAGCTACAAACACTAGCCCCCTTTCTTTATCTGAAAACCTAACAAGGTTTCTGCTAACAGCAAGAATAGACGTCTCGCATAGATAGTCTGAGTTAAAGCCTATTTGCATACAAGTGTTTGTTTGCAGTCTCTCATTCTTCATCTTGGTTGGAAGAACAGAGGAGTTAAGGGCTAACCTTGGAGCAGGTCCAGGCCGTGTTTGCAGCACCAGCTCTATCTGCTAGATGATCCTTCCCAGCCCTGTCACCCGACAAAGCTTTCACAGTGAAAAGGACGTTTGGAAATGTTAGTTTTTGGGTTTAAGTTCGAAATCGCAAATGCGTGCTTCATAGTGATCCTGTTCTGCTTGTGGGAACAGTCCCTAAAACAAACAGCAGCATCCCCATTTGGTTATTCAATTAGCAGGAGCGGGTCACCCCAGGGACAGGAAAGGGCAGCTTCAGGGACGAGAGAGGCATTTCCCTGGCCACAGGTCACCCTTGCGTTCCTCGTGACGCAGGCGGAGACGGAGAGGAGGAGGAGGCGGCAGCCAGCCGAGTCAGTGCCAGACTCTCCGATACACCTCTGTGTTTAGCCTCAGTGACAGCCCCAGGGATTCATGGTCGCTCTGTTTTATTGTAAGCTCAGTGTGGTAAGGAGCCGCCAAGCCTCTACAGTCAGGGCTGGAGCTCGGGTTGTTCTGTAGCTGCACAGTTGGCACCTCCCCCTCTCTCAGATGTGTGTTTGGCACAGAGGCCTGAACGATGAAGAACGCCTACTTGCCATTAGCAAGTTGTGTCTTCATCATGTCCCTGTGGCCAGGGACTGGTCAGGGCCCTCACAGCCACCATTTGAGAGGTGACTCCAGGTAAGAGCTTACCGGGTGTCCAGCATTGGCCACTGCTTTGCAGTGGGGCCCGACTGCCCCTTCGTAACGTAGAGTTGGGCGGTCTGTGTTTGTTCCATTCCCCTGCTGTTTTACATGAATTATGAGCCTCAGTCAGGCGGAGCTGAAGAACCAAGCAGGAAAAACAGCAGAAGAATCAAAAAGGAAACACAAAGCACAGTGGCTGCAGGCACAGGCAGATGCGACCCCCGTTACAGACAAGGGAGCAGAGGTGCAGCGAGGGGCGTGGCGCCCGCCTTCCATAGGCACAGATGCGACCCCCGTTATAGACAAGGGAGCAGAGGCGCAGCCGCGTTCCGTAGGCACAGATGCGACCCCCGTTATAGACAAGGGAGCAGAGGTGCAGCCGCGTTCCGTAGGCACAGATGTGACCCCCGTTATAGACAAGGGAGCAGAGGTGCAGCTGCGTTCCGTAGGCACAGATGCGACCCCCGTTATAGACAAGGGAGCAGAGGCGCAGCCGCGTTCCGTAGGCACAGATGGACCACCGTTATAGACAAGGGAGCAGAGGTGCAGCTGCGTTCCGTAGGCACAGATGCGACCCCCGTTATAGACAAGGGAGCAGAGGTGCAGCGAGGGGCGTGGCGCCTGCCTTCCGTTCCCCGTCAGTCGCCGAGAGTCGCACTGAGGCAGAGCCCTGGCACTGCTGTCTTGCAGGTAACATCTGTCAGCACTTGCTGCCCCTGGTTCAGTGCCCCACCTTAATCGTGCACGGCGAGAAGGATCCTCTGGTCCCACGGTTTCACGCCGACTTCCTCCATGAGCATGTGAAAGGGTCACGGTGAGTGGTCACTACATCAGTTCCCTGTCGCCAAACCTCATCCCAGGAAGGAAGGAGGCAGGAGGCTGAGGCGTGGGCACAGGGCGGCTCCCACGCAGTGGGCGGCCCTTCCCGACCCCGCCCTGGGGGTCCCCGCGCCTGGGAGGACTGAGGCTCTCAGAGAGAGGTCTCTCCTGGCTGCTCTGGCTGGCAGATGGGCTCACAAGTTCTGCAGCATCGATGACTGTTGGCATTTAGATCCAGCACTGTTCACTGAAACAACTTCATATTTCCCAATTTCCAGTTCAGTTCAGTTTTTTTATCTTCATAAAAGCACTACCCACAGTTTAAAAAATATACACATAAATACCAAAATAAGAAAACAAGTTGCTCTTGGCTTGCTGCCCATTTAAATACTTTACCATCATAAGCATTTTTATACACAGATGTAGTCCTATTTTATACTCAGCTCTGAATCCTACCTTTTCCCTCCACTTAAAATCATGTTGTAAGCTTCACATGTTTGTTCGGTCTTGAATGTCTCCACACCATAATGAGGACCTGTCGGCCACAGACACCGAGTACAGCATCCACCATGACACACAGGTGACTCTGATAACATACCTGGTAAAACAGCAGATGCGTATCGCCAGTTTTTATTCTTACTTCTGCCAGGCAGTCTTAGACATCAGGGGACTTGTAGAACACCCCAGAACTGGTTGGAGGAGTTGCTAGAGAGCCCCAGACCTGGGTCTGCCCGTGCCGTGCACATCAAGCCAGTCGCTGGCACCGGGGTGGTAGGAAGAGGTAGTTCATTGCAGTGCACAGAGGAGGGAGCCAGGCAGGCAAAGCCCAGTTTCCCGCCTCCCCAAGGGGGTGAAGGCAGTGAGTCTCACCGTTCACAGGCGGGGGTGCGCAGTGCTTGTCAGCTCGTGTGGCTGCTGGCTGGCGCACGGTGCACGTGGCCTTTGATTGGTCAGTGCTAAGGGCTGGCATGTTTCCGTTGGCGTAGCAGGGTGGGCTGCGGTCTGTCTGGGTCTGGGGTGCACTGGATATCGCTTCGTGTTGTCAGGGCCTGTGAGTCGCGGCCTCGCTCAGCAGAGGCTGGCACTGAGATGTTAGCTGGGTTAACTGGAGGGACAGCGTCCGTCTCGGGTCTCGGCTGCGGCTTATGTCTTACAGAGCGGCCGCAGGCTGAGGGAGAGACCACAGCAGGAGGCGTAGTGAGGCCCTCATCAGGCCAGCGGAAGTCGTGTTGCTCAGTCCCGTTCATTTCTGTATACACAGAAACCTGTGTGCTAAGTACTGGCTGGTACGGGAGCCAGCTTTCACTGGTGCTGTTACCAAGCTAGAAATTCCGAGTTGAGTACGTTCTTTGTTTCCTTTACACACAGAGGATGCACATCCTGGAGGTGAGAATGAGGAAGATGGGGGAGCCCTGGACTGACTATTTTTCTAACCAAGAGACATCCCAGTGAGCCTGGACCCCTCCCCAGGCTGCAGGTGTCTCTGAGCTGCCCCAGGCATCTTGGAATTCAGTGGAATCCTTTGGAAGTTGGATTTAGAATAGCAGTGTGAGAAGGTGCTGCCTGCCCCCCCCCCCCATCAGGCCACTGCTGAGGCCTGTGAGGGCCAGCGCTGCCCCACAGGGTTCGTCAGGGTCCCTCAGCCCCCGCAGCAGCAGGAAGGCAGGCCCAGAGCCTTCCACTCCGTGTCACCGTCTTCTGCGACGTGATGCTGACGAGCGGGCTCTCCAATGGTTTGTTACTCTGCAGTGACAATCATTGTAAACCCTTATCATTCCTGTATCTATACAGCGTTTTCAGAAATTGAAAGGCCTCTCTTTTTTCCATACATTTTCTCCTTTCTCCTATACCACTTCAGCCACAAATCAAAAGAAATATACACGGGCATTTATAATAAGTAATCCTTTGGCCAGATTAGAGAGTAAGGAAAGAATAAGGAAAGAAGTTATGGGTGGACATAAAGGCTAACAGAGATGTTTATTGCTTTACTAGGAAATACAAGGTACTTTCTTTTTTTTTTTTAACAAATATTTTTAAAAGATTTTTATTTATTTATTTGAGAGGTAGAGTTACAGACAGAGACAGACAGACAGAAAGGTCTTCCTTCCGTTGGTCCACTCCCCAAATGGCCACAACGGCCAGAGCTGCGCCGTTCTGAAGCCGGGAGCCAGAAGCTTCTTCCAGGTCTCCCATGTGGGTGCAGGGGCCCAAGCACTTGGGCCATCTTCTACTGCTTTCCCAGGCCACAGCAGAGAGCTGGATTGGAAGAGGAGTAGCTGGGACTAGAACCGGCGCCCATATGGGATGCCGGTGCCACAGGCGGAGGATTAACCTACTATACCACGGTGCCGGCCCCACAAGGTACTTTCAAACTAGACTTTTGTAAGAGAATAATGCTAAGTCATATTCGTGGTGGAAAATTCAAGTAGCGTACTTTTTACTTTTTTAGACTGACTTTATTTGAAAGGCAGAGTTAGAGAGAGAGGGAGATGGAGACCTTTCATCCATCGGTTTGCTCTCAGAATGGCTTCAGTGGCCAGAGCTGGGCCAGGCTGAAGCCAGGAAGCAGGAACTTGATCCAAGTCTCCCATGTGGGTCCCAGGGGCCCAAGCACTTGAGCCATCATCCACTGCTTTCCAGTTAGTAGAGAGCTAGGTTGGAAGTGGAGCAGCCAGGACTGAACTGGTGTCTGTTACGGGATGCTGATGTCACAGGTGGCGGCTTAACCCACTGCACCACAATGCTGGCCCCCAAAATTTTGCTGTAAGTCTCAGTTTTTGGTTTTTTAAATTTATTTATTTATATATGTATATATATGATATTTCCCTATAGCATTGTATATATTTTTTTCTTCTTTGACAGACAGAGTTAGACAGTGAGAGAGAGATACAGAGAGAAAGGTCTTCCTTCTGTTGGTTCACCCCCCAAATGGCCACTACAGCTGGCGTGCTGCGCCTGTCCGAAACCAGGAGCCAGGTGCTTCCTCCTGGTCTCCATGCGGGTGCAGGGCTCAAGCACTTGGACCATCCTCCACTGCCTTCCCGGGCCACAGCAGAGAGCTGGACTGGAAGAGGAGCAACCGGGACAGAACCAGCGCCCCAACCGGGACTAGAACCCAGAGTACTGGTGCCACAGGCGGAGGATTAGCCTAGTGAGCCACGGTGCCGACCAGCATTGTATATTTTTAAAGATATTTTATTTAAATATCTAATTATACTTCACAGCAAACTTATGAAAAACATATTGTCCACCTTACAGGTGAGAAATCAAGACCAGGAAATGTTAAACAGTCGTCTAAGTTTGTGTAGCTAGTCAATGAGAAACCCAAAACCTTTTTTTTTTTTTTTTTAAGATTTTATTTATTTATTTGAGAGGTGGAGTTATAGAAAGTAAGAGGGAGAGACAAGAGAGAAAGGTCTTCCTTCCATTGGTTCACTCCCTAGATGGCCACATCAGCTAGAGCTGTGCCGATCCTAAGCCAGGAGCCCGGAGCTTCTTCCGGGTCTCCCATGCGGGTGCAGGGGCCCAAGGACTTGAGCCATCTTCTACTGCTTTCCCAGGCCACAGCACAGAGCTGGATTGGAAGAGGGGCAGCCAGGACTAGAGCTGCACCCATATGGGATGCCGGCACCACAGGCAGAGGATTAGCCTGCTGTGCCACGCGCCGGCCTCCAAAAGCTTTCTCCTCCTAGCAAGTGCTTTCCAGCCGAGCACAGCTGCTTCGCATCAACACCCTTTTTTTTTTTTTTTTAAGATTTATTTATTTGAAAGACAGAGACAGATCTTCCATCTGCTGGTTCACTCCCCAGAGGGCGGAGCCGCACAGATCTGGAGCCAGGAGCCAGAAGCCTCCTCCAGGTCTCCCACGCGGGTGCAGGGGCCCTCCACTGCTTTCCCAGGCGTAGCAGAGAGCTGGATGGGAAGTGAAGCAGCTGAGACTCAAACTGGCACCCATATGGGATGCTGGCATTATAGGAGGTGGCTTTGCCTGCTTCGCCACAGCACTGGCCCCTCAGCGCACTCTTATTATGACAGGGGTGCCTGGAATGATGTGCTAGGGAGCCTGGGTAATTGTGGGCCAGCTCAGAAATGACAGGTTCGTGCACAGTGACATGCACAGTGAATGCAGTGTTCCCTTGAAGCAGGGTCAGTAAGAGTGAGGAAATGTAGTTTAGGAATTCTGTTTCAGACCCATCTCCTAGCAACAAATGCATCAACCTAGGAGAAGGACTCCCTTGCCGTGCAGATGTTACACTTCTGTGGACTGTTTTATAGACAGTCCTTTTCTTTAACAATATTCTTACCGACAAATGGGTTGAGTGTTTTCAGGAGTGACCATCTAAAATCAGCTTGTGGGGCTGGGGTTGTGGAGTCGGTACAGCCACCGCCTGCCACACCAGTGTCCCATATGGGCACCAGTTGGAGTCCCGGCTGCTCCCCTTCCCATCCAGCTCCCTGCTGTGGCCTGGGGAAAGCAGCGGAAGATGGCCCAAGTGCTTGGGCCCCACCACCCGTGTGGGAGACCCAGCTGAAGTTCCTAGATCCTGGCTTCAGCCTGGCTGAACCCTGGCAGTGTGGCCGCTTGGGGAGGGAGTCAGTGGATGGAAGACATCTCCCCTTCTCTCTGTAACTCTACCTTCCAAATAAATAAATCTCTAAAAATTAAAGCAAAATAAAATTGGCTTGTATTTTTCACTGGTTGCCTCTCTCTGCCTGATTCTGCCGAGAGCTTGGTAGGTTTGTGTTGCCCCGTGTCGGCCCACAAAAGGAAAGTGGATTTGCTGAATACCAGAACCCGGCTGTGACCTGTGCAGCAGCCGCGTGACAGCAGGGAAGCAGCTCAGTGTGGCAGTGAACTTGGTATTTCATTACCTTGTCAGTGCGTTGTTTTCTTAATGGAAGGATTGGGGATTTTTTTTTAAGTTGTTTTGACTTGAGTTTTCTCATCCATTAGTTCACTCCCCAGATGTCCACAACACTTGGAACTGTGCTGAGGCCAAAGCCGGGAGCCAGGGACTCAATCCGGGCCTCCCACTTGAGTGGCAGAAACCCAGTCACCTGAGCCAACACTGCTCCTCTCCGAGCTGCATCAGCACACAGCTGGAGTGAGACGGAAGGCAGGTTTCCAGTGAGGACTGCAGTGTGGGACGTGGCCGTCGTAACACTTGGCCTGACACCTGCCCAGGCGCATGTTAGTTGTCTGTCCTTCTGTAGATATTCCCCAAGAAACACCAGGCAGCCCTTCCCTCCTCAGAAGGAAGCCGAAGGGGAGCCGGGGTTGCTCAGCAGACCGGCTGTGCCCACTTGCCGCCCTCGCTTCCCTCTCTGTGGGAGAAGAGTGAATGATTGAGCCTCTCAGACGCGCGTTCAGAGGGTTCGGAGATCATTTGCATTCAGTGGTTTTATTTGTGGAAAACCGAATTCCTCCCATAAGAAAAAAATGGGATGCAAAGCTCTGAGAGGCAAGAGAGCTGCCCAGACTGCAGCAGTGACGGGAGCGGACGTCAGCCCTCGGCCTTTGCACGTCCAGCCCTGCCCCTACCCTGCGCATCACCAACGTCGCCCCATACTGCCTAGTAAGCCTGTCTGGCCTGGGCTTGGCGTCGCCCAGAAGGCCCGCCTCAGCTTGCTTTCAGGAAATCCTTGTGGAGCAGGCTTGGCAGCCGTCAGTCCCCGGGGCTGAGGTGGATGGCTGGGAGAGAGCCGGCTCAGAAGAGGATGTGGCCGCACAGCGGGTCACGCCACGTGTGTCAGCCAGGGCTGCTGAGACTGCTCTGAGTGCTTGCCAGCGGAGGTGGGCGCAGTCCTGGACTGGACAGGGTTTGAAGAATGATCTCTCCACTTTGCAGCGGTGCCAGAGCACGTCCATACAGCGTTCTTTCCTTGCAGAGTGGTATTACGTGAATTGCACGAGATAGTCCGCATCTTACTAGAAACCGGGCTTTGTACTGGGTGGCTTTGCCCACCTGTAGGCGTGTGTAAGTGTAAGTGTTCCGAGAGTGTTCTAGGTAGGCGGGCTAAGCTCTGAGGTTCGGTAGGTATGTTAACAGCATTTTCAGCGTGCAGAGGCTCCCTGGTGTGTGACCCCATTGTAAGCTGAAGAGCATCTGTGTTTGCTCGTGGCTCCAGAGTCCAAGGTGAAGGTGTGGGCAGAGTTGGTTTTTCTAGGGTTGCCCTCTCTGAGTGTCTTCATGTGGTCTTCCCTCCGAACCTCCCCTCTTCTCTGAAGGACTGTCCCACGCACTGTGGCGTAACCACATCAACTCATTTCAACCTCATGACCTCTTTGAAGACTACATCCATTTAAGGTCACACTCTGAGCCCTGGGGTTAGGGCATCAACAGTCGATTTCGGGGGAGGGACAGAAGTCAGCTCAGAGCAGTGCTGGCTTGGGTCCCAGGCATTAGAAGCTCAGCAGAGATCCGGATCGGGCGTCAGACCCAGCTGCACATGCCTGGCTCCTGCCCAGAATCCCTTTCCATCCCTCAGCCCTTTCTGTGCTGGGCCAGATGCACTTGGCCTTCTGGTCACAGCTTGAACATCTCCTGGGTTTAAGCTTCCTCGTCTCCACCTCCTCCAGTCACGCATATCTCTAACCATGCAGCTCCTTAGTCCTAACTTTTTCACAGATGTGACTGTGCAACTGTAATATTCCTGTGTTGGACACTTCGCCTCTCCCAGGGTGTCGCCTAGAACATCTTAAAGCACGTAGTGTACGCAGAAAGAAGGAAAATGAGAGCAGGAGGCACTCGGAGGGCCGAGGTCCTGTGGTGAGTGTGGCCACTGGAGCAGGTCCAGCTGTGTGCTGCGGGCCAGGCCTGAGAGCCAGATCCGGGAGGCGGGCCCAAGGCCTGGTCCATGTGTACAAAGACGTGGCACCTCGGGCTGGGGTTGCCTAGAGGGGAGAGGTGGAAACAGAATCTGGCCGGAAACCAGAGTCAGTCCTGGGGCTGTTGAGCCGCGCTCATGGCAGTGGGGTAGGAGCGCTGCACAGGTTAACTCAGACCAGGGTTAGGCTGTGGCCTGGTGACAGCCTGAACGCCTGTGTGCACTGTCTGTGCCTGCGCCTCTGTCTCCTCGTGTGTAAAATGGAGATGATGGCACCTGTCGACTCAGAACATCCTTCTGGGGAATGAACAAGAAGGCGTTTGTGCGTTTAAGACTTGCTGAGAGCTTGGCACGCAGCGGCCACTTTGGTGGGGGGATTCTGGCTGGGGTGCAGGCGGCAGAGTCCCCAGGAGACATCAGGGGAGAGCTTGCTACCAGGCCAGGGCGAGTTGCCCGTTTCAACCTCCAGCACTGTTGCAGTAGTGCAGGGTTGGGGGCATGCGAGGGTCTCTTCAGAGAAACAGTGTGCGTGTGAAGATTCCTCATAGAGAACTGGCAGCTCTGCAGTTAGGGGAGTTAACAAGTCTCAGGTCCTCAGTGTGATTCGGCAAGCAGGGGACCCAGAGGAGCTGCTGGGTAGTTCCAGTTAAGTCCAGAGGCCTGAGCACCAGGAGAGGCGATGGTGTAGTTCTGGCCTGAAAGCCAGCAGTCTCTGGGCCTGGGAAGAGCCGTGTTTCCACTTGAGCCCGAGGCAGGAAACGCAGTGCCCCAGTGTGAAGGATTTATTTATTTTTTATTTATTTGGAAGGCAGAGTATTAGGAAGAGAGATTGGTTGGTTGATTAATGGATTGATTTCTGTCCAGCGGTTCACTCCCCAAATGGCCTCAACAGCCAGGACTGGGCCAGGCCAAAGCCTGGAGCTCCATCCAGCTCTCCCACAAGGGTGGTGGGGGCCCAGGTACTTGGGCCATCGTCTGCTGCCTTACCGTGTACACCAGAAGCAGAGCGACTGGTACTCAGACTGGCACTCCAGTGCGGCATATCACAAGCAGCGACTTAACCCCCTGCTCTGTCTTGATAGCTAATGTTCTTGCTTGTCCGTCGTCCTGTTGGCAAAGAGGATACAAGACAAGTTTGAGTCTAGTGGATCCTGTGTCAGACCAAAAGGAGGAAGGGACCCAAATGACCTTGAAGTGGCTTCCCAGGCGTCAAGGAGAAGGGTTGCTTTCTATTCACCGAGTGCCCATCCTGTCCAGCAGGTCAGTCAGCGTCCTGGGCAGCTCGCCCATATTTGTAATGAAGGTCATCTCGTTTTATTTCCTCAAGACCTGGAGATGCCTGTAGGAGTGAAGACAACACTAAATGGCTAAAAGAAGGGATTTACCATTAGTGTCTCTTCCCTTCTTTACTGGGAATTAAGAAAATCGTAGGCTGGGGCCTGCATGGTGGTGTAGGAGGTAAAGCCTATGCCTGCGAGGCGGGCATCCCATGTGGGCACCAGTTCAAGTCTTGGCTGCTCTGCTTCTGATCCAGCTCTCTGCTGTGGCCTGGGAAAGCAGTGGAAGATGGCCCAGGTGCTTGGAGACACCTGGAGGAAGCCCCTAGATTTGGCCTGGCCCAGCACTAGCCATTGGAGCCATTTGGGCAGTGAACCAACAGATGGAAGATCTCTCTCCTTTTCTCTATAGTTGTGCCTTTCATATAAATAAGAATGAGTCTTTATTTTAAAATTTAAAGAAACAATCATAGCAGCCAAAGCAGAGCACATGGCCACATTGGGTATCTGTGAGGGGACCTGAGGCTTGGCAGGTGGGGTCTCTGCCTCCGAGTCAACATAGCTTAGAGTCTGGGCTGCAGCTCAGCCTGGACTGTGACCTCAGCATCCTTGGCACTGGTTCTTTTCTGTCTCCAAAAAACAAGGCCTTGGGGCCAACGCTGTGGTGTAGTGGGCTAAGCCTCTGGTGCAGGCATCCCACATGGGCACTGGTTTGAGTCCCAGCTGCTCCACTTCCAATCCAGCTCCCTGCTAATGTGCCTGGGAAAGCAGTGGCAAACAGCCCAAGTGCTTGGGCTCCTGGACCCACGTGGGAGACCCAGAAGAAGCTCTTGGCATCAGATCAGCCCAGCTCTAGCCATTGTGGCCATTTGGGGAGTGAACCAGTAGATGGACGACCTGTCTCTCCCTCTCTAACTCTACTTCTCAAATAAAATAAGACACATACACATACACACACCAAAGGAAAAAAAATAGGCCTTGAGCTGCTGCTTTTGTAGGGTGGATGGGATCCTGGCTTTGTGCATCCTGTGCAGCCTCTCTTTTCTGAACAGCCGTAAAACTGGGCTAGAACATTCCGGTTGTTATTAATGCAGCAACTTCCCCAGGGCCTCCGAGGGATACCGACCGTCGGTCCTCCACAAGTTATTCTCTCTGTACTGCGTTATCCCCACCCCAGTGCGGTCAAGTTGCAAGAGGCCCAGCGTCTTCCAAAGACAGTTCCCTTCCCAAGTCCTCCCAAGTGCCACGGAGCCCCCCATGTTGAAACGTCCGAGAATTGGGCAGTGCAGTAGCTGGCATTTTGCCCCAATATAGTCCTTTTAATATCCAGTTGTCTTTGTAGAGAAACTGGTTTGAACCTGTGCTGATATCCTAGCAGCACTGTTTACCACTTGGGAAGTAGGCATTTAGCCTAGCAGTTAAGACAGCCACATCCTGTCGCTCCCCCTCTTCATGGAGGAACAACACTAAGCCCTGCCTAGGCTTCATATCCGAGTCACGGCACCATTATGTGGCTCCCCGTCTTCGTGGAGGAACGACACAGGACCCTGTGCTGTTCTTTTGTCTGCTCGGCCCTCCCCGGGTTTGCTGCTGGTTCTTCCCGGGTTGGCTACCGTCCCTTCCACCTCCATGGAAGGGCGGTTCCCCCTGCCACTTTCCCCACTTCCGCAGGGGAGCGGCACACCGCCGGCCGGCTCTCTCGGGGGCTGCACAGGTGTTCCTTCAGATAGATGTTCCCCTTAGATGTTCCTGGTGCATGTTGTCTCTCTCCTCCTTTATAGTCCTCTTCCGCCAATCCCAACTCGGCTGCCCACACACCGAGTACGCTGCTCTCCTCCAATCAGGAGCAGGATCAGCTCCTTGGAGGTCATCACTCAAGTTGGCAAGAGGCAGCTGCGTGGAAGCTGTTTGCTCCTCTCCCAGTGCCATATTGTGGGAGAGCAGATGCATAGAATAAGTCTTAATTCCAGTAACTTAGTCTAGTCCGGGTTGCTCCCCACAACATCCCACACCAGGGGGTCTGGTTCAAGTCCCACCTCTAGCTCCTGACCCAGCTTCCCGTCAGTGTGGACACTGAAAGGCTTCTGGTGACAGCTCGAGGGACTGGACCTCTCTCACCCGCCACGTGGGAGCCCTGGGTTGAGTTCCAGGCACCTGGCTTCCACCAGGCACAGCCCCAGCTGTTAGTGCAGCAGCAGATGGACGTGCATTCTCAAATAACTAGAAAATAAGTTTAAAAATTTTTACAAGTTTGTGGCCACTAGGTAAAATGCAGAAGTCAGCAAAGCCTGCCATTTAATAATACACTTAATAGAAATCACCAACCAGCGGCCGGCGCCGCGGCTCACTAGGCTAATCCTCCACCTGCAGTGCCGACACACCAGGTTCTAGTCCCGGTCAGGGCACCGGATTCTGTCCCGGTTGCCCCTCTTCCAGGCCAGCTCTCTGCTGTGGCCCAGGAGTGCAGTGGAGGATGGCCCAAGTCCTTGGGCCCTGCACCCCATGGTGCACCAGCCACGGCGGCCATTGGAGGCTGAACCAACAGCAAAAGGAAGACCTTTCTCTCTGTCTCTGTCTCTCTCGCTGTCCACTCTGTCAAAAAAAAAAAAAAATCACCAACCAGCGTCCTTGAACCACAATCCTATTGAAAAGTAGCAGCCTTTTGAGCGCAGTGAGAGTTGCCACCAAGACGATGCAGCGAGCCAGGTGGCTCCCTGGCCCCAGGGCTGCTGACTGGGCCCGTCTTCAGTCCTCGGGAAGTCTGCGCCTGGCTTGTATTCAGACTGACTCGTTCAGTACCCCAGAGATGGCAGGCAGCTTGGAACACTGGACAACGGCCTGGAGAACGGATTTGTACTCCTACACTACACACACCAAGAAACTCACGTCCATTTGTATTATCTTTCCAACCTTCCTGTCAAGATAGACTTCATTGAAATGTGTTTATTTTGACCACAAATCACCTCTGCCACGGACAGTTTTCAAATGATTGATTGCCTATGGGATGGGAGAGAGGAGCGAGACTGCCAAATATGATGGCCTTACAGTCACCCTCCAGGCTGTCAACCTCCAAGGGGATTCACACTCATGTCTACATTTGTGCAAAACGCATACATGCTATATCCCCAAAAATATATTCATGGGAAAGATGTAGCAATTTTATTTTCATGAAATGTTTGCGTGGGGAAGGGGTTCCAAGTGATTCCTTTGATGAGAACGCGATTTGGTTTTTTTTAGGTTACATCTGATGCCAGAAGGCAAACACAACCTGCATTTACGTTTTGCAAACGAATTCAACAAGTTAGTAGAAGACTTCCTCCAGTGACACAGCCGAGTCTCCATGGTTCTCGGTGGGCGTGGCCTTCCATCACACTGTTGCCTCTAACTGGGATGTCACAGCTCCCCCCTCCCCTCCCCCACACAATCTGACCCCAAACTGAAACAATGGTACAAAGATGACCTAGATTTGACAGCTGCAAAAAATGAAATTAACATTAAATTGTAAATTTCTAATGTTGTCTTAAAAAACAAATCCCTGCTGTGATTTACCTTCAAATACTTTCAGCATAACATTGTAGTGTGAATTCGGCGACCATAGGACAGCCGGAATGCACCTGTTCTGTTGTCTAAGGGATGTAGCATCACCCCCCTCTGCACTTGCATTTATCACACTGTACAAAGAGAAGCAGAAAACTAGGAGACCTTCCTAGCCTGAGGGCTTGGCTCTCCCGCTTCCCAGGAGTCCGAATGACAGCACATAAGGGGAGGTTGGCTTCCTCCTTAAACCGCCCTTCCGCATGGACCCCTTGGAGAGACCATTTTAAATCTTTGGGCCATTGGAAAGAGTCGTGACTCTTCATCGTTACCAAAAGGGCAGGAATGCTATTAATGAATAACAGACAGTATTCTTATATTGCTGTTCAAATTAGACCCTGAAACACTAAGAGGAATCAAAGTGAGAAAAAGACAAGCATTTATACACATGCACTTTTATTAGTATCGATGTCAGCAGACAATAAATAAAAGAATTCCACATCATTACATCAACGGTGAGTTTGACAGAGGCAAAACTGAGCACCATAGTAGACAAATAGACCATGCTGGAGGACCACACTTCACTGAGGTGCACGACGCACGTGACAAGTTCTCAGGCCTCGTCCTCGCCCTCCTCCTCCTCGAACTCGCCCTGCTCGTCGGCCGTGGCGTCCTGGTACTGCTGGTACTCGGACACCAGGTCGTTCATGTTGCTCTCGGCCTCGGTGAACTCCATCTCGTCCATGCCCTCGCCCGTGTACCAGTGCAGGAAGGCCTTGCGCCGGAACATGGCCGTGAACTGCTCCGAGATGCGCTTGAACAGCTCCTGGATGGCCGTGCTGTTGCCGATGAAGGTGGCCGACATCTTGAGGCCGCGCGGTGGGATGTCACACACGGCCGTCTTGACGTTGTTGGGGATCCACTCGACGAAGTAGCTGCTGTTCTTGTTCTGCACGTTCAGCATCTGCTCGTCCACCTCCTTCATGGACATACGGCCGCGGAAGATGGCGGCCACCGTCAGGTAGCGGCCGTGGCGCGGGTCGCAGGCGGCCATCATGTTCTTGGAGTCGAACATCTGCTGGGTGAGCTCGGGCACGGTGAGCGCGCGGTACTGCTGGCTGCCGCGGCTGGTGAGGGGCGCGAAGCCCGGCATGAAGAAGTGCAGGCGGGGGAAGGGCACCATGTTCACGGCCAGCTTGCGCAGGTCGGCGTTGAGCTGGCCGGGGAAGCGCAGGCAGGTGGTGACCCCGCTCATGGTGGCCGACACCAGGTGGTTGAGGTCGCCGTAGGTGGGCGTGGTGAGCTTGAGCGTGCGGAAGCAGATGTCGTACAGGGCCTCATTGTCGATGGAGTAGGTCTCATCTGTGTTCTCCACCAGCTGGTGCACGGACAGCGTGGCGTTGTAGGGCTCCACCACGGTGTCGGACACCTTGGGCGAGGGCATGACGCTGAAGGTGTTCATGATGCGGTCGGGGTACTCCTCGCGGATCTTGCTGATGAGCAGGGTGCCCATGCCCGAGCCCGTGCCGCCGCCCAGCGAGTGGGTGAGCTGGAAGCCCTGCAGGCAGTCGCAGCTCTCGGATTCCTTCCTCACCACGTCCAGCACCGAGTCCACCAGCTCGGCCCCCTCCGTGTAGTGGCCCTTGGCCCAGTTGTTCCCAGCCCCGCTCTGGCCTGGAGGGAGGAAGGGACAGGGTCAGGTTCTGACCTAGAAGAACTCAATTCTGCCGTCTGCACTGTGGAGAAGGCAGGGCTGGTCTAGAACATTCTTCAATACCAATTATACCTGCAAGTTCTGTATTCATGATTCTCAAAGGTTTGGGGAGCACAACAGGAAATGAGGCCTTTAATTGGAGAACACGGGATTAACAACGTATTTTATCCATATATTTAAAACATTTCTACAAGTATTCAAATCAGGTACAGTGAGTTGGGAAGGCGAGGGCACAGATGGTGAGAGGAGGACAGGCGAGCAGTGAAGCCTCCCTCCCACCTGTGCCCGGCGTCTGGCTCCTTGCAGTGCCTGCTGTCATTACTGAAATCGCCGAGGCTGTGCTGCAGTTCAGCCCTGCCCGTCACAGGCCGCTGGGGCGCGGAGGCCCGCAGCCTCTGCAGGCTGACAGTGGGCGTTCGGCCGTGGAGAGCGCCCAGGCCCGGGAGACCCCAGCTGTCGGTGGAGTCGGCTCTGAACCCAAGAACACGAGTGGAGGTTGGAGGCCAGTGAGTCTCTGTCCCAGCTCCCCCTGCCTGAGCACTCACCGAACACGAAGTTGTCGGGCCTGAAGATCTGGCCGAAGGGTCCCGACCTGACCGAGTCCATGGTGCCGGGCTCCAGGTCCACCAGGATGGCCCGGGGGACGTACTTGTTGCCTGCAGGGAACAAGAGCTGACTTAGGCCTGGGCTCAGTGGAGGAACCCGGGCAGAACTCATTAGACGGACTTCCAGCATCAGACCAGTGGAGGAGAGGAGGGCGGGCTTTCTGCTTAGGGACAGGACATGCTGAGCAAATGTGCTGGGAGCGGCGAGGTGTGGCTTTCAGCAGGGACACCGAAAATGCAGCAGCATGGCATTCGTGTGCGCCTAGCACGGTCCCCCAGGCTCGGCCTGCAAGGCAAAGCTGGCTGGGCGAGCATCCGGCACTCACCTGCGGCCTCGTTGTAGTACACGTTGATCCTCTCCAGCTGCAAGTCGCTGTCGCCATGGTAACTGCCGGTGGGGTCGATGCCGTGTTCGTCACTGATGACCTCCCAGAACTGCAAGCAGAAGCAGAAGGGATGGCTGAGGGGCCTCCCCGGTCTCCGAGGCTGGCCCTCCCCTTGCTGCCGCGTCCTTGGAGCAGCAGCTGTGCACTGCAGCCACGCGGGGAGTCCAGACCGAGAGCAGGGACCGCTCGCCCCATGTCCCCGCTGCAGAGACACCCGGAGAGCCGCAGGGCATCGCCCTGTTATGTCCAGACTGAAGGGCTGGGGGAGCCGCAGGAGCCCCCACTCCAGGGGAAGCCGTGGGCCCAGCGGCTGCCCCCCCCCCCAGAGAGGGTGGGTGCCTGCCATCCTGGCTGATGGACAGGTCCTGAGGATCCTGCCCAGGTGCCCCCCAGTTCCCCCCCACCGTCTCGGCGTCTCGGTGTCTCCAGAGATCCGTGGCTCCTGGCACAGACCCCAGGCAGCCGTCGGGCAGTGCAGGTGTGTGCCACTGACCCACACAGAGCCTCCAGTGCTGGCCAGGTTTCGAGTGGGAGGGGCTGGGCAGCAGGAGCCTGGGAGGGTACCTGGCTGCGGTGGGAGGGGCTGGCCTTCCGGAGGGCGCAGACTCCATTGTGGAACTGCAGCAGGAGAGGGGGCGGGGAGGCTGGGGTGGGCAACATGGCGGTCGGGAGAGACCACGTCCTTGTGCAGGCTGCCGCCCACACCCTGCACCGTGCCCGCTGCTGCCTCCCCTCCGCGCTCAGGAATTGCAGCTCCACGGGGCCGCGCCGTCTCCCTCTATGTCATCACGTCTAGACGGTCTGTTTCGGAGGGTTTCCCTAAAAACCCGGGTCATCGTAATTACGACCCGAAGAGAGGCCTCTGCGGCGTTGTCAGTGCAGTGACACTGCAGTTTTCCATCAAAGCACAGAAAATGCACCAGTGCCCTCTGCCGCGCGGCTCACAGGTACGTGGACTGCAGTGCAGATGGACGCTCAGAGCGCCACGCAGCTGCGCCGCGCAGGGCCGCGTCCCGGGGCCGCAGCGGCCTTGATGAGAGGCGCGCACATCTGCGCCCGGGCAGCTCGCGCGGCGTCCGGGGCCTCCCGGCCGCGGAACGCGCCCCCGGAGCCCCCGCCCCCACCTGAGCCCACTCACCTTGGCGCCGATCTGGTTGCCGCACTGGCCCGCCTGGATGTGCACGATCTCGCGCATGGTGCCGGCTGCGGAGCGGGAGAGGCGCTGGCCCTCGGAGCTGTGAGCGCGGCGTGGAGCGACGAGACTGGCAGCGCGGAGACCTGCCGCTGCGCCCCCACGCTCCGCCTTTTATGCCCGCGCCCCATCGGGCCGCGGTGACGTCATGGGGCGGTGCGCGGCGGTGCGCCGGGGACTGCGGCACCGCGAGAGGGAGCTGGGGCGCGGTGCGAGGTGCGGGGGCGCCGGGCCCGGAGGCCGACGGTGGTGCAAGGGCGGTGCCCGGCCCCGCGCCCCGCTCCCGCTGGCCACCCCTTCTCGGACGCCCGGGCGTGGCTGCACCCCTGCGCGAAGTCTACTGGCCTCGCCGCAGTGCCCGTCCCACGCCCCCTCTCTCGACCCTGCAGTGGGGATGGAGGCCCAGGTCCTGGAGCCCGCGGAGGGACAGTCCCCAATCTGGGAGAGGCGTCTGGTTCTCTTTGGAGAGGGGCGCCCAGGGTCGCAGAGGCGCCCTGCGTGGGTCTCCAGCTGTTCGCCAGGGGTGCTGTGTCCTGGGCAGCGCGTGTGCCTCGGTCCCTTGCTGTTCTGGGTGGGGCTTTGCAGGTGTGCACCTTACATGCGCTAGGGCTCCCAGACCCTGCTCCCCCCAAGAGCGGCACTGGCCCCTTGAGGGGCTGCCAGCCCATGCGGCTTGCTGGCCACCAAGCGCTCCTCTGAACTGAGCCGCGTTGTAGGTGTCAAATGCACCCCAGATTTCACGGGCTCCCCAAGATAAAATGATGTGCACTATTCTCTTGCTAATTTTAAATATTGATTACATAGCAAAATAATAAGGTTTGGGATATATGGTGTTAACTTTTTAAAAATAGGACTATCTGAAAAAAGTTAAGTGACGCAGGTGGCTTGCATTTGCCTGTGGACCTGCTGCCTGCCATAATAACCAGTATTCTACCCCAGCTCACAGGCCACAGGGGAGACAGGAAGACCTGAGTACCCCCAAAGCTAGAAGGTGAAGGAATCTAGAACTTTCTTTCTTTTTTTTTTTTTTTTCAGAGAGCAGGATCTTCCATCCACTCTCCCAATGGTTCACTCCCCCAAGTGACCGCAATAGCCTGGGCTGGGCCGGTCCAAAGCCAGGAGCCACGAGCTTCTTCCAGGTCTCCCACATGGGTGTGGGAGGGCCCAAATCTTGGAGCCATCTTCCACTGCTTTCCCAGGCACATTAGCAGGGAGCTGAATTTGAAGTGGAGCAGCTGGGACTTGAACCATATGGGAAGTCGGTGCTGCAGGCAGCGGCCTGACCCACCATGCCACAGCACCGGCCCCCAGCTCTAAAACTTCTCTACAAGGAGAAAGCCCGGGTGAGTGTGACGGCTTGAACAGGGCGCAGACAGGACCGCGGGCAAGGATCATCAAGGATGATCCTGGACAGTGGCTGGGTGAGTGGGGGCCGCCGCCTTTTCCTCCCTGGGACCGGCTTCTCCGGGTCTGAAATGATGCTAATTATAGGTGCCCCGCAGCCAGCTTTGTGAGCAGGAAGGGAGAAGCTCTATATGAAAGGCCATCGAGTTTATGGAGCAAAAAGCCCTCCATAAAACCCGGCATGATGCTGTCGTTATGAGCATGCGTGTCTCCTGCCCTGCTAATCACTGCTCTGTCTCGGAGCTGGTCCCCTCGGCCGGGAGCGTCGTCATCACCCCAACTTTGGCGCTGGTCCTGGGCAGCCAGGCAGCACCCAGAGCCTGCTCTCAGGGTCCTAGACTCTCACCTCCTCCTCCCTGTGGTCCCCATGCTGCCAGCCCCCCCCCCCCCACACACACACACAACCTCAGTGCAGTTCTCCGGGGGCTCGGCCTCCACCGCCTTCCCCTACATCCTGGGTCTTCACGACCAGCCAGGCCTCCCAGGACCACTCCAGAGACTGCTCTGCAGAGAAGCGCCTCCTGGGCTCTGTGGTTGCATCCCAGGTGGAGATCTGGGGTGAAAGATGGGCAGAGGGGAAGACCTGGAAGGGGCGGCCTCGGGCACCAGAGATGTTACCGGTCATGAAGGGGAGGCCGGTGCAGGAGCCGGTTTTGTGGGTTCTTTTCCTCAGCTCCGTAGAGAAATAAGAAGCCGGGAAACAATGTGCAAAGAGGCAGACACTTTTATTCGACAGAAAGGCGTCTGGTCCGAGAGGAGACGGGGCAGCACACCAGACAGGACACTGGCCTTCAGCAAGTGTGCGGGGCAGCATGCCGGACAGGACACTGGCCTTCAGCAAGTGCCCGGGGTTTCCGAGGCATTCTCAGGGTGCCATTGGACGGGGGTTCCACATACTGTGTGCTGATCGGCGTGGGGCTCATGGAGATGGGGGGTCTCCTTGGGGGCTCAGCCCCCTCCCCTGGCAGCTCTGGGGACAAGATGGCAGCCACCCTGAAGGTGCCATTTAAGGTCTCAGGGTCACACATCAGCACAAGAAGCTGTTAGTGGGGCAGGTGCCGGTCAGCCTGGCCACAGGCATTCCAGCCACAGCCAGCAGCCTGCTCGTGCAGGACATTTTACCTCTATCAGAGGGGCCCCAGCCCCCCAGCCCCACTGGGCCCCTCCCAGGTGGGCTCTGGCTCGCCCCCACCCCCGCCCATGGAGGAGCCCGCTCTGCTGCTCCCCAGCGCCAGCCTTTGGCAAGCGCCTGTCCCTCTGCAGAGTAATCTGTGGCCCGCGTGCCGGGAAGCCGAGAGGCACCGCCTGTGAGTAGACAGACGGGATGCACCGTACATCAATACGTGGCGGCGTTTATTAGGGCAGGCCCAGGCCTTTTCCAAGCCTACAGCCTCACCTCCCAGCACCTGCCCCGAGATCTGGTAGTATGTCATCAGGGAAACACACAGGCAGCCTTGAACACAGCGCCTGCCCCGCCCAAGGTGACTCATCTGAGGGCCCTGAGTTCTGCGCTCCTCCCTCGCTCTGTGTCCCAAACCCCACCGCGCTGTCGCAAAGCCTTGCGTTCTGTACAGCCCCAACGCAGATAATAACAGGGAGACAGGAAGCCAACTAATGCTCCCCTTGCCTGGCGTAGGCTTCTGAGGAGCACTGGGGGAAAGTTGTTTGCTCCGTCTCGCCTTTCGCCTGTTTTTCTTCCTGCCTAAAAAGGAGCAGGTGTTCTGGCTGTCGGGCAGGGGAGGACAGGAGTCAGACGTTGTCCAGCCACAGGTTGCTTTTGTCACCACCTGGGTTTGTGCTCGGCCACGCCCACCCAGAGGGCATCTTGGGGCAGGGATGACAAAATTCGGACTCGTGATTGTGGTCCTGGTAGAGGGCTCGGCTTAACCAGCTGCACCCCAACTCCAGCCTGTCGAGTGTGTCCATTCTTATCGCAACCGCCAGTCTGGGACTTTGAAAGCTGAAGATGCCATTCCTGGTTAGATGTCAAATCTAAGTCACACTCCCCAGACTGATAGGAATATAATATGCACTTGACTGTATGTGGTATGTTTGCTATACATTCTCTGATTATAAAATTAGGAAATTTAGAGGCCGGCGCTGTGGCGTAGCTGGTGAGGCCGCCTCCTGCAGGGCCAGCATTGCTGGCATCTCACATGGGCGCTGGTTTGAGTCTCAGCTGCTCAACTTCCAATCCAGCTCTCTGCTATGGCCTGGGGAAGCAGTAAAAGATGGCCCAAGTCCTTGGGCCCCCGCACCTGTGTGGGAGACCTGGAGGAAGCTCCTGGTTCCTGGCTTCAGATCAGCACAGCTCCAGTCGTTGTGGCCGCCTGGGGAGTGAACTATTGGATGGAAGACCTCTCTCTCTCTCTCTCTCTCTCTCTCTGCTTCTCTGTAACTCTGCCTTTCAAAAAAAATAGATAAATCTTTTTTAAAATTAGAAACTTTTGAAAGTACTAAAGAACACAAACATTATGCTTTTAGTGCCCAGTGGTAAAACCTCCCTTGCAGATACACCTTATTATTTATTTATTTTAAGATTTGTCTTATTGTTTTGAAAGGCAGAATGACAGAAAGAGAACGAAAGAAACCTATCTGCTGGGTCACTCCTCAAATGGATGCAATGGCTGGGGCTGGGCCAGGTCAAAGCCAGAGCCTGGGAGCTCCATCCGGGTCTCCACGTGGGTGGCAGGGGCCCAAGCACTTGGGCTGTCTTCTGCTGCTGTCCCAGGTGCATTAGCAGGGAGCTGGATCAGAAGCAGAGCAGACAATATGTCTGTTTCAGACTGCAGCTTAACACGATGCAGCGCAGTGTTGGCCCCTGCTGATACGCTTTAAAGAATGAAAGGAGGGGGCTGGCACTCCAGCACAGTAGGCTAAGGCTCCGCCTGCGGGCGCTGGTTCAAGTCCCAGCTTCTCCTCTCTGATCCAGCACCCGTGCAGGCTTTAGAGAGTGGGGCAGCAAAGGGTGCAGGTGGGAAGAGCTTAGGTGGAGGGGGCGGCCCAGGCCAGGCAGGCGAAGGCACCAAGTCAGCAGGTGAACTGCCTGATCAGAGATGGATGCGAGAGGCAGTCTGTAGGCCGTCTCACCGTGGGCCATCTCACCATGGCCGTCTCACCGTGGCCGTCTCACCGTGGCCGTCTCACTGTGGGCCGTCTCAGCCGTGGGCAGTCTCAGCTGTGGCTGTCTCACCATGGGCCGTCTTGGCCATGGGCCATCTCACTGTGGGCCATCTCACCGTAGGCCATCTTGGCCGTGGCCATCTCACCGTGGGCCATCTCACCGTGGGCCATCTCACCGTGGCCGTCTCACTGTGGGTCGTCTCAGCCGTGGGCGGTCTCAGCTGTGGGTGCAAAGGCCTGGCAGGGAGAGGGGGAGCAGGGTCCATACGGCGGGGGTGAGACATGGGTTGCAGTGAGACCTGCACTGTGCTGACTCAAAGAAACTTCACATGCTACTCCAAGCTCGGCCTAAGACAGACTTTTTTTTTAAAGATTTATTTTATTTACTTGAGAGGTGGAATTATGGGGCAGAGGGAGGAGAGAGAGGGATCTTCTTTTGGCTGGTTCACTCCCCAAATGGCTGCAATGGCCAGGCCAAAGCCAGGAACCCAGAGCGTCATCTGGTCCCACGTGGGTGCAGGGGTCCGAGCACTTGGGCCATCCTCTGCTGCCTTCCCAGGCCACAGCAGGGAGCTGGATGGGAAGTGAAGTGGAGGGACGCACACTGGTGCTCGTATGGGATGCCAGGATCACAGGCCGCCGCTTAACGCGCTGTGCCGCAGCACCCGCCACAGGCCTGTCCCTGCCCTCTTGTGTGCCAGGTGCTTTGCATAAGTGTCCCCTTCATCCTCACCGCAGCTCTGAAGCGGGTACTGTGACTACCATTTTATGTGCGAAGAGATACGTGCCCACGGCCACACAGCTAGTAAGTAGAAAAGTCACCTGGCCTCCTAAGACGGGCCCAGCTGATCCCGAAGACCCTGTTGTTTCAGTGGCCGGGATTCGCCCGCCCGCGTATACACACACCCTTTCCCAGTTGTCAGTCAAACGCTAATTTAGCTACTGCTGTCATGGGAGTTAACGAGCGTAATTAAGGTCCCAAGTCAGCTGACCTCAGGACAGCGAATCACACGAGCCCTTTTAAAGCAGGGGCGTGGCTCCACCCAGTTGTAGGTGGGGGATTCAGTTTGGAAGCGGTAGAGCCCCTGCTCCGATGGCCCTCCAGGGGCCAGCCTGGACCCTGTGGCAGGGACGGAGACTCGCAGCAGGATGTGTCCACGAGCCGAGCCCGGGCCTCAGGCAGTGAGCGTGCAGAGACCTGCACCGGTGAGTGCCTGGTTCCTCTTGAGCCCACGAAGGACTTTGAGCGCCAAAGGACAGCGCCCCTGGGCAGGGGGTGCTGTGGGGCTGAGCACCCTCCCTGCCCGCCTGCTGGCCTCCTGCTCCATGGCCGCCACAAGCTGCTGAATGGGTGGCAGTGTCTATGTCACCGTAGAAAAGCAGTACATGGGGCTTCTTCCTGAGTGTCCTAGGTCGGCTCTCCCACGTGGAGGGGAGAACTGGGGTGGGCCCCGAGCAGGGCGGTCCGCATCCTGGGGAGCTCCAGGGCGTGGGGAACAGAGCCCGGGCAGGAGAGGGAGCCTGGAAGCTGCTTCAGATGACCAGGGGACCGCTGGGGGTGCCAAGGGCTGGAGCCAGCGGGACCTGTAAGAGGCCGGGCATAGCACACGCCCAAGCTGTCACGCCTGGCAGCCAGGGAAGACAGGCTGCTGGGTCTCTAACGTTCAGTAACCAGAGGCTTTTTCCAAAGTGGGCTGGCAAACGAGATCCTGCAAGGTCACCACGGGTGGTGGTCGGAAACACCAGCTGTTTGGAAGGGCTCGAGGCACACGGCAAGTCCAGTGTCGGCAAGGACGTCTGTTGCAAAGGGCCCGTGTGTCTGCAGGCACGTGGATGTCAGCCACCGCTCCACCTCGGCCACTGTCCATCCCGCCTCACTGCTCTCCGAACCTCTGATGAAACAGGATTTTATTTCCTTGATGGTGGGGGAGGTACGGCTTCAGACCCGAGCGCAAAGGCAAAGACGTTCTGGCCAGCGTGGTAGGCCCTGCTCCAAGGCTGCAGCGATGCAGGCTTGACCGCGGCAGCTGTCATGCTGGCGACATGCAGGAAGCCAGGCTGGGTCCCGGTGCAGCTGCCAGGAGGCGTCTCGGCCATTAACATTAGGATTCTGTGCCATGGCAGGTGAAGCCGCTGCCGGCGACGCTAGCATCCCACACGAGCGCCAGATGGAGCTGATAACGCGCCTGGGAAAGGAACAGGAGATGGCCCAAGTGTTTGGACCCCTGCCACGCACATGGGAGACCTGGATGAAGCTCCTGGCTTTGGCCTGGCCCAGCCCTGGCTGTTGCGGCCATCTAGGGAGTGAACCAGTGGATGGAATATTTCTCCTCTTTGATTTTCACATCTTTTAAAGTTTCAAAGTACTGGTGACCCTCACAAGCATGAGGTTGATAATAAAGCCAGTTGAAGACAGATTAATAAAAGTCACCTGTTTTGGGGCCAGCGCCATGGCTCACTTGGTTAATCCTCCACCTGCGGTGCTGGCATCCCATATGGGTGCCGGTTCTAGTCCCGGCTGCTGCTCTTCCAGTCCAGCTCTCTGCTGTGGCCCGGGAAGGCAGTAGAGGATGGCCCAGGTGCTTGGACCCTGCACCCAAATGGGAGACCAGGAGGAAGCGCCTGGCTCCTGGCTTCGGATCGGCGCAGCGCACCGGCCATAGCAGCCATTTGGGGGGTGAACCAACAGAAAAGGAAGACCTTTCTCTGTCTCACTGTCTAACTCTGCCTGTCAAAAAAAAAAAAAGTCACCTGTTTTAAAAAACAAAACAGCTGGGACTATAAATATTCAAATCAGGTATAGTAGTCAGGAAGGGCGAGGGCACAGATAGTGATAGGAGGACAGGCGAGCAGTGAAGCCTCCCTCCCACCTGTGCCCCGGCGTCTGGCTCCTTGCAGTGCCTGCTGTCATTACTGAAATCGCCGAGGCTGTGCTGCAGTTCAGCCCTGCCCATCAAAGGCCGCTGGGGCGTGGGGGCCCGCAGCCTCTGCAGGCTGACAGTGGGCACTCGGCCATGGAAAGAGACCCAGGCCCAGGAGACCCCAGCTGTCGGTGGAGTCGGCTCTGAACCCAAGAACACGAGTGGAGGTTGGAGGCCAGTGAGTCTCTGTCCCGGCTCCCCCTGCCTGAGCACTCACCGAACACGAAGTTGTCGGGCCTGAAGATCTGGCCGAAGGGTCCCGACCTGACCGAGTCCATGGTGCCGGGCTCCAGGTCCACCAGGATGGCCCGGGGGACGTACTTGTTGCCTGCAGGGAACAAGAGCTGACTTAGGCCTGGGCTCAGTGGAGGAACCCGGGCAGAACTCATTGGACAGACTTCCAGCATCAGACCAGCGGAGGAGAGGAGGGCGGGCTTTCTGCTTAGGGACAGGTCACGCTGAGCAAATGTGCCGGGAGCGGCGAGGTGTGGCTTTTAGCATGCACACCGAAAATGCAGCAGCATGGCATTCGTGTGCGCCTAGCACGGTCCCCCAGGCTCGGCCTGCAAGGCAAAGCTGGCTGGGCGAGCATCCGGCACTCACCTGCGGCCTCGTTGTAGTACACGTTGATCCTCTCCAGCTGCAAGTCGCTGTCGCCATGGTAACTGCCGGTGGGGTCGATGCCGTGTTCGTCACTGATGACCTCCCAGAACTGCAAGCAGAAGCAGAAGGGATGGCTGAGGGGCCTCCCCGGTCTCCGAGGCTGGCCCTCCCCTTGCTGCCGCGTCCTTGGAGCAGCAGCTGTGCACTGCAGCCACGCGGGGAGTCCAGACCGAGAGCAGGACCGCTCGCCCCATGTCCCCGCTGCAGAGACACCCGGAGAGCCGCAGGGCATCGCCCTGTTATGTCCAGACTGAAGGGCTGGGGGAGGCTCTGGAGCCCCCACTCCAGGGGAAGCCGTGGGCCCAGCAGCTGCCCCCCCCCCCCAGAGAGGGTGGGTGCCTGCCATCCTGGCTGATGGACAGGTCCTGAGGATCCTGCCCAGGTGCCCCCCAGTTCCCCCCCACCGTCTCGGCGTCTCCAGAGATCCGTGGCTCCTGGCACAGACCCCAGGCAGCCGTCGGGCAGTGCAGGTGTGTGCCACTGACCCACACAGAGCCTCCAGTGCTGGCCAGGTTTCGAGTGGGAGGGGCTGGGCAGCAGGAGCCTGGGAGGGTACCTGGCTGCGGTGGGAGGGGCTGGCCTTCCGGAGGGCGCAGACTCCATTGTGGAACTGCAGCAGGAGAGGGGGCGGGGAGGCTGGGGTGGGCAACATGGCGGTCGGGAGAGACCACGTCCTTGTGCAGGCTGCCGCCCACACCCTGCACCGTGCCCGCTGCTGCCTCCCCTCGCGCTCAGGAATTGCAGCTCCACGGGGCCGCGCCGTCTCCCTCTATGTCATCACGTCCAAGTGACCTCCATGCTAAGGGAATGTACTTGATAGCTTCACCTCGTGATTCTATGCTCAAATAGGAGAAGTGAGACAGACGAGAAGAAACTCATGGGGAGAACATTAAGCTGTTGTCTCAGTATTCTGCAAGCCCCCAAGTCCAGTGGATAAAAGCTCTTCTCTATCAAGGTGTGGGGAACGGGACTCGCAGGAACTTGATGAAGGACAAGCAAGCTGAGGTCGGCAGCTGGCAAAGTCGCTCCCTCCCACAGGCAGCTCTGATCCCCAGGGCCAGCTGATTCTGCCCCTAGACGCTGAGTGGTGCCTGCGTCTTTTGCAGCAGGTGAAATGTGTAGGACTATGGGGAAGGTGAAAACCTCACTATCGTTACCCAAGCCGAGGTAGTGGCTAAGAAATGGGCAAGCTGCAAGCCCTTAGCCTGTTCCTGGCAGGCAAATGCTGTCGGGAATGGGGTATCATTCATGTCGAGGTTGAGGGTGTCCTCAGGGGTGGGCTGGTCTTTATGTCTTCTAGGACCCAAAGGACTCTGTCATCTGCTGAGCGTGTTGCTACACTGCCAGGAGTGACTGTCTCAGAACAGGCGTTCAGAGGTAAACAGGGATACAGTAAAAGGGCTAAGGTCAAGTGAGAGAGGGAAGCTCAGATCTGAGGCTGGAAGGGAGAGCCTGGATGCTGGACCTGGAGCATCTGTAAGTGTTGCGTGGAGAATGACAGTGGCAATTTGATGTCGTTTCGGTTTGCAGTCTATTTTTGGTGATAGTAAAGACATCAGCGAGGTCTATGGGAATATGCACAGAGCGGTCATTTCTACCAATGCACAGGTATCCTTTGGGCAGCCAGCATCGTGCCCAATGTCGGACCATCGCGAGATGTGTGCTGGAGTTCCCTGTCCTCTGGCAGGGATGGTGACTTTGACGAGAGTATCTGCAGTTCTGACGAGCTGAAGCAGAAGGTGGGGAGTGAGAGTCCTGGTGAGCTTCCTGTGCGGCCACAGCCAGCAGCCCCAGGCAGAAAGTGTGTCCTTAATTTTTTTAAAGATTTATTTGTTTGAAAGAGTTACACAAAGACAGTGGGGCAGAGAGAGGTCTTCTATTCACTGGTTCACTCCCCAAATGGCTGCAACAGCTGGGACTGCGCCGATCCAAAGCCAGGAGCTTCCTCCAGGTCCTCCATGCAGGTGCAGGGGCCCAAGGACTTGGAACATCTTCTACTGCTTTCCTAGGCCGTAGCAGAGAGCTGGATCAGAAGTGGCCAGGACTTGAGCTGGCGTCCATACAGGATGCTGGCACTGCAAGCGGCGGCTTTACCCACTACACCACAGCGTCGGCCCCAGTGTGTCCATCCTTGAGCTGCTGTAGCATCAAGTCTTACTGGTTTCTTCCCAGGCTCTTAGCCTCTTGATCCATGGCTTCTGGAGAGCTTTCTGGAGTTGGAATTCTTTGTCTCGGCTTGTAGGTGTAGTATGTCTTTTGTAGATCTTTGCATCTCCCAGTGACTAGAAAAGCCAAATCGGACATAATACAGTAGTTACAGTGTGCTTTAGGAGGAAGCTGGATTGAAAGCAAAGATGGGACTTGAACCCAGGCACTCTGATACGGGCTAAGAGCATCCCAGGCAGCCAGTTGACCTGCTGCACCACCACTCCGGCCTCTGGAGGGATTTGTGCAGTCACAAGCCAAGATCATGAGAAACCTCACTCAGAGTCACCTGGGACAGCTTTCTGAGAATCCAACCGAGATGACTGACAGGAGGGCGTAGGTCCCTGGACTCCATCCTCCAGGATGTGCACCCCAGGCTGTACACGTGTGGGTACGGTGGTTGGGAGTGGGGAAGAGCGGTTTCTAGAACTCCACAGGGGAGCCCCAAGCACCGTAATTCCCGAACCTGTTGAAGTCCTAACTGGGACTACAATTAGACTTGGAGGGTGTGGGAAGGAAATGGTTGAAGGGATTAAGGTGAACATTTGGCTAAAAATTGTTTCCACAGGTGTTATGTTATTGTGCCTCCTTTACATGAATCTAAGGACATGGATATTGAGGGGGACTGGGAAAGGCTCCCTTTTCCTAGGATTATAAATCAGAAGGCATATAAAGCTGCTCTCTAGCCAATTTTGGTTGGACATGCTGAGAATCAAGGAGATTGTGTGAGGGCACACAGGGTGGTGTTTTGCCTGGAGTGATGGTGTAGATACACAGTATCACTGTGTGGAGTACAGACTGGGCTGATGGCAGAAGTCTGCAAGATGTCACCCAGTGGTGACCGCTGGATTTTGAACCACAAAATTTCCCTTCAAGAGGTAATAACTGGGGTCAGTGCCGCTGCTCACCAGGCTAATCCTCCACCTTGCGGTGCCGGCACACTGGGTTCTAGTCCCGGTCGGGGCGCCGGATTCTGTCCCGGTTGCCCCTCTTCCAGGCCAGCTCTCTGCTGTGGCCCGGGAGTGCAGTGGAGGATGGCCCAAGTGCTTGGGCCCTGCACCCCATGGGAGACCAGGAGAAGCACCTGGCTCCTGCCATCGGATCAGCGCGGTGCGCTGGCTGCGGCGGCCATTGGAGGGTGAACCAACGGCAAAGGAAGACCTTTCTCTCTGTCTCTCTCTCTCACTGTCCACTCTGCCTGTCAAAAAAAAAAAAAAAAAAAAAAAAAAAAAAAGAGGTAATAACTGGTCTTTTGTTGGACATTAGAACCATCCTAAGACTGAAAGACATAAAATGATCTTTGTTTCTTTTGAGATACAGAGACAGAACTCCTGACTGCTGGGGAGTGCCCAGACGCCTGCAGCTGAGAGCCAGACTCCATCCCAGGTCTCCCATGCGAGGGTAGGGGCTCAGCGACTTGAGCTGACACCTGCCACCTCCTAGGGTAGCGTGAGCAGGAAGCTGGAGTTGGAATTGGAGCTGGGGGTCTAGCCCAGGTACTCTGGTGTGGGACACAGGCATCCCAACCAGTGACTTGACCACAGGCTAAATGCCAGCCCCAGTCTTTTCCCCCCAGAAACCTTTTATTTAAGGAATACAGACTTCGTACATTTCCTAGTTACAAGTTTAGGAGCATGGCGATTCTTCCCACTATCCCTGCCCTCCCACCCCTCTTCCTCACCACTCGTAATTTTTTTTACTAAGATCTAGTTTCAACTAACTTTATATACATGATTAACTATGTTAAGAGTTCAAGTAATATGAAAAACTGTTCCTCAGTTGAGCCCAGGGCTGTTCGAAGTCATTGCATCTCCAAGTGTCAATTTCACTTCCACAGGTTGCTTTTTAGGTGCTCTACTAGTTATCACGGGTCAGGGAGAACATGTGGGATTTAGCCCTTTAGGACTGGAGTATTTCACTAAGTATGATGTTTTCCAGTTTCACGCATTGTGTTGCAAGTGACCAGATTTCGGATTTTTTGTTTGTTTTTTACCGCTGTGCAGTATTCCACAGTATACCTATCCCATAATTTCTTTTTTCAAGATTTACTTATTTGAAAGTTACATAGGAGAGGCAGTGGGGGGGAGAGGGGAGAGGCAAGGATAGGGGTAGGGGGAGAGAGAGAGGTCCTCCATCCACTAGTCCACTCCCCAGATGGCAGCAACAGCGGGAGCTGTGTCAATCTGAAGCCAGGAGCTTCTTTGGGTCTCCCACGTGGGTTCAGGGACCCAAGGACTTAGGCCATTTTCTACTGCTTTCTCAGGCCGTAGCGGAGAGCTGGGTTGGAGGTGGAGCAGCCTGGTCTCAAACGGGCACCCATGTGGGAGCCAGCACTGCAGGCAGCAGCTTTACCCGCTACGCCACAGCGCTGGGCCCCACCCCCATAATGTAGTCTTCAGTTGACCGGCATCTGGGTTGATTCCATATCTTAGCTGTTGTGAATTGAGCTGCAATAAACATGGGGGTCCAGACAACTCTTCACATGCTGACTGCGTTTCCCTTGGGTGAATTCCCAGGAGGGGGATGGCCAGCCCCAGTCTAAAAACCTAAAATGCTCGTAATACTTGGGCAGTGTCAGGGAAGCACTGATGGTGTTGAGTAGAACAGCTCCGTACTTCCAACTCCTGCTGCCTGTTAATGTGCACCCTGGGAGGCAGCAGGTGATGACCCAAGAACCTGAGTCTCTGGCACCCATGTGGGAGACCCGGACTGGGCTCCTGGCTCCTGGATCAGGCCAGGCTTTACAGGCATTAAGGGAGTGAACCAGTGGATGGAAAACTAATCGATCTTTTTCCCCCTCTCCCTCTCTCTTTCTCTCTGCCTTTCAAATAAAATTTTTAAGATTTGTTTACTTACTTGAAAGGAAAAGTTACACATAGGAGAGACAGATCTTTCATCCACTGGTTCACTCCTCAATTGGCCGCAACAGCCGGAGCTGTGCCGATCTGGAGCCAGGAGCTTCTAGGTTTCCTATGTGGGTGCAGGGGCCCAAGCACTTGGCCATCTTCTACTGCTTTCCCAGGCCACAGCAGAGAGCTGGATTGGAAGTGGAGCAGCCGGGACATCAAAAGGATGCCGGCACTGCAGGCAGTGGCTTTACCTACTACACCACAGCACCAGCCCCTCAAATTTTTAAAAATTTAAAAATAAAACGCCATGGAAATGACGTATACAAGATCAGGGCACCCAGGGAATGCAAGGAGGAGGTGATTGTAACCACAGCGTCTCTCTCTCCTAGGATTGACTTTGGAATCGCCCGAGGAGCTGCCGGACCCTGTAGCCCCTTGGGCGTTGTCTTACACAGAACTGTGCGGTGACTAACGAGGAGCCACTGCTTCCTGGAGGCAGTCTTGAGGTGAGTAGACGGCGTCCTGCTGGGGAGGCTGCCACCCTGGTGGAGGAAGGTGAAGACGGTCCTGAGTGGGCCGAAACGCATGCCGTTCCGTTGGGGGGTTTTGCTGGCTCTGGGAGTGGCCAATGGCAATGGAAAACTGGCCTGGTAGAAGGATGCCAACGGGGACACGGCTCTGTGGAAATCGCCATGAGGACTTGAGGGCTACGTTAACATAGGACATGGCCGTGTCCAGCGAGGAATCTTCCAGGATCAGAAAGTGGCTGGAGTTGGCAGGTGGACGTCCTGGTGCACTAGCGTAAGTGGCGTCTTGGGCCCGTGAAATGAGCAGCGTTGAGGACACTGGTAATACGGAGATGGCTGAGGCCAGCCACACTCCTCTCACACCCTCTGAGGCACAAGCTGGCTGTCCAGTCTGCCGGCAACAGACTCACAGCCTGTGGGGGCTACGGGGCAGGCCCTGCATCATGGCCTAGCCAAGCTAACACACAAAACTGGACAGACAGTGTGCATTCGGGGATGGGAGGAATTGGTAGCTGTCGGTCTACATGATGGCCCTGGTGGTTCCCCAAGGAAACAACCACATACTCACTCATAGTTCAGTGAACTCCAGGGTCAAAGACCTACCCATGGTCTGAGATTCCCATGAGCTTCTGAGTGTCCGTCTCTTGGAATGAGAAGACAACTGAAGGTCACTAGACTGAAGAAAACCTCTGTCCAGAAGGAGAACCAAACAAGCCAAGAGAAAGGAAATGGGGGGAACTGGGAAGAAGACTGTGTCTTTAAGAAAGTTATGAACCTCCTTGCATAAGAGACAAAAGTGAACCCATGAAATAAGAAAGGAATAATGTAAAAATTAGGGAATAACAGATGATTCCTGGGTTCTGCAGAGTATAAGAGCACACGAGAGCTTAAGGCAGACACTGGCAGGTTCTGAGGCTGCAGGACACACGGTGAAGGCTCGTTCAAGTCCAGGACTGTGGACCAAGTAGGGCCGTCAGGGATCTGGGCCAGGGTAGTGTAGGGGTTTGTGCAGTAGGATCAAGTAGGATGACAGCCTTGTTTATGGCTCTGAGGTCCTGACCCGTTCAATATTCCCCAACTGGCTTTTTAAAAATCTTTATTTTTGAAAGAGTTACAGAGAGGCAGAGAGGGGTCTTCCATCCACTGGTTCACTCCCTAGATGATCACAATGGCCAGAACTGCGCCAATCTGAGGCCAGGAGCCAGGAGCTTCTTCCAGGTCTCCCACGCAGGTGCAGGGGCCCAAGGACTTGGGCCATCTTCTACTGCTTTCCCAGGCCATAGCAGAGAGCTGGATGGGAAATGGAGCAGCCAGGACTTGAACCTGTGCCCGTATGGGGTGCTGGCACTGCAGATGGCGGCTTTACCTGCTACGCCACAGCACTGGCCTCATCCCCATTTATTTTTAAGACTGGTAAAATGGGGGACTGACACTGAACCTGGACTCCATGACTAAGGAGTTTATTAATCGAAGGCTGGGGTTCCTGCTTGTCTTCTGATTTTAAGGGGTTTTGTGTTGCCAAGGAAACCGTCCCTTGTCTTGCAGAAGGACTGTAATGGGGGCAGCATGTGCAGTCCACCTGTGTGTGCCCTGACCCCAGATTTGAGGATCTGCTGTGTTTTGGATTTCAGTAGGGGAGGGTGTCCAAGGTGGGCCTTGTCTCTGCACTCATCCGCATCATAATAAAAGATGGAGATGCAGGAGCAATTCCCTGGAGAGAAGCTCCCAGGGGAAAATCCCTGCCAAAGAGAGGAATCAGAAGTTCTGGCATGACCAAAACTTGGGGGGTGAGGACACCTGCTACCTGTCAGAGGCAAAGCTGGGAGCGGGGCTTGCCATGAACTCCCATGATGACACCGCTCTTCGAGGATGAGGGTCCTGCGTGGGAATTCAGAGCAAAGAGTGGCTCCTGGATCAGCTGGGAAACTGGTGTTCTCACCTGTGCCACCCAGGCCCCCGGGGCTCCAGGGCTGCGCTGGTCACGGGGCTGTGGGAGCTGTGGGAGCGCCTGGCCCCTGTCGGCCCCCAGGCGAGGACGTGGAGAACCTGGGAGCCGTCCTGTCCTCTCAGAGCTGAGGACAAGCCCATTCCCGGTCCCTCTTGGATCTGGGTGGGCTTTTCAGGTGGGGACGTTCCTTGTTCCAGTGTCCTGGCTTCCCACACACACAACGTCCTCTCTGGCACTTTGTTCCCAGGGTGGGATGCCCTTTGGGTTGGCCCTGAGGTCATGGGGCGTGGGGGGCCGAGACTGCTGGACTGTCGTGTCCCTCGTCATTGCCCCTTTCCTCTTCATCTGTTTCTCGACACCCTGGATGCTGTATCCGGCGTCTGGTTCATGAGATTGGGGTCCCACCGCACGTGTCCAGCACTTGCTCTGAAAATCTGGGCTAGACTCGCAGATGAACCGGATGTTGAAAAAGACCTGTCCCCCAGGCATGCTGGAGTCTGTTAGGAGCTCTTTAAGGCCTGCTCCAGCCATCCCTGAGTACTGCTAGGTTCTCTTCCTTACTCTGTGTCCCCTCCCTGACTTAATCACCAGCTACAGGCTTGACATCGCATTGTTTCCATCCCAGCCACCTCCCAGGTCACCAGGGGTCTGGGACCTTGAGTCCCCACTACCTCAGTTCTAGTTAGGGCCTGTCTGTGGGTCTGCTGCAGCTCCCACAGCATGCTGGCCGGGCTGTGGCACCACCAGGGAGTCAGGGCTGGGGCCTGGGGCAGCAGGTGGACAGGACAACACAGAGGTCACCCCAGGTCAAGTGTAAGGCCGGAGTTGGGTCTGAAATTCTGTAGTGTCTTCTGAAATCCTTCGAGCTTTTGTTTACGTTGCTGTTCCAGCTTCTGTGTCGGCCACTTCTCTTGGAGGACAAAGCGTCCTTGTACCTGACAGGAGCAGGCCCCACCGGGAGTGGTTCCAGCCTGGCTGTCCTCCAGCAGGGGGCGCATCTCGGGGTGCAGGTGGTGAGCTAAAAGATGGGGGGCCGGCTGGGGCTTGGGAGAGGGGCCAGCTGAGCGGGAGGACAACTGGGTAGTGAGTCATCCACCGACCTCTCTGCTCCCGTCTGAATCAGGGTCTCTTTAAGGAACGGGCAGACTAGAGCCTACGGCTTCCCCGAGGGTAGGATTTTGGAAGAGTGTAAGTGGCCATTTTTATTGTCTCCTACAGAAGGGGTGAGTGGGGGGGAGAGGATAGTGGTTGAGGGGTCCTGTTTGGTGGCCAAGTTTCTCCATTCTCTTGCTTACGTTGTAGCAGAGCATTGTGAAAGAAAATGAGGTATTCTTGTTAGAACGTGCAGTCTAAGGGTTTCCAGGGGTGATTGGGATGGCTGAAAGACTGTGACCCAGGGAGCAAACAAAGGTAGGAGAAGGAGTGGTTCACGTCTCTGTGAAAGCCCTTGTCAGCGAGCTAGGTCAGAGTTGGAGTCCAGGGCCCCTCGTGGGTCGGTTCAGATGTGGCATCCCAAATCTGCCTCTGTGATGTCCTCGGCCCCTTCGTGTCTCCCAGACATCTGCTGTCCTTGGTGGGGGTGGGCAGGGTGGATCACAAGAGGTCTGGGGCCTCATTTTCAACATTTTAGCTTCAGGCTCGATGTGACCATTAGAACAATCCTGAAAGGGATCGACTGAAGGGAGGGCAGAGTACTCTTTCAAAGAACGTGGACGAACTCTCGAATGGAGTATTTCGTAGGCCACCTGTCGGCCACATCCCAGGACCACATCCTGACCCCTCGTTCTGGGTGTTACCATGGGAGACGGCAACAAATGATGTCACAAGTGATAGAGAAAATGGAACTGTGAAGTCAATGGGGTTGGGGGTGAGAGTCAGGGTCATGTAGGTGTTAGGACCAGAAACGTGACGGTGACTGGGTATCAGATGGCCTCTCGGACACAGCAAGGGTTCTCAGGGTCAGATGACGACAGTCTATTTGCCGTACGTAGGCAGAGGCTATGTGGGGATGGGCCGTCTCATTGGTAAAGGTGGTAAAATATGTATGGCATGATACACATTGCCAGGGAGCAAAAAGGCCGGAGGCTTACGAGGCCTTAGGAAAACGGAGGTTACACAGTGTGGAAAGTCTATGCCAGAAACAAGGAGACCGTCCGGGCACTGCACAGCTCAGGAGCAAGTCCCAGCCACTCTTAGAAACCCCCTTAATTGAATACTCATAAGGGGCAGAGCTTGGGACCGCTGTGCGCCTGGGGTTGATGGCATTAGCTGCTCCTGCATCAGTCAGTCAAGCAGGTCTCCCAGAAATGCAGGAAGAAGAGAGGGAGCTGGAAAACGAGAGAAGTGGTAACAATAGCACAAGACTGGCCTGGAAAGGCAACCTCAGAGGGACAGGAACTCCACAAAGACGAACTGGAGAGAAAAAGAACTAGGGAGAAATGTCGTTTAACTACAAGAAAGCTGAAGGGCTGACATCACAGCCCAGGGGGTTAAGGCACAGCCTGCAGGGCCAGCATCCTCTGTGAGAGCCGGGTAGAGCCCTGGCTGCTCTACTTCCAATCCCGCTCCCTGCTAATGAGCCTAGGAAAACAGTGGAAGGTGGCCCAAGTGCTCGGATCCCTGCCACCCACGTCGGAGACACAGAGCTCCAGGGTGCTGGCTTTGGCCTGGCCCAGCCCTGGCCATTGTGGCCATTTGGGGAGTGAACCAGTAGGTGAAAGATCTTTCTGTCTCTATAACTCTACCTTATTAAATAATTTTTTGAAGAACAAATATGACTGCAGAGTGCGTTCTCGGCTGTAATTCCATGTGGTGGCATCCATCACCTTCCTGCAATCCAGATGCGCGATGACGTCACTCTGATGTTGATTGTCTCGTCGGTTCCTCAGGAAAGCGGTTCCAGAGAGATTTATGCCGAGAATCAAGTTGGAGATGGACGGGAGAGTGAGGAAGCCAGGCACGGTGCAGTTCCAGAATGATACAGCCGAGGGCGCTCTGAGCTCAGATGCCCCTTCAGAGCAAACCCAGGCAAAGGGTGCCCTCCCCCAGGGACCAGCCCTCGGCCTGTGAGCCCCCAGGCGTGGGTGGCCGCTTTGTGTGAAGCCACCCTCTCCAGCTGAAACACCTCAGAGAGAGGGGCTCCCGAAGGCCCCCACTGGAGCAGCTGAGATGAGGACCTCATTGGCCCGAAGGGAGAGCCTGGCAGTAGATGGCATCATGGCATCATGAAAACTGGGAACCTGGTTTTTTTTTTTTTTTAATGTATTTATTTTAAAGAGGTATTTACAGAGAGGGAGAGAGAGAGAGCTTCCTTCTGCTGGTTCACTCCCCAAATGGCCACAACGACCGGAGCTGGGCTGATCCAAAGCCAGGAGCCTCTTCCGGGCCCAAGCATCCGGGCCATATTCAACTGCTCTCCCAGGCCGTAGCAGAGAGCTGGATCGGAGGTGGAGCAGCTGGGATAGGAACCGGCGCTCCCATGGGATGCCGGCACTGCAGGCAGATGCTTAGCCCCCTATGCCACAGTGCTGGGGTGGGTGTGGGGGTACAACTTAGAGTTGTAACTCCTTCCAGGTCTCTAAGGCACATGAGGCCAACAATCTCTACTTCATGTGTGACTGTGGGGGTGGTCGACCACCAGCCCCCGACTGGTGGGGGGATGGGGCTGAGACAGGGTCAGGTCCTGATTGCCAGAGCTGTGGGTGGAGTCTCTCCAATTGGAGGGAGCAGCATTAAAAGGCCCATTGTTGCTGCACAGGTCCATGCCTCGATTTTATCAGGAACAATGTTGCCATTTTGCTGCTGCAACCTCTGGGGCCCAAATCCCTCTCCAGTTTAGGTGGGAACCGGAGCAGAGAAACAAGGTATTTTTATTTTTCTTTTCTTTCTTTTTTTTTTTTTACAGGCAGAGTGGACAGTGAGAGAGACAGAGAGAAAGGTCTTCCTTTGGTTCACCCTCCAATGGCCACTGCGGCCAGCCCGCTGCAGCAGGCACACCGCGCTGATCCGAAGGCAGGAGCCAGGTGCTTCTCTTGGTCTACAATGCGGGTGCAGGGCCTAAGCACTTGGGTCATCCTCCACTGCCTTCCCGGGCCACAGCAGAGAGCTGGCCTGGAAGAGGGGCAACCGGGACTAGAACCCTGTGTGCCGGCGCTGAAGGCGGAGGATTAGCCTATTGAGCCGCGGCGCCAGCCCGAAACAAGGTATTTTCAAGACCCTTGGACCCTACTGCGTGGCTGTGCTTATACAAAGGGACTAAAACATTCGAGGAAAGAAATTTAAAATCTTCAGAAGGGATGAATTCATAGGGTATGCATCTTAGCTGATCTTTCAATTTACAAAAGATTGATCGTCCAGTGCCACATCGGAAGTGTTCTTACTGCAAAATTGGTCTCCTTCTCATTCATTGCCAAGACTGTTTCCATACCAAAGCTACATCCTGTTTATTCCACACTCAGGAGGTGAGTGGGAGAGAAGGGAAGAAATCCACTCTGAGAGCCATCCGGGCCCCAGCTCTGATGCATGCACACGCCCCGTGTGCGAAGCAGGTGTCACGTTCCCCTGACGTGTGAAGACGCCGGCTCAGACGGGTTTAGAAAATGGCCGGCATCTCACGATGCCAGCAAATAATCAGCAATTGCCTCTGTGCCTCCAGACAGCACATTGCCTGGCGTTTCACATCCAGGCTGTTTCCTAGGTAACCAGCTCCAGCCTCGGGAGGCACAGACAGGCGGAAGGGGGATGCAGCCTGCGCCTCCTCACCCCTCATTTCCTGCCTTCCCGGTGCCTCTGTCCTTTGTTGGGCGTTGATGTGGCAAAAGCAGAATACCCAAAAGCTCGCCCGTGGCTTCTGTTTCCAGTGAGTGTTTCCACGCCCTGAAGGACCAGCGTCCATGGACTATTTTGCCTGTGAGAGCCCTGAGCCTGCTCTAGTTTTACTCCTCCCCTGCCTGTCCCTTTTCTCTCCGCCTTTCTGTCCTTCCAACAGTCAGCCCTGATTCACACAAGCCTCTGTGTGCCCCTTGAGAAATGCCAGGCCGTCTGCCCAGCGTCCTCACCCCTCCCTGGAGCCGTGAATGGCCAGGGCAGGGGCCAAGCCTGGCACATCCCCGTGTCCCGTGACCTGTCTGTGCTGGTGCGGGGTCTGTGCTGTGTCGGTCACTGCAGGTGGCCAGTGGGATGTGGCGAATCCACTGTCCGTGCCCTGCTGCAGGCTCAGCTGGGAGGGCGGGGGGGGGGGGGGGCGCAGGGGGAGGCGGGGAGAGCGGGGGGGCAGCAGCGCCTCCCGTGATCCGATCTTCACGCGCCCGAAGCATTTCCTTTGCTCTTTGCTGAGAAGCTGCAGTGGAATCTGCTTTTATGAGCAGCTCTCTGCCGACATGAATATTATGGGATTCCAGCTCCTGGGCGTTACTGAGAGCCATTTTCTGGCACCGTTCCAGCACAAGGAGCAAGTGGGAAAGGTCTGTGGCCAGTCCCGCCACTCGTGGTTGACAGCTTCAATCACGTTTCAGGAATCACCCGTCAGGGGCCACAGGGCTGCAGGACCAGGCCAGGGGCATCAGCCTAGCCGGGTTCCAGGGATGCGGACGTTACCAGCACGCAGGGGTCTACGCCGATGGGTGAGTGCCTGGCACGGTCTCTGGACTTCTCGTTCTAGACAGGGCAGGGACGGCGCTGAGTGCCCAGGCAGGAGGCTGGTGCCAGCACATGCTCCCAGGCCGGCTGAGCCGGCAGCTGGAGATCAGGCGATCCGCTCAGCAACCAAGAAATGGAACGTTTCTTGAGTGTGATAATGACATTGTCCCGAGAGGGTAAGCTGGAACATTGGGGAATGAAGTGTCATGATGTCTATAATCTCCCTTCAGATAATTCCATTTAAAAATGGTTTACAAACCAGGAGGCGAGAGGGAGAGGGATGGGTGAACTGGAATCTCTGCCAGCCCTGCCTTGTAGCTCCGCCCCCTTACATGTCAGTCTGAGGCCCACTTTCCCATGATGCACCTGTGTCTCATCCCGGGGCCAGGAAGGAAGCAACGCCATGATATACAGGGGAAGCCATGAATCCCCCAGGGAGGGAGGGAGATAGACACACACAGAGGCGCACATTCTCTCTCTCTCTCTCTCTGTCTCTGTCTGTCTCTCTCTCTCCCTCTCCCCTACATTCAGTTGGGGCACCACCATCTCAGGAGAGACTGCCTTTTGCGCTTGACGGTGCCTGGGGATGCTTCTGCGCCTCCTCCCCTCTCTGCGCGTAGCCGCTGGCCCACCCAGGAAAGCCCTCGTGTGCACGTGTGTGTCCATTCCCTGTCTGCTAAGTAAATCCTGCTCTTGCCAGTGCCCTGGGCTTGTTTCTGCCTCGCGTGCTTAGCTCTGCGGAGACGAGGACCTGGGCCCAAGAGGCAGACGCGCAGGCCCAGAACACGACGCTCACTGACGGCCGAGGCTGAAGCCGGGTGCGGGAGCTGACTGCTTTTCTCTCCACTTCCCAGTTTTATTTTTTAGTTAAAAACTGTTTTTTTTAAGATTCCCATAAAGGCTTCTAGGCCTGAAACACAGCAGGTTTCCTCGTTGTTCAAAACTCGGGCCGTGCACTTAGCCACGATTTGGCTGGCTTCCTGGTTAGAAATGCGCCGTAGTGCAGGAAGGGTGGAACTGGCAGACGGGCTGTGCTGAAGTCCGCCAGTGAGAGACCTGTCTCCTGGAGCCGGTGGGGCTCTGTTTTTATCTTGTGTTTCTTGTGCTCAAGTTTTCAATGCTTAACTGTGTTTCTCATTCAAAAGAACTTCTTTATCTGTTGACCTGGCCTCCGGCCAGAAGCAGGAGCATGTGCTGTCCACAGATTACGCCGTGAACGTGGTGGCCCGTAGTCTAGATCCTTGCCTGGCTCTGCCTGCCCCATCTTAAGGAAACATCTACCAGAACACACACAGCATTAAAATCCCTATTCTGTATTTTGGTCCTTGTTCAAGTAGAACATGAATATGTGGCTCAAATGAGTAAGTGCATAAAAATTACATCATCATGTCTGCCTCCAGCCCCCAGACTGTAAAATCCTTAAGGGTGAGAACAGTGTCTTGTTTCTATTTGTACTCCTAGTGCCTAGCACCATAAATGCTTGCTGAGTGAATGAACACGCAAGTAAAAAAAGAAATGATAGAAGTAGAAAATAGGAGTGTGATGATGTCTGAATTCTACAGCAGCCCAGTCACTGTTTTTCTGACTTATGAATTTGCAGACTACAGTGGCATGTTGATGTCCGAAGCAGGGGGCAATGCTTAGTTAAAACACAAGGGGGCCAGCATTGTGGCCCAGTGGTCTAAACCACCACCTGTGACCCCAGCTCCCCATCTGAGCTCTGCTTTGAATCCTGGCTGCTCCACTTGCAACCGGGCTTCCTGTGAATGTGCCTGGGAAAAGCAGCAGAAGTGCCTGGGCACCTGCCAGCCCTGTAGGAGACCCAGATGGAGTTCCAGGCTCCTGGCTTCGACCTGGCCCAGCCCTGTACATTGGGGGCCACTGGGGAGTGAACCAGCAGATAGAAGATCTCTCTGTCTCTCCCCCTCTCTCTGTAACTCTGTCTTTCAAATACATACATAAATCTTTTAAAAGTATATGCACAAGGATGTAAAATAAAATTCTCTTGAATTCCTTTTTCCCAGGCTTTTTGAAGTCCCCTGTATTTCTCTTATGTAGACTACTTAATGCTTACAGATTAGACCGACTCAGTTGAAAGGTAAAAATGGCAGGACCCCGTTCTATGCACCTGGGCTTATCTGCAGACACCCATATCCTAACCTGTAAGCATTAAATGCACAGAATTTAAAGAACACTGTGGTGAATTTAAAATTAGCACCTCCCATAGCATGAACAAAGCTCATCCCTACTGAGAATGAAGAAAGATAAACAAAATGAAAGGGAGATACTATTTTTCATCAGGTTGGCAATGTTTTTAGCTTTGCTGATGTCCATTGTTATAGAATGTGAAGTTCCAGGAAAGGAATACAGGTATATTAATTTTATAAAGCTTTATTTATTTGGATGGCAGAGTTAAAGAGAAAGAGGGGGGAGAGCTCTTGCATCTGCTGGTTCGCTTCCCAAACAGCTGCCACGGTTGGGGCTGGGCCAGGCTAAAGCCAGGAGACAGGAAACTCCGTTCTGGTTCCTATGTGGGTGCAGGGGCCCAAGCACCTGGGCTTCCATCTGCTGCTTTGCCAGGCACATCAGCGGAAGCAGGACCAGAAGTGGAGCAGCCGGGACTTGAACCGGCGCTCACACAGAGCGCTAGGATCGCAGGTGGCAGTTTAACAGAACACAGGTGTGTTATTTGTTGTGAAGCTTCCCTAACGCGGACTGTAACTTCTGTCTCGGCAGTTCTCCTCCTGTCTGGCAGGAGCAGTAAATTCAACTTCGTGTAGGTGCGTCTCGGCCAGTTCAGGAGACCCGCAGTCGGCTTCTCCCTGAGGCTGAGGCTGAGGCAGAGGAGACAGAGGCTGGTTCCCATTGCCCTTTCGCTGTCACCTGTCCCCGCCGACACCTGGTGAGACGCCCCTGTTCCGCGGGTCTCCCGTTACAGAGTTCGTGCCGACGCACCCGGCTTGTCCCACAGTCTTCATGGTGAAGCCTGTGGCTCTTCCAGCCCTCTCTCAGCTCCCTCTGTTCCCTTCCAAGCGAGGGGCTCGCCCACAGTGTGCTGGGACCCAGTGAGGCTCAGGGTCTCTCAGCTAGACACACCTCTCTATTCCTGCTGTACTATGGGGGGTGTTATGATCGTGGGGGTTGCGTGTTGCGTGTGGGGGTGGACTGGCCTTTCCCAGGACCCAGATGGAAACCAGCATCCAGGCTCCTGGCTGGCAAGGTTACCGAGGTTATCGGCTAGGATGCACCTGGGTGCGGTAACAGATCCCGCTGCAAGTGGCTGTGACGAGGAGCTCATTAGCTCACGTAACAGAAGCAGCACTGGAATTGTGATCCAGGGACGGCCGGGGCCGCGGGTACTGCATGGTCAGCACCGCCCATCCCAGGAGCAAGGTGGACTGGTGAGCTCTGACGTACCAGAGCAGAGGTCCACGTGCATGTACAGAAGAGTCCATTGCAGTTGCGTTTTGTAAACCTAGTTTTCTGGGCACAGACCACGCCTGTCGGTTGTGGACCCCCGTGGCTGGCTGGTGCTGCACCGGCAGAGTCGAGCCGCGTGACAGAAGGTGCACGGCCCCCACAGTGGAGAACACTTCCTATCTGAGCCCTCCCAGAAAGCTTGCTGATCCACACCGTCACCTAGAGGACGTTCTTGGAGATAGTTTGAGACTCCACGTTGCAAACAGGGACGATGACTCAGGGTAGAGTCCATGAAGAACGCCTAGTTCTCTAAGAAACCAGAGCACTGCTCCTTTCCCCGCCGCAGTAGTGCACCTGACCTCAGGGGTCACCTGCCGCTGCTCTCTGAGGGGATTACAGGGAAAATTCTAGAAACAAACAATTCAGAAGTCTTAAGTAACTTTTACTACAGTCTATTATTGTAATTGTTCTGTTTCATTAATAGTTACTTTTGTTCATCTCTGGGCTTAGTTCATGAATTACACTTTATCATAGGCATCTATGTATCTGAAGAGATACAGTACTATGTAGCACTTGGCAGTGTCACACGTCCAGGCGTCTGTTGGGGGCCCCGGGGCGTGTGCCCATGGATGAGGGGGGAGCTACAGTACATACGGAGGTGAGGCTGCACTTCAATCACAACGTAGTGTAGCAGACTGAACACAGAGCAGTGTCAGAATCCAGCTGTGCTGTGTAAAGCCAGACATTAAAGAGCATTGCAAAAATGTAGCCCAATCCCACTCACGGCACTCACTGGGTTACTTGTTTTAGAAGATGTAACGTTTTCACAAAAATGCGTTTCCGTTAATATGTAATGGGTGTATTTTTAGTGGATTAAGGAACGTTTATTTAAAATTTCTCAGTTTCCAGTACGAATAAGGTAAATATTGAGAGCTAGAGCCCATACACACAAGGCATTGGGATACTCAAATATTTTAAGAGCAGGAGCAAGTGTTCGGCCATCAGTTAAGACACCCATGGCCGGCGCAGAGTGGCTGGGTTTGATACCTGCGTCTGGCTCCTGACCCCAGCTTCCTGCTAATGCAGACCTAGGAAGCAGTGGTGTGGCTCAGGCCGCTGGGTCCCTGCCACCCACATGGGAGCCCTGCATTGAGCTCCTGGATCCCAGGAGCTGGCCTAGCCCCAGCTGTTGCAGGTAACTGGAGAGTGAACCAGCAGGTGGGAATCTCTCTCTCTCTCTCTCTCTCTCTCTTTCTTCCTCTCTTTCTCTCTTTGTCTCTCTCTCTCTTTCTCTTTTTTTCCTCCCCTCCTTCCCTCCCTCCCCCCCCCTTTGCTCTCCCTCTCTTTGTCTTGATCTTGCTGTCTCTTAAATAAATAAATTGAAAATGGTTTAAATAATAACAAGAATTTTAAGTGTATTAGGAGTCTCTGAAACCAAGCACTTTGAGAACCACTCATCTGGGGGGAGGGCAGTTTTGGGGTTCCCCCACCTGTCACCGACGCTGTGACAGACCAGTGTTGTCTCTTTCTGTTCTGTTTTGCTCAGCATGTTGGCCCCTTCTCTGCCCCATGGTTGCTGCTGCCACAGCTCCTGGCACCACGTGTCCTCAGTGGCGGAAAAGGCACTGTTTATTTTTCCCAACAGTTTTTCACATGTGTTGGTTCTCACAAAGGCACTGTGTATATTTAGGGGGTCCAGTGCGAGGCTGTGTCCATACATGCAGTGTGTACAAGAATCAAATCAAGAGTGATTGGCATATCCATCCCCCTAAAATTGTAGATTGGTTTGCAGGTAGAAAGAACATCTCCCTTGGAGGAGTTTTGGATCATGGAGCACGTTGTTACTCCCTGGAGTCACCACCGAGTGTGGTAGAACCCCAGAGCTCATTCCCGCCAACTGCGGCCAGCTTCTCTCCCTTCCCGCCCCTCCAGCCTCTGGTAGGTGTCATTCAACTCTCAACTTCTTCTTCATCTTTTTAAGATTTATTTATTTGAAAGTCAGAGAGAGAGAGAGAAAGAGAGAGAGTGTTACCATTCGCTGGTTCACTCCCCAGTTGGCTGCAATGGCCCGGGCTAGGCCAGGCCAAAGCCAGGAGCCAGGAGCTTCTTCCAGATCTCCCACATGGGTGCAGGGGCCCAAGGACTTAGGCCATCTTCCATTGCTTTTTCCAGGCCGTTAGCAGGGAGCTGGATCGGAAGTGGAACAGCCGGGACTCGAACCAGCACCCACATGGGATGCTGGCATCACAGACAGCAGCTTTATCCGCTTAGCCTCAATGCTGACTGCTACTTGCAACTTCTATGAGATCAACGTTTTAAAATCACATCTGAGATCACGTGATATTTGTCTTTCTGTGCCTGGACTTTTCTACTTATCATAATACCCTCCAGATTCCTCCATGTTGCCCCAAATAAGAAGAGTTGAAATCTTTTCTAGAACTAGCATGCTACTTATTTTTTACCCTGTAATAGAAGCAATTACCATGAAAGCTTCACTAGGAAGGGTTAATAAGCAGCAATTGATACCAAGCCAACCTTTCGCCAAACAGAACGGGAGAACTGGACAAAACCATGAAACAACTGCTTTCAGTGCTTGGAAGACAGATGAGCAGTGGCCGTGACCTCTGCAGGGGCAGCACCAGCGAGCCCTACCGTCTGGGCTGCACTCTGCCTGCAGCTTTCTGAACCCCACCCCCACCCCCCAGCAGGGAGAAGGAATCCAAGCAGAGTACAGCAGCCCTGCCGAGCATGGAAGGCGAGAGACAGGTGTTTCAGGGCTGAATTGTCAAGGATGAGAGGATAAATAGCTCCTTGGCTATGCACATGGCCTTGAAGGGCTTGGCCGAAGGCTGGGCAGTGATGGGCAGGTGAGATTCTACGAGGCCGACAACTGGCGCGATGCTGGAGACGGCGCTGGAGACGGCTGAGCAGCTGTCTTAAAGGACCCCGGGGCATTGAGCAGAAGTCCCGGAGGGTGGGATCTCAGGAAAACAGAAGTCCCTCCTTTTCTCTGAGGAACACTGCAGTATCCCCAGTGGAAGCCAAACACTGCTCCTTCCTCTGCATACGTGCCCTGTGATAGAGTTTATTAGACACAGCAAGAGGTTAACAATAGTAGCTGTTAACAAATAGGAAAGTTATGACAACCTAATACAAGTTACTTAAAATCTATGAGTTGGGGCCGGCGCCGCAGCTCACTAGGCTAATCCTCCTCCTGCGGCGCCGGCACACAGGGTTCTAGTCCCGGTTGGGGCGCCGGATTCTGTCCCGGTTGCCCCTCTTCCAGGCCAGCTCTCTGCTGTGGCCCGGGAGTGCAGTGGAGGATGGCCCAAGTGCTTGGGCCCTGCACCCGCATGGGAGACCAGGAGAAGCACCTGGCTCCTGCCTTCGGATCGGTGCAGCGCCAGCCGTAGTGGCCATTTGTGGGGGTGAACCAGCGGATGGAAGATCTCTCTCTCTCAGGCTCTACCTCTCACTGTAACTCTGTCTTTCAAATAAATAAACTCATAAGAAAAAAAATAAGGAAAATCCACTGACTTTCCAGATGTGGCAATAGAGTAGAAGCTGTCAGAGTGACACGTGGGCGTGTGTTTGCTGTAGTAGCTCAGGCGTCACGCAGGAGTGCCTGGGTTCTGTTCGGCTCTGTACCACATTCCAGCTTCTGACGGCACCAGTAACTCACGTACTTGGTCTCTGCCGTCCATATAGGAGACCCAACTGAGTTTGTTTTTGTTTTTGTTTTTGTTTTTTAAGATTTATTTGAAAGAGTTACACAGAGAAGGAGAGGCAGAGAGAGAGAGGTCTTCCATCCGCTGGTTCACTCCCAAATGGCTGCAATGGCCAGAGCTGCGCTGATCTGAAGCCAAGAGCCAGGAACCCTGGGTCCCCCTGCAAGTGGGTGCAGGGACCTAAGCAATTGGGCCATCTTCTACTGCTTTCCCAGGCTACAGCAGAGAGCTGGATTGGAAGTGGAGTGTCTGGGGCTTGAACCAGCACCCATATGGGATGCTGGCACTGCAAGTGGCAGCTTTATCCGCTGCACCACAGCACCAGACTCTGAAGGCAGGAGTTTCTTCCAGGTCTCCCACATGGGTGCAGGGGCCTAAGACCTTGGGCCATCTTCTGCTTTCCCAGGCCACAGCAGAGAGCTGGATCGGAAGTGGAGCATCCGGGTCTCGAACTGGCGCCCATATGGGATCCCGGCACTGCAGGCAGCAGCTTTACCTGCTACGCCACAGCCACGGCCCTGAGTTTTGGACTGTGCTTTGGTCTGGCTCAGCCTTAGGTGTGGTAGGCATTTGAGGAATAAACTAGCGGATAGAAGATTCATTCTCTCTCTCGTTCTGTGCACCTCTGTCTCTCCGACTTTCTAATAAAGAATAATAAATATATTAAAATGTAAAAAAAATCGAAGCACAGAAAGAGACTTTTAAAAATACCCTCCCTTCCCTGTGAGACAACGTCAAGCACACATATAATTAGGATTCCAGGAGGACAGTAGAGTGGCACAGAAAAATTCTGAAGACATTATGGTCAAATATTTTTCCAATTTTGAGGAAAAATATCAATACATAAGTCCAAAAAACTCCAGAAAGCCAAGCAAGAAAAAAAAACACAACAAGATGCAGCAAAATGCATGTTGATAAAAACCAGCGATGCAGGAAAATCTTCAGGAAGCCAGAGAAAAAGATATGTTGCATGCAGTGGAGAGAGATGGAGGGTCTGCTGATTGCTTATCACAGAACAAACAAGGAGACAGCGGAATAATCTAGAAACTCTGAAATAAAGCCAACCTAGAATCCTAAATCCAGGCAAAACATTCTTCAAAAATGAGGGTGAAATAAAGACATTTTCCGATCAGCAAAACTGAAATTCTCACAGGTAGACCTGCACTATGAGAGATGTGCAAAGAAGTTCTTGAAGCTGAGGACAAGGGATAGCAGAGTGAAAAACAGTCCATACCAAAAAAAAAAAATAAAATAAAATATTGGAAGTGGTGCATAGGTGAGTAAATTTAAAAGTGGGAGGGCAGTGGTGCTGTGGCATAGCGGGTAAAGCCGCTGCCTGCAGTACCACTATCCCATGTGGGTGCTGTTTGGGTAGCGGCTGCTCCACCTCAGATCCAGCTCTCTGCTGTGTCCTGGGAAAACAGTAGAAGATGGCACACGTCCTTGGGCCCCTGCACCTGTGTGGGAGACCTGGAAGAAGCTCTTGGCTCCTGGCTTTGGATTGGCTCAGCTCCCACCATTGCGACCATCTGGGGACTGAACCAATGGATGGAAGACTTCTCTGTCTCTCTGCCTTTGCCTCTGCCTCTCTGTAACTCTTTGTTTCAAATAAATAAACAAACAAATCTTTTAACTATAAAAAGTGGACATGGAGAGATGAGGGAAGTAACATACCTCCTCGTGAGCACACACTTGCCCAAATAGGATCTAGAGCAATTTTTTTAAAAGATTGATTTATTTATTTGAAAGAGTTACGCAGAGAGAGAAGGAGAGGCAGGGAGAGAAAGGTCTTCCATCCACTGGTTCACTCCCTAGGTGGCCGCAACAGTCGGAGCTATGCCGGTCCGAAGCCAGGAGTCAGGAGCTCCTTCTGGGTCTCTCACGTGGGTGCAGGGGCCACAGGACTTGGGACATCTTTTACTGCTTGCTTGCTCACTCTCTCTCTCTCTTTAAGATTTTGTTTGTTTATTTTTTTTTAACTTTTATTTAATGAATATAGATTTCCAAAGTACAGCTTATGGACTACATTGGCTCCCCCCCCCCCCGATGACTTCCCTCCCACCCGCAACCCTCCCCTTTCCCGCTCTCTCTCCCCTTCCATTCATATCAAGATTCATTTTCAATTTTCTATATATACAGAAGATCAGTTTAGTATGCATTAAGTAAAGATTTCAACAGTTTGCACCCCCATAGAAACACAAAGTGACATATACTGTTTGAGTACTCATTATAGCATTAAATCTCAATGTACAGCACATTAAGGACAGAGATCCTACATGAGGAGTAAGTGCACAGTGACTCCTGTTGTTACTTTACAAACTGACACTCCTGTTTATGGCATCAGTAATCTCCCTATGCTCCAGTCATGAGTCTTGTGAGTTCTCCGACTCTTATCTTGTTTAGAAAAGGTCATATTCAAAGTGGAGGTTCTCTCCTCCCTTCAGAGAAAGGTACCTCCTTCTTTGAAGCCCTGTTCTTTCCACTGGGATCTCACTCACAGAGATCTTTCATTTAGGTCTTTTAAGATTTTGTTTATTTGAGAGGTGGAGTCACAGACAGTGAGAGGAAGAGACAGAGAGAAAGGTCTTCCTTCTGCTGGCTCACTCCCCAATTGGCCGCAACAGTCAGAGCTGTGCTGATCAGAAACCAGGAGCCAGGAGCTTCTTCCAGGTCTCCCTCACTGGGCATCTTCCACTGCTCTCCCAGGCCATAGCAGAGCGCTGGATCAGAAATGGAGCATCGGGGACTCGAACTTTAAGAGCCAAACAGACTCTTCAACAACCCCAGATTCGCCAAAGTGGCCGGCAGTCCTGACGGGCTCCTGAGGCTGGATGTGAGGCTGGCAGCCCTCAGGGACCCGTCTGCTACCAAAAACTCGGCTGTGGTTTGTGGGACCTGGAGACTCCAGCTCAGTCGCAGACCACCTGCTGCTCTGTCCCCTCCCCAGCCTGCCCGATGTGGACTCGACCTCGATGCTAACTTCTATTCCAATCAGATTTGGAATCTATGAACCGATTCCTGCCCGATCCCATGACTCAACACAAGCCTGGAGCCTTCTGCATGGTCCCCATGAAGGAAGGAGAGAAGGGCCAGCCAGGCTCCCCGCACGGCCGGCAGCGAGGCCTCTGGGGGATGACGACACTGACTGACTCCTGCAGGCCACGTCTCCCCCATGTTGCATAATCACTGCTGTGTACACTGGGCTTCCGACTCTTGGCTTCCACCTTTCCCGCTGAACTTGGCCACCCTGGGAGCCACAGGAAAAGCACGTGTGAATGAAGCATAAGCCAGAACGTGCTAGCCAAGTGCTGCCCCCAAGATGAGTCATGGCTGACCTGGGAAGTGGGCTGGGCTACTCAGTCTCTGGTTCTAGTCTCTTCCCTTCATCCCCAGAGTATCCTCTACAAGCCATCACTGCGTTATGGACTGAATACTGTTCACCCCACCCCCAAACTCATGTTGAACTCCTACCCCCAGAAGTGATGGTCTTAGGAGGGGGGCATGAGGATGGCCCCCCACAAGTGGGATTAGTATCCTTAGGAAAGAGACCCCGGGGGTCTCTCATTCTCTTCCTGCCAAGTGAGCACCGAGAAAGGGAGCTTGCTCCTGGCTTTGGCCTCCAGAGCAGTGGGAAGTAGACTGCCAACATGCAGAGGCCGCCAGGTCTCTCTCACTGTGTTGTGGCGGCCCAGGTGTTCAAAGGCATTGTTGAATCATCCGCCCTGTTTAAAACCAGAGCCCTCTTGTAGCTGACTGTTGCTTTGATCCCCATTGAGTGACTGCCAAAGGGTTTGTCGTGAGGCCCCAGGGCTGGATGATGGACTGCTGGATGAGACAAGTGTCGGGTGGGTTGAAATATGGGAGGGTTGAGCCTCGCCACTGTCGCCAGTTAAAGTCACTTTATATCCAGCATTCGAATTACAAAAGCCGTGCAATGCCAAATAATCAAAGGTAGATTCGGGGCCAGTGTTGTAGCACAGCTAGTTAAACTGCCACCTGGTACTCGGCTTCCAGTCCAGATTCCTGCTAACGCCTGGGAAAGCAGAGGAGGAGGGCCCAAGTGCTGGGCCCCTGCCACCCACACGGGAGACCTGGATGGAGCTCCTGGCTCCTGGCTTGAGACTGGCCCAGCCCTGGCCATTGTGGCCACACCATACAATCATCCCTTTCTAATCATGACCCTGGAAAGAGCTTCCTGGAGACTTACCAGTTTGTACTGCAAACCTGGTGACTTCCAACCTGCATGTACGCACTTTTGCTGATTCTATTTTTACAGCATAGAAAAATGCCTGTTCTGAAGGGCGTGTGTGTGTGGTTTTTGAATGGTGGTTATGATTTCAAGCGTGTAACAAGAAAATCAATTTTTCCAAAAGTCTTCTCTCGGAGCAAGGAAGAATGGGCTTTGAGCGACTCAGTGACCTAAAAGTGAAATAGTTACAACTGCCGCCAACGCGGAAAAGATGACCGTGGCAAGCACTGGGTGAAGCAAGACAGAACTAGTTTTAGAAGCTGTCAAGGGCTTGGATTTCCTCTCCGGTGCATGATATCCACAGCAGAGAGTGTTCCAGGGCGGGAACAGGTCTGGAATCCCCGGCACAGCTCATGTGTCGGGTTGCGTGTTCTCGGCAGACCCTGTGACACGTCCGCTTGCCTCCGTGGCGTTCTCCCCGTGTGCCCTGTAGGGTTTGTATCGACCGTGACCCGACAGCTGTGCTGCAAAATGCTGCATGCCACAGATGGCGTGCATTCAGCCGGGAACACTTTTCATTCCTCAGCCGTCTGGAACCCAGCCCTTGGCCAGCAGCTGCAGAGCCAACGCTAATGACTTGGATGCAGGTCAAGCCCGTGGGCATCTGAGATGGGAAAACCTGCAGGCGAGGGTCCCTCCCAGCTAGAAAAATGGCTGCAGCATTGCCCTGTTGCTTGGAAAACCCAAAGTCCAGCAGAGCCAGAGGCAGACAGGATTTCCATGTAACGCTGCCAGCACCGCGGGCGCACAGGAAATCCACACGGGTTCCAAGAAGACGCCCTGAAAGGGGTGGGGCCTCGCCCTGAAGGGGCAAGTGACCTCTGAGGCGAGGAGCCAGCGCTTCAAGCTGGTGGACCAGGAGTGGGGCTCCCAGTGTGGGTAGAGCTTGAGACAGGGCATTTGCACTTTGTGCTGTGAGGAACTGGGAGAATTTAAGAACAGAAATAACCCCAGCATCCCATCCCATAGCAGAGCGCGGTCCTGGCTGCTCTGCTTCCAGTCCTGCTCCTTGCTAATGTGCCTCCGAGGGTAGCAGATGAGGGCCTAGGTTCTTGCTTGGGCCCCTGCCACCCGCATGGGAGACCCAGATGGGTGCTCCTGGCTCCTGGCTTTAGCCTAGCCCAGCTCTAGATAGGCATTTGAGAAGTTAGCTAGTAGATAAAAGATATCCCCCCTCCCTCCCTCCCTCCCTCCCTCATCTCTCTCTCACCTCCCCCATCACCCTGATTTCAAATAATTAAATATAGAATTATTTTTAAAAATGACTGGGTCACGTTTTCACGTCTCAGACCCCTGCCCTGCCGCCCCTGCTGCCGTACCCAGCACAGACTGGAGTTTTTCCCGGTGCTTGGTGTGTGTCACAAACGGTCAGAGAAAGGAACAGGGGAAGCCCCATGGGATAGGCTTACGGGCTTGCGTCACTCAGGACGCTCTCGTCCCGGGGAATGCCGACGCCAGCTTTGTTTCATTTTTTTTCATCTGTTCATGCTGCAAGGAGCAAGGATGACTTCTGGGGTAGCTGGAGCCCCACTTGTCCCAGGGTGGCGAGCAGCCGGCAGCGGCTGGGAGCTGTCCAGGCGTGCAGTTTCCAGCTCCAGCCCAGCCCCTCTGAGTCAGAATCTGGACTTTAATGAGATCCCCAGGTGATGAGTAGGCAGCTGAAACGGGGGGTGGGGAGCGTGGCCAAGACTGGCCGCTCTGCCCTGGGTTGTGAGTCATCAGGACAAAGGGGCGTCAGTGTGGAGGGAGCAGAGGGACCTGAGAAGCCCCTACTGGCCCAGTCTCTGCCAGCTGAGACTAAGAATAGGGTCACACTAATAGAAACCTTGGATTTTCCTCCAAAACCCCGCCAGTTTCCTTTCATTCAACCTAATTCCCCGGGGGCGTCCTAGGGTGACTCATGCCCCACTCACTGAGTTCCCAGAGGGCATTGCTGTTTGCCTGGGTGCTGGGCAGGAGGCTCTCCTTCAGAGGGCGCCTCTGTGTGCGGGGTGAGAATCCGACTCTGCCTGTGATGCCACCCATAGTGACGGCAGCAGCCGACGGTCACCTCGGAGCTCATTTGTGTTTAACCTAATGAAGCCGGCATCGGGAGCATTCTGCTTTGACAGGTGAAGGCGGGACGACCCAGGGAGGCTGCGCAGCTGGTAAGGGAGAGCTGCCGGCGTGCCAATAGGCAGACTGTTTGATGGCCTGAGTCTGCACAGAGCCTTTAACAAAAGGGCTCTTCCCCCTTGGTTTATTGCTGGGTGCCGTGGTTTGAATGCTTACCCACAATGCTCATGTGCTGGAAGCCTGGTCTCCAGTGTTGGTGCTGGGGTGGTGGGAGCTGTAAGAATCAGTGGGAGGCAGTCGGATCACAGGGTCACCAACTTGGAGGAGACTAATGCTGGCCTTGGGGAGGGAGTGAGTTCTCTTGAGAGCAGGGGGATGGAAAAAGAGCAAAGCTGGTCCCTGGATTGTTCCCTGTCTGGCCCTGTGTGTGTTCCCACCATGAAGCCTGGAGGCTACTCCATCTTGGACTTCCAGCCTCCAAAACTAAGTAAACTAAGCTACATAAACCCCTTTTCTTTATAAAATACCCAGCCTTAGGTGTTCTGTTATAGCAACAGAAACTGGACTAATCATATTGGGCACATGAGCTAAAAACTGATGAAACCACTCAGAGGAGCTACAGATGAAGTGAGCGCCTTAAAAACAAATTCAGAACGGGTAGGCATGGCGGTGCAGCAGGTTAAGCCGCCCCTTGGGATGCCCCCCACCCCAGAACAGTGTTTGAGAGTAAGTCTACCTTCGATCCAGTTCCTGCGGATGTTCCTGGGAGCCAACAGATGTTGGCTCTGGTACTTGGGTTCTTGACACCCACACTGGAGACCTGGATGGAGTTCCTGCTCCTGGCTTTGGCCTGGCCCAGCCCCAGCTGTTACAGGCATCTGGGGGAGTGAAACAATGGACAGAGGATCTCTCTCACTCAGCCTTTCAAATAAACAAGTAACTTTCAAAAAGAAGTACTGATGATGATAGTAATTTCTTTTTTAAAAGATTTATTTGAAAAGCAGAGTGGGAGGGGAGAGGGGAGAGGGGAGAGGGGAGAGGGAGATCTATCTAGTGGTTCACTCCCCAGATGGTCACAACAACTGGGGCTGGGCCAGGCTGAAGCCAGGAGGGACTCCAGCTGGGTCTTCCAGGCGAGTGACAAGTGCTTGGGCAACCTCTGCTGCTTTCCCAGGTTATTATCAGGGAGCTGGATCAGAAGTGGGGCAGCCAGGACTTGAACTGGCATTCTTATAGGCTGTTGGCATGGCAAGCACTGGCTTAACCCATTGTGCCACAACATTGGCCACGATTGCAATTTTTTAAAAAAGAGTTGAGAAAATGAGAACAGGAGAAGAACATGGTTATGTTCACACAGCGGAGGGAATAGCTCTGTTCCCAAGAACAGAGCCCGGGAGCCTCAAACATCATCGCCCCAAACCCTAGCCAAGCCACCGTCGGAGGGCAGGACCTCGCTGACAGCTGGAGTGGGTGCAGGCCAGCAGCTGTGCTGGGGGGAGCCTGGTGGGACGGGGAGAGGTGGGGCCGGTGCAGGTAAGGAACAGGCCAGGCCCATGGAGGCGGGGGCAGCTGAGGCTTCTGTGAAAATGGCCCAGCACCATGTTCCGGCTTGAACAGGACAAACCCGTGCTGACCCTGTTCAACCCCAACGTCTTAAGTCAGTGCAGTGATGTTAATGGGTGGTGGATTAAGAATGGAGATCTGCTCTAACTGTGGTGTCTGGGAGGTGGGCCTGGTGGGAGACTTTGGATCACTGGGCTCTGTGCCTTTGGAAGATAGCTCTTGAGAGAGGGCTGGTTACCTGAGCTGCCCCGTCTGCTTCTGGATCACCTGCGATGGCCCCTCCAGCCTCACTAGGTGTTGGAACGAGCGGGGCTGACAGGCCTTGGGCTGAAGGAAGCTTCCCCGCTAGGAAGCTCCTGATGGGTATTTTAGCTGTACCATCAAGACACTGACTAATCACACCCCGAGGTCAGATGCTGCATGTCCAGCTAGGGAAATGTCCTCATGACCTGTGGCCCAGGGAGCCACCCTCAAACAGCCAAACTGAACTCCCAGGGCAGGCTGAGGCCTGAGGCCCAGCCCTGGGCCATCCGTGCCCAGGGCTGGAGGAAGGAGGAAGCAGGAAGCCTGCGCTGCCCCAGGTGGCCTGTGGTCTGCGTCTCTCTGCCTGGTGCTCAGCTGAGGGCGAGGAGGAAAGAGGAAGTAGGAGAGAAGCGCTATGGAGGACAGCGGAGTCAGGATTAGAATCCTGCGGCCTGGAAGTCCTTGGCTGGCAGCTTTAGTTTCTCATTTCTTCAGGGAAGTGTCTAATCTCATCGTATGCGGCTGTGTTGCAAAGGGGTTTCCTCACCCACATGAGGAATAGGGGATGTTGGCGACTGCCCCCCCAAGCCAGGGGCAGTGTTGACCCCACAGACCCCTCCACAAGGCCTGGGCATGAGCTAAGGAGGCTGGGGTAGAGACAAGAGAGGAGCGCCCAGAAGCGCAGGGCGAGAGAGGCAGCTGGGAACCTGCTAAGCCCCTTCCTCCTGGTCTACGACTCCCCCCACCCCACTTCTTTTGCCCATTGCCTTAGGGCTCTGTTTACCTTTGGCACAATCCTGTCTAAGTGGCCATTAGTGGCAGCTCCCATACAGGGGAAAGCTTTGAGCTTACATTCCCCCCACTTCTGCCACCTGCTCTTGGGTTCTTTTCTTTTCTTTTTTTTTAAGATTTATTTTTATTTATTTGAAAGAGTTACAGAGAGAGGTAGAGACAGAGAGAGAGGTCTTTCATTGGCTGGTTCACTCCCCAGTTGGCCACAATGGCCAGAGCTACACCAATCTGAAGCCAGGAGCCAGGAGCTTCTTCAGGTCTCCCACGTGGGTACAGAGGCGCAAGAACTTGGGCCATCTTCTGCTATCCCAGGCCATAGCAGAGAGCTGGATCAGAAGAGGAGCAGCTGGGACTAGAACCAGCACCCATATGGGAATGCTGGTGCTTCAGGCCAGGGCGTTAACCTGCTGCACCACAGCGCTGTTGCTGTGGTTTCGTTCTGAGAGGAGGAGCATGGTGGGGGCAAGAGGCACAGAGTCACCACACAGACCCCAGGTGTCGGGTGAAAGCGGGTCAGAGGTGAGCAGCCCACAGACTCATTTATTTCAGTTGGTACAGCAGCTTATATAGCCAAGGCAGCCAGTCCGGTCAAGGGGCGGTTTATGCCCTAACCAATCACAGCCTGTTGCCAGGCAGTTTCTGAAGCTGTCCAGTCACAGCCTGTTGCCAGGCAGGCTTCGTTACCAGTAGCCATCTTGGCTTCTCATTCCACCACATTTCCCCCTTTTCATTTATTTTTGAGCAACAGGAGGCATGATTCTTGGCCATACCATTGTTGACCTCGTTTCCATGTGGTCTCCATATGCAGCTGTGCCTGTCTTAGGTTGTCCCCCAGGGGATCTTACCCGTCATTGACTAACCAGTGCTGAAAATGGGAGACCACAGGAGTGCTTGCTCAGATAGGGGTAGGAATGAAGAACAATGGTAATCAGGAATGGCGTGACTGCATGCAGGCTGTGGGCCGTTCAAGTGGCTGACCAGAGCTAGTGGGGTATAAAACAGTAATGGATGTGGCTATGGGCAGTTTCTCAGGGTAGGATGATAAGGCAGGTGTGTCTGCTAACAAGGCAGACTCTCAGTCTTGTTCAGCTGGTTCTGGTTGGCTGTCAGTTGCAGGTTTAATGTTTCTGGCTGGTACCCAAATGGGCTGTCCCGCATTCTCTGGAAAGACACAAGCATATCCTCGGTGCTTGGTTAGCAGAAGCCTTTTTAGGGGTGTTGGAATCCAGGGCCTGAATTTTGCATCCTTTCTTACATTTACGGCAAACATGTGGGTGGGATGGATTCTAGCGGCTGCCCTGAGAGCCTGGGGTGCCTGGGGACTGCCACAATATGGGGATCCTTACTGGGTGCGGATAGGATGACCTCGCATGGGTTATTGCCTGAGGTCTTCTAAGTTCATTCCACGAGTATTTGGGGGGTGGCTGACTAGGCATTGCTGTGTTGTCTGCTGCATTGTTATTTTCACTGTCAGAGCTCTCTCCCCCTAAGTCATCAACTGTTGTCTGTGAGGCAGAGGCCTAGAGTGTCAGGCTCTTATCACTCACAGATTCACTATGTTTGGTAATCTGTGTGGGCTTCTGAGAGGGGGGTATCTTTCCCATGTTTGAGTGTTTAAGAGCGGCACGCCATGACAACTCTAGCCAAAGGGAAGACACGCACAGCACTGCTGCCATAACAATACAAATTCCTAGCACCTCACCGACTGAGGGAATTATGCAAGGGTTTTCCTACCTTAGGTGAACAGACAGTGGTGTATCAGATCGTAAGTTTGTCCTGTGCTTAGTGGGGGACTTCCTTGACTCATTAGGTCAAGGCCATATGCCCACACAGTGTCTCCAGAGCGTCACCTCTCTCAAGGGAGGGAAGATGACTTGGTTCTGAATTCTGGCATGATCAGTCCCTTATGTGAATTCACCAGGTGAACCAAAAGTAAAAGGAGGAGCTGAGAAGCAGCGTACACTTCTGGGCAGTGTGTGCTAACCTGGGGTCACTTAGACAGAGGACGAGGACAAGGAAAGGGGCGTAGGAGGGGGTTCTGTGCTCACCCTCACAGAACCAAACAAACAGCACACGAAACACTGAGGGGCCTACTTGCCAAAATCAAGGGGGGACCTCACCGAGTCTGATAAGCTGTCTCTCAGTCACGTTGGTGCCAGATGTTGCTGTGGATTCATTCTGAGAGGAGGAGAGCAGTGGGGGCGAGAGGTGCAGAGTCACCACACAGACCCCAGGAGTCGGGCGAAAGCAGGCCAGAGGTGAGCAGCCTGCAGACTCATTTATTTCAGTTGGCACAGCAGCTTATATGGCAAAGGCAGCCAATCCAGTCAAGGGGCGGTTTATGCCCTAACCAATCACAGCCTGTTGCCAGGCAGGCTCCATTGCCAGCGGCCATCTTGCATGGCCTTCTCATTCCACCACACAGCACCGGCCCCTTCTTTTCTTTTCTTTTCTTTTCTTTTCTTTTCTTTTCTTTTCTTTTCTTTTCTTTTCTTTTCTTTTCTTTTCTTTTCTTTTCTTTTCTTTTCTTTTCCCCTCTTTTCCCCTCTTTTCCCCTCTTTTCCCCTCTTTTCCCCTCCCTCCCTCCCTCCCTCCCTTCTTTCCTTCTTTTGTGTTAAAGGCAGAGTTACAGAGAGGCGGGGGGCGGGGGAGAGAGCTCTTCCATCTGCTAGTTCATTCCCCAGTGGCTGCAATGGCTGGAGGTAAACTGATCTAGAGCCAGGAGCTTCTTCCAAGTCTCCCATGTGGGTGCGGGGGCCCAAGCACTTGGGCCATCTTCCACTGCTGTCCTAGGCCATAGAAGAGAGCTGGATTGGAAGTGGAGCAGCTGGGACTCGAACCAGCACCCATATGAGATGCTGGCACTGCAGGTGGTGGCTTTACCCGCTGTGCCACCGCGCCAGTCCCTCTTATTTTTTAAAGATGTTATTTATTTGAGTCTCTCTCCTCTCTCTCTCTCCTCTCCCCTCTCCCTTCTCTCTCTCTCTCTCTCTCTCTCTCTCTGTGTGTGTGTGAAAGAGAGAGAGAGAGGGAGAGGGAGGGAGGGAGGGAGGGAGGGAGAAAGAGATAGAGATCTTTCATCTACTGGTTTACTCCCCAGATGGCCACAATGGCTAGGGCTGTGCCAGACTGAAGCCAGGAGTTTCATCTGGGTCTCCCACATGGGTGCAGGGCCCAAGCACTTGGGCCATCTTCTACTGCTTTCCCAGGCACATTAGCGGGAGCTGAATCGGAAGTGGAGCAGCCAGCACTCGAAGCGATGCACGTGTGGGAAGCCGGCACTGCAGGAGGCGGCTTAACCTGCTCCACCACAGCGCAGGCCCTTTGGGGGCATGAGTGGAGGACACACTGCATGTCCCTAAGAGGATCATATCTTCTATGTGGTTAAAAAGTTTCAAGCTGAATCCTTGCACAACTGAATCCAGGATTCAACACTCAAGACAAATCACCGTTCACGGGAGTAGTGCAAGGCACATGCCTCACTGCTCTACAGCGGAGCTCTGCCACAGTAAAGGCCACTGTGGGCCGGAGCTGGGCAGACGGCGGCCGCCCTCCCCCAGGACACTCGTAGCTCCTTGGCTTCTCATGAGAACCTCCCTGGCTATGAGACACTGCAGGGGGCGGGCGGTCAAGGCCTGTGTTGGACGTCCTGTCACGGTCAGGAATCCAGAGCTCCCTGCGGCCCTCTTTGAGCAGAGTGGAGAACCGATCAGCTGGGGCACCTCCCACGAGGAGGGGGAGACAGGATCCACACCAGGAGCGGCCATCCTGCTTCCTCCCGACACCTGCCAATGTTGCCCGGGGCGGAAGGCTGACAGCGGTGCTGAGAGGCCTGCCCTGCTGGGGAGACGGCCCCAGCTCCCCAGCTGCGTGTCCCTTAGGCGCACAAGAGCCGCGGTTCAGCTCAGTCCGCCCCCTACAAGAACCTTGGGCCTCAGTGCTGTGCAATTCCCAGCAGACCTTGCTCAGGAGGACCTCAGGGTCACTTCCTCTGCAGAGCGCGTGGCTGCCATTCCTGTGTTTCCCAGGCCTCTCCGCAGCCTTTTCCACGGCCTGATTGGACTTGATTGTGCCTGTAATTGTCTCGGAAGCTCCTGCGAGGCTGGAGTGTGCTTATTCACGTTCTGTCCATGCACAGTGTCGTGCTTGGGGCGGATCCCCAGTAAATACCCTGTTTGTTGATGTAAATGACTCATGGCACAGAAACATGACCATTGGAACTAAGACGGGAGACTTCAGAGATGGTTCTGGGACAAGTGGAAGATAGTGCTGGGGGAACAATGGTTTATGTGGTTTTTTTGTTGTTTTTATTTATTTATTTATTTGAAAGGCAGGGTTACACAGAGAGAAGAAGAGACAGACAGAGAGAGATCTTCCATCTGCTGGTTTACTCCCCAGATTGCTGCAACAGCCCGGGCTGGGCCAGGCCAAAGCCGGGAGTCTGGAACTTCTTCTGGGTCTCCCACACAGGTGCAGGGGCCCAAGCACTTGGGCCATCTTCCTCTGCTTTCCCAGGTGCATTAGCAGGGAGCTGGATAAGAAGCGGAGCTAGAACTGGTGCCCATGTGAGATGCCCGGGTAGCAGGCAGTAGCTTGACCTGCTATGTCACAGCACTGGCCCTGAGGGACCATCGTTTTGACTTGCTTAACCATTCTTTCCTCATATACCCCCTCCCCACAAACTAGCCCAATGAACTCTGAAACTAAAAAGAAATCCAGATTCCACTGTGGCCTCGTGGGCTAAGCCACTGCGGCTTGGGGCACTCCTGTCTGTGTAGACGTGCCGGGAACCGAGTCTGCCTGCTTATGGACCGGCGTCCGGCTGATGCGTCTGGAAGCCCGCGGGTGACAGCTGAAGTACTTGGGTTCCTGTCGCGAACGTGGGAGACCAGGATGGAGCTCCTGGCTCCTGGCTTTGAGCTGACTCAGCCCTGTCTGCCTGCGAGGGCCATTTAGGGAGTGAACCAGCAGACAGAAGACTTCTCTCTTTCACCCTCTTTCTATAACATTCTTTCAAATAAATAAATACACAACTTAAAAAAAAAAAAAAGAAGTTCATTTTTTTTGACAGGCAGAGTGGACAGTGAGAGAGAGAGACAGAGAGAAAGGTCTTCCTTTTGCCGTTGGTTCACCCTCCAATGGCCACCATGGCCAGCGCGCTGCAGCCGGTGCACTGCGCTGATCCGATGGCAGGAGCCAGGTGCTTCTCCTGGTCTCCCATGGGGTGCAGGACCCAAGCACTTGGGCCATCCTCCACTGCACTCCTGGGCCACAGCAGAGAGCTGGACTGGAAGAGGGGCAACCAGGACTAGAACCCCATGTGCTGGCGCCACAGGCAGAGGATTAGCCTATTGAGCAGTGGCGCCGGCCTAAAAGAAGTTAATTTTTTTAAAAATCAAAGTTTCCTTTAAGAATAAGCCTTAGATCTAGGAAAACCTTCTGGAGTCAGATTCCACAGTAATTAGCGCACATGAAGACTGACAGCGTAAGGGAAAGGAAACACAGGTGAAAGGGAGGGAGAGGTTGGGGCCGGCGCTGTGGCGTAGCAGGGAAAGCCGCCGCCTGTTGTGCCGGCATCCCATACAGGCGCTGGTTTGAGTCCTGGCTGCTCCACTTCCAATCCAGCTCTATTATAGCCTGGGAAAGCAGTAGAAGATGGCCCAAGTCCTTGGGCCCCTGCACCCATGTGGGAGACCCGGAAGAAGCTCCTGGCTTCGGATCGGCACAGTTCTGGCTATTGCAGCCAATTGGGGAGTGAACCAGCGGATGGAAGATCTCTCTCTCTCTCTCTGCCTCTCCTTCTCTTTCTGTGTAACTCTTTCAAATAAACAAATAATTTTTTTAAAAAAAAAGGGAGGGAGGGGGAGCATCAAAGCACATCTCAGAAAATAGCTCATCTTTCAAAAGTTCACTTTTTGAAACCAACAGGAGAGGGAGCTGTGGAGCCATACAGCTCCAACTGTGGAGGCCTTCTCTTCCTCCCAAAGCTACAGAAAAAGTCATTTCACTTAAAACAAGTATCAGGAAAGGATCTTGATCAAATCCCATATAAGACTGTTACCGAAAGCAAGAAGAATTAGAAGCAGAACAATGTCTCCACGGGTGATGGCAGTATGCCAGAAAGATGACAGCCCCTCGCTGATAACGATGGCTGTGGGCCCAGCTGGTTAAGCTGCCATGTGGGGCACCTGCGCCCTGTATCAGCGTGCCTGGGAGCGAGCCCCAGCTGCTTCTGATCCAGCTTCCTGCCAGTGCACACTCTAAGAGGCGGCGGAGGATGACCCAGGTGCTTGGGCCCCTGCCACCCACGTGGGAGACCCAGATGGTGTTCCTGGCTCCTGGCTTCAGCCTGACTCAGCCCTGGCAGTTGTGGGCATTTGGGGTGTAAGCCAGTGAGTGGAAGATTGTGTGTGTGTGTGTGTGTGTGTGTGTGTCCCTCTTGCTGTGCCTGCTATCTGTTCTGTCTTGGCTTTCCGTGAAGCTGAGATGATCATGAACATGGAGTTACTGCAAGAACTGGCAATGACACTCTTAGGTAGGTAACAAGAAGAAATGGACTTGCACACAAAGTCCTGTACATGAGTGTTCATACCTGCACTTTTCTTAGTAACCCCGATGTGGAAGCCAGTCGAATGTCCATGTGCGGATGCATAGATAAACAGAAGGTGGTCTGTCCATACAGCATCGTGTTGTTCAAACATGGATGCGTACAATAGGGAAATTCTTGAAAACATTATGCTAAGGGACTGGTGTTGTGGCACAGCCGGTAAAGCTGCTGCCTGCAACACCGGCGTCCCATATGGGTGCAAGTTTGGGTCTCAGCTGCTCCACTTCCGATCCAGCTCTCTGCTAATGCACCTGAGAAAGCAGAGGAAGATGGCCCAAGTGCTTGGGTCCCTGCACCCACATGGGAGACCTGGATGGAGTTCCTGGCTTCTGTCTTTGGCCTGACCCAGCCCTGGCTGTTGTGGCCATCTGGGGAGTGAAGCAGAGAGTAGAAATTCTCTTTCTCTCTCTCTCTCACCCCCTTTCCCCCCTCTCTCTTTCCTCTCACCTCTCTCCCCCTCTTTCTCTCTCTCTCTCTCCCCCCACCCTTTCTCTCTCCCTCTCTCTCTTCTCTCCCTCTTTGTAGCTCTGACTTTCAAATAAATAAATCTTTACAAAAATGACAGCCCTGCCTTTTTAAAAACAACAACAAATTGCACTAAGTAACAACAGGGGAGAGGGGAGCAGAGAACAGGAAATGCTGCCCCAGGGTATGGGGCTTTTCTGGGGCACGAAAACCTTCTGACATCACTGACATCATGGAGATGATGGTTGCACAGCTGTGGGTATACTGAGGGCCACTGGCCTGTATTCTGTTAAGGGGTCGATTTCATGGTATGTGAATCACATTTCAATCAAAAGGAAAAAGAAAAGGACTATGAGGCATTTTGAATGAAAAGGCTGCAGCCAAAGGAGCTCCGCTGGGATGTGTGGGAGGCTGGAGGGAGGCAGGGTGAGGAACAAAGGCGTGAATGAGTCTGCTGTCAGGCAGTCGCACGCTTGGAAAAGCACGCCCTCACTGTAGACGGGACATGCCTTGCACACGAAAGCAATCAGCTTCGTCCAGCGAATGAGTTGCATCTTAACTAAAATGGGGGTGTGCACCCCAGGGCCGGCATTGTGGTACAGCGGGTCTCTCCTCTCTCCGTAGCTCTGACTTTCAAGTAAATAAATAATTAGTAAATATCATAGAAGCACCAGCAGCTGGCACTCCAGGGTCCTCCTGCACTTCCGATTCATTGTCACGGTCGCTCGCCCACGACAGAATGCTCCCCCTGCAACCATAACCGCGTTCCGGTGGTGTGCATACTTGCGAATGGGGAGACTGAACACTGCCCCTTGTGCAGGGAGGTCTGGGCCAGCGCATCCGGGAAAGTTGAGTGTGACCATGACACGGCTTCAGACTCCCCCTGAAGCCGGGGCTTCCTTTCTCTTTTTCACCATCCTCCTGTGGCTGTGGCTGTAGAGGAAAGAGCACTGGGTCTACCACCTGCCTTACATAAAGAATTCTGGGATTTGAGCTAAGTCTACGACCACGGATTCTTGCACAATCAGGCGGAGGGAGATAAGCTCTGATCGCTTGTAGTTCTAATTGCAGATCATCTTGCACACTCTTGGTGATGAAATGAAAACTCTATCATAGTCTTAGGTTATCCGGGGTGCCTTCTCCGACCCCAACCCCTTCCTAGCTCCGGCTCCTGAATCCTGCAGGGGTCATGCAATGTGAGTACTGGGCATGCCCAGAAGTGAATATTCTCTTCCAAGCCGAGGGATAAAACACTTATTTGGGGAGTACTGAAAACACACCCGCCACCATCACCACCACAGAATCCCATGATGCAATAATAATGTAACCAAAGGGAAATTAATGGTGTCGGTCTGAGCATTTTCCCGCAGGTGAGCTGCCCTCTTTGCTATGCCTTTATGGACTGTGCTAAGTCACCGTGCATCCGCTTGACTGGTCAGATGCTAAAATCAGTTCTACCAGTATGCAGACCCTGGGTGTGCGGCCAGGCTAGCAGGCTGGCCTGCAGGTGCCCACCTGTCCCCTTCTCACAAGGTGCGAAGGAGAAGCGCTGGAGAATGAATTCACTCTTCCAGAGTCGCTGAGCACACGCTGGGCAGGTTCTAGGGAAAGCTCGCCGAGAGTAGATCCACGGGGCCTTGGCAGCTGCCTCAGTGTCCAGGCATTTGAGGCCAATGTCAGCCTTCAGTTAGGTTGTTGGAAGCTTCCACCTGTTCAACAGGAATCTCACCTGCAACTCTACTGCTAAGTGCAGGGGCTTGGCGCAAAGCCCTGGCTCCTGACCCCTGTCTGGGCCCTGCTATTGGCTGGGTCCAGTTTTTGTAAAGTGAACTGCTGCCCATTTCCATTCAAGGGAACCATGTGGTAGAATAAACTTATTTTCTTTGGAACTCTTCAAGTATATTTTAGCCCCTTTAATATGGAAATCATTTATCTATGCTGATCTTTCAATATTTGAGTAGTAGAAGCAAGTAGAATAAAATGTCAAGAATTTTTGAGTCTTTTTTTTTTAATTATTAAAATCTTATAGTTTTCCTGATGATTTTCTGTCGGGAGATACAAATAAGTCTTGTACTTTTGTTTACAGCTTACATTTCACTCCTCTTCCCCAAGAAAGTTACTAACCTAGACTAAGCAGAGTATGAGCACCATTTTCATAAAATATAACTGACCCCATAGAGGCGTTTTAAGTAAAAAGTGATTATTGAAATCCTGCAGCTTCTTGAGTTGTTGAGCTCAAATCTGCTGTCTGCTTAGGTTAAAATCCAGCTGAAAATGATTGTGGCTTATCTACATAAACTCACTAACAATCCAGAATTTGTAAGTTCATATAAACTCAAAGACAACGTAAGTGCACGTGGTCTGTGATACAGTCTAGGCAAGACAGCTGAGAATCAGCCTGTAATGATTTCTACTTCCTCCGGCTATTGCTCTGTGTAAGTGACTTCACAACTTACCAAAGCATCCTGCCACGCACCACTTCTATATTCCAGACGATTCCACTTCGAGAAATGTACAGGAGAGCTATTTTCATGTGCACAATGGTACGTGAACAAAATCACCCACAGCAAAAATGTATCCAACAAACTCAATGCCTCTTGATGGAGAATTGGCCAGACTATCAATGAGATACGGCGTGCTATGCCTCCAGTTAGAGGCGGCGCGCTCTCTCTATCTCTAAGGTTCACTGAGCCCCGGGAAGGGAGGCTGCACAGCACCGAGTCTGACCATGTGTGTGAAGGAGGAAAAGAGGGGAGTGAGCATACAGGTCTGAACACGTATGAGGCATCTCTGCAGGGACAGGAGAGAGAGAACAGTCTAGAATGGTGGTCTCCCAGGGTTAGAAAACTGTAGGAAAGGAGGAGGGAGGACACACTAACTTTCCATTGTCTCCTGAAAATCTCTGTGTGTGCATGTAGTCCCTGTTCAAAATAAAAAAAGTAATGTTGCAGAAGAAATAGGGCATAATAGGATTTCTCCATGAAGTGAGCTTCTACCGAGCTTCCAATGGGCACGGTGGTAGCCGGCTCGGCTTTACCCACCCCCAGAGCCCGTTCACTGGAGCTGCCGCCCATCCCTTCCTGGTCCAAAGGACGACTTTGCTAAGGCGGTGTCTGAAGGAGAGGTCTCAGCGGATCACCAAGGACAACAGAGAGAGGGAAGGCAAAGAAAGAGAGGACGCCATGAGGACACAAACGTTTATGAGAGTTTAGTCATTACAACAGTAGTTCAGAAATATCTCAAATGTTACATATTACAAAAAAGAAAAAAAGAAAAAAAAAGAGGGGGGAAAAGTGACAGGCAACCGTGAAGAGCACCAGAGAGCCCGCGCCTGGCGTGCGCGCCCAGGGCGGCCGCGGCACTAAGCCTCGTCCTCGCCCTCCTCCTCCTCGAACTCGCCCTGCTCGTCGGCCGTGGCGTCCTGGTACTGCTGGTACTCGGACACCAGGTCGTTCATGTTGCTCTCGGCCTCGGTGAACTCCATCTCGTCCATGCCCTCGCCCGTGTACCAGTGCAGGAAGGCCTTGCGCCGGAACATGGCCGTGAACTGCTCCGAGATGCGCTTGAACAGCTCCTGGATGGCCGTGCTGTTGCCGATGAAGGTGGCCGACATCTTGAGGCCGCGCGGCGGGATGTCGCACACGGCCGTCTTGACGTTGTTGGGGATCCACTCGACGAAGTAGCTGCTGTTCTTGTTCTGCACGTTCAGCATCTGCTCGTCCACCTCCTTCATGGACATGCGGCCGCGGAAGATGGCGGCCACCGTCAGGTAGCGGCCGTGGCGCGGGTCGCAGGCGGCCATCATGTTCTTGGAGTCGAACATCTGCTGGGTGAGCTCGGGCACGGTGAGCGCGCGGTACTGCTGGCTGCCGCGGCTGGTGAGGGGCGCGAAGCCCGGCATGAAGAAGTGCAGGCGGGGGAAGGGCACCATGTTCACGGCCAGCTTGCGCAGGTCGGCGTTGAGCTGGCCGGGGAAGCGCAGGCAGGTGGTGACCCCGCTCATGGTGGCCGACACCAGGTGGTTGAGGTCGCCGTAGGTGGGCGTGGTGAGCTTGAGCGTGCGGAAGCAGATGTCATACAGGGCCTCGTTGTCGATGCAGTAGGTCTCGTCCGTGTTCTCCACCAGCTGGTGCACGGACAGCGTGGCGTTGTAGGGCTCCACCACGGTGTCGGACACCTTGGGCGAGGGCATGACGCTGAAGGTGTTCATGATGCGGTCGGGGTACTCCTCGCGGATCTTGCTGATGAGCAGGGTGCCCATGCCCGAGCCCGTGCCGCCGCCCAGCGAGTGGGTCAGCTGGAAGCCCTGCAGGCAGTCGCAGCTCTCGGATTCCTTCCTCACCACGTCCAGCACCGAGTCCACCAGCTCGGCCCCCTCCGTGTAGTGGCCCTTGGCCCAGTTGTTCCCGGCCCCGCTCTGGCCTGGAGGGAGGAAAGAGACTCCCTAAGTGGCTGCGATCCCCATAAATTCCTCCTGACCTTAAACCCCCTAATAGAGGCCAGTGCGTCAGCGCTTGGATCGGATTATTTCAGGTTCTCACCAAAATGGCCAGAGGTTACAATATATGGTCATGGGTATGATTATAAATAAATAAGGCCACATCTGGGTATTCGAAGTTGGGAGGCAACAGCCTCTTTGCCCTGTGTTAAGGTGCAGTTGGCACCCAGTGGCATCAAACTTGTGGCTTCCCCTTTGGCAGGCACACGGGGCCTCACTGAGCTGCCCTTTCACACCCTCAGGCACACCACGCACTCACCAAACACGAAGTTGTCGGGCCTGAAGATCTGGCCGAAGGGTCCCGACCTGACCGAGTCCATGGTGCCGGGCTCCAGGTCCACCAGGATGGCCCGGGGGACGTACTTGTTGCCTGTGGCAGAACAAACACAGAGTTAGACCTGCAGGGAGAGAGAGCCCTGTTGGCAAGGGCTCCATACTGGCTTCCTGCCTGGGGGGCTGGAGTCGCCCCTACACAAAGGCCGACCCTCCACCTGCTTCTCCAAGGGCGTGGAGGGCACAGGACAGCCCCAGGAAATACTGCAATGAAAAGATAGGGGAGCCTACAAAGGCTGGTCCACCCTCCCCTGGGGGCGGGCGCCTCTGGACAGCCTAGGCGCAGGGCAGGTGAGATTATCCGGTATTACCAGTGGCTTCGTTGTAGTACACATTGATCCTCTCCAGCTGCAAGTCACTGTCTCCATGGTAACTGCCAGTGGGGTCGATACCGTGTTCGTCACTGATGACCTCCCAGAACTGGGACAGAATAGGGTCGCCTTTAGAGCCGCGCCCCGCCCCCACCCCGCCCCACCCCTCGGCTCAGGCTCCCTCCCTAAGGCTCCCCGGCTCCCTGGCACGGCCGCAGCGGTGGTGTTTTGTAGGGTCAGAAAGTCGAAACTGGGCGTTGCCCGGGCGGACAGCTGTCACGGCCAGAGGCTGGGGTCGGGGCGGAGAGGGACCGCGGGTCACCGGCTCCCGCCGGAGCCCGGGTGCGCGCGGCCGCAGCCTGGGGGCCGCCGCCAGAGCGGGGCGCGCAGATCCTCCGGCCCGGAGGAGGGCACGGGCGGGGACGCGAGGGAGCCGAGGGGGGCGGTTTTCCATTCCAAGCACGTGCCGCCACGGCGAGACAATCGCTCTCCAGCCCGCCCCCTGCAGCCAGCTCCGGCTCAGGCGAGTGAAATCGACTCTCCGGGTGTCCCGGCCCCTCCCGAGGGCCAGAGCGCGCGGCCGCACAGCCACACCTGCTGCTTCTCTGGGCGCGCGCGCGCGCGCCTGGCCGGCAGAGACCGATCCGGAGGCAAGGGAGTAACCAGGATTCCAAGTGAGTTCCGGCCAAATCCAAGGCGTGTCTCCCGCCCCCTATCCCCTACTCCGAGCCCACGCCCCACTTGGTTACCGCACAAAGCGCCCCGGAAGCTCAGCACCGGGCGAGCCCCCGGCCTTGCCCACTCCTCGGGCTCCCCAAAGGCGCTCCGCCCTCGCCCACCCGTGCCCCTGCGGCGCGCCCACCTTGGCGCCGATCTGGTTGCCGCACTGGCCCGCCTGGATGTGCACGATCTCACGCATGGTGCCTGGCTAGCGCCTTCCTGGCTCGTCTGCGTCCGGCGGGTCTGTCGGTCCTCGCCTCCCACACCCACTGCGGGCTCACCGGGATCGCGCTCGGGAACCGACGGGCTGAGAGCGCCGGCCCCGCAGGCTCGGCCTTTTATGTGAGGAGGGCGGGGCGGCAGGCGCAGGCCGCGCCCCCAGCCAGAGCCCCCCAGTCGCCTTCGCGCTGGCGCTCTCCAGGCAGGGCTGACGTAATGCTCCAAGCCCCAGGGCCCGGCCGTGGGGGCCGGACTACAGGTTTGCGGCCAATCAGCGCGGGCCTACGGACCTGGAGAGGGGTGGGAGCTCCCCACCGGGAGGGAGAGGGCGTGAGCATTGTCCGGGGCGTGGGGGAGGGGATCGAGAAAGCCGGGTACCAGCGTGGAGGGGGTGGTGAAGAGATTGAGGGCAGGAGGGCAGCTAGGCCAGCACGGCCAGCGCGGTGGGCCGAGGTCGGGGGACAGCTGGTACCAGACAGGGAAAAGGGACGACCGGAGCAGGTGCTCTGGGAGCCGGCAGGTGTGAGTTGAGATAGCGTACCAAGAGCTGTCGGCCAGAGCCCCCCACCCCGCCTCGTCCCTTTGATCAATCCCGGAGGCCAGCCGGCAACGCCGGTCTGTGGCCAGGATGGGCGACCCCAGAAACCAGTCGGGGGAACTGAAAGGCGGTGTGACCCTGGACACCTGCGGCCCCAGAGCACCGCCCCAGCCTCGGAGAACAAGTCCTGTTCTCTCTCTCTCCCTTGTCCAGACCAGGGGCCATCCGCTCCTTCTCCCTGGGGCTGCGGCAGCCCGGGTGGGGTGACCTGCGAGCCAGTTCTGCCCGACCCTCCCCAGAGCCCGTGGCTCCCCGGCTGGCACCCAGCGCCCTGCCCCTGCCTAGTTGGCTTTTGTTCCTCGCAAGTGATGGAGTGGGTGTGGCCGGGCGTGCGCGTGGACTGTCCTGCGGGCGGGGCGGGCGGTGGAACAAAGGGCTCCCAGCGGCCTGGCTGTGCTCCCCAAAGCCCAGGCGTGCCTCTTCTCGGGGTTCGGCTCGGCTATTGTCCAGGAAGGGGGTGGGCTCCAAGCGGGACTGCCGCTGGGTCCCAGCATCCCGGGCGCTGGCGGTAGAGGGTGGGAGCGAGGGCGAAGAGACCCTCACAGCCGCAGCCCCAGGAAAAGGGAGCGGCCGCGCGAGACCCAGCTGGCGCGCGCACCCGGGCGCGAGTGCGGAGCCCCCCACGCCCTTCAAATCCGCAGTCTGCGAGCTCTTTGTTGCTCCTCCTGGGCGTGTGCACGAGAGCGGGCGCGCGCGCGTGACTGGAGGCCGCACCTGCGGGGCGGGAGGGGCTGCGCCGTGGCCGAAGCCGCTCTGGTCTTTAGCTGGAGGACGTGGCTCCTTTTCAGCCTCCGGCGAGAGAGGTTGGATGACCGGGTCCGCGCCGTGGGCCAGAGCTTGCAGCTGTTGCGGGAGCCCGCCCCCACCGCCGCCCCCGCCTGCAGCCATCAGCAAGCTGTCATCGCCTCCCGTTCCTGCTGGGGGTGGGAGGGGGCTTTCAGCTCAACTCCAGATACAAAGAGAACAAAAGCCCCCAACCCCCCTCCCGGAACATCCCGGGCCAGAGTTCTCCAGGACGCGGCTGCAAGTGCCTAACTTAGGGGTCCCAGGGCAGAGCAGGTCTGTCCGCCCGCCCCCTCACGGGGGGGGGATCCCCCAGGGCCCTGAGCTCTGCTCCAGATCCTATAGATGCAGAAACTGCAAGGGCGAACCACTGCCAAGGTCACAACAGCGAGTTAAAAGTCTGGATTCGGGCGCCCCAAGGCGTCGGGGAAGGTGACCGTGTCCTGGTCGAGGTGACCGCTCCGGGGCTCAGCGAGTGTAGACGCGACGCGCTGAGCTGCCTGGCCTCGGCTCTGGCTCCATGGGGGGTGGGGGTGGGGGTAACCTGAGCCGCCACCCGCCTCCCTCGCCAGAGGGTTTCCTTTCTCTCCTTCTGTTTCGGGGCCAGAGCTCCATGGAGTGCCCGCGTGAAAACGCGTGTTCCAGGCTGTTTAGACCAGGGACCCTTTCTTCTCGGGTTTCCTTTTATTGTGTGTGTGTGTGGAGGGGGAGGTTGGGATAGACTGAGGCTACAAACCATCCTTCTGAAAGGCCGCACGCCCTGGGGGACACAGCGAGTGTGGTCCCAGACATGCTTTCCCTGTGCCAGTCCCCCGGGAGCAGGCTTCTCCTTGGCCGCTCTCCACCCCTCGCTGGCATTTTGATGCTGCACATTTGTGTTTAAACAGGAGCTGATTTCTGTTGAAATGATGGCGGCCACGCCTTTCCCGAAAGCAGCTCAGATTTTCCGCTACTCCCTTCCTCCCTTAAAACAAAAATCCCTATTCCTTGGAGCTTGCAAGGAAGCAGTGGTAGGCCTGGCCATTCTTTCTGTCTGCTTGTGCTGCACAGCCCCTCTCAGTCTAGGTGGGGCTGCATCAGCCACGAAGATTCCCGGACAACATATCCCAGGACAATGTATTTCACGGTCTCCTACCTGATCTCAGTTTTAATGGTAGAATGACCTTTAAAAATTGTCCATAGACGATCATAGAAACATCGTTAGAGTCGAGTAAAATCCAACCTTCGTCTTTCACACAACTGATCTATGACTGAAACGGGCACTCCCCCTAAACTACTAAAATTATGTTTGCTCGCAATATTTCCCTTGGCCGATCACCCCCAAAGGTTTATCTAAGAAACACAGAAAGTCACTGTTCTCAGCAGTTGAAGAACTGCAGCACGAAGGGGGTGTGGCATAGACGGGGAGTAAACTTTAAGAGCCTTGTTATCTCTTGATCGGGTTTCCTGAAATTAGGAAGCAGTTGATTTAGGATTTTTCTCCCCATGCACGCCTGCATTCACTGCTTAAAACCCAGTCCGCAGCCCCCACCACATGACAGCCCACTGGGCTGCCGAGATGCGCGGTTTCCTAGGCAACCGACACTTGGCCAATGAATGGAGAGGAATTGAATGAAAGAGAGAGACTGCAAATCCATCATTATTTCCTCTTTGTGTGTGTGTGTGTGTGTGTGTGTGTGTGTGGTGGCCTCAATGCCTCCCTGTTAGAAATACTGGAAAGCTACCAACCCTAGTATTTAGGCGAAGGAGTCAGATGCCAGAGACCGGGGCTAGGTGCAGCCCCCCATTGCAAGTGTGGAGGGGGTGCAGGAGTCCCTGGGATCCGCGTTCTCTCTGCTAGGTCACTCCCCGCAGGCGTGGCCCACCGCCCTCGACCTCCCCTGTCCGGGATGAGAGGCGAGTTGCCTGGCAACAGGAGAGCGCACCTGTCCCTGGGCTGCCGTGGCCTCTGCAGGCACCAGGTGACACAAGACTGCAGTGAGCTTTCGGGTGCGGCGCCATGCGGGGTTCCCCGGTCAGGCTGACTCTGTCTCCACCTCCAGAGACCAGGACTTTGGGCTAAAATGGCCTCGGTTCAAACTGAGAGAGCGGAGCTGTCACGCGGGAGGTTTGCCTTCTTTGTCGCACAGATCGGCAGAGGGGGCGGAACTGGGGCTTTGCAGGGTGGCCTCCCCTCCCCCACGCTGTCAATGATTTGTAAGGGTCTTAGGCAGGCGGGGGAGGGCGAGCTGGGAATCTCAGATAAAGGGCATTTCACAGCACAGCCTGGCCGTGTGGAAAACAGGTACAGAGGAGAACGCAGGCTTCAACCCGAGTTAGCAAATTCTGAGATGGACAGGGTGCCCCTTGCCAGGTGCCGAAAGCAATGTGCTTGTGAACAAACCCCAGATGGGAGGGACGTGCACAGAGCGCCGGCCATCTTAGCATCAGACTGCAGCATGGCGCTGGGGCTGTCGCCCAGGTTAGAAGCTGCTGGGAAAGTCTCCACAGCTCACCCTTTCTCTCCCAAATCTGCCCTAGAGCCTTGCTTGTCATGTGAATAAAACCAGCACGCATGTATCCAGTGGGACACACTCACAGCACAGTGTCTTAGCTCTACATGGCTGGGGGTTGCGGGGCTCAGCGAAGCCCTCCCTACAGTTACAGGTCTACTTCCGAACTATCACCATTGCTTAAGATATTTGAAAGGCTGGGTGACAGAGAAGAAGAGATCTTCCAATCCACGGGTTTTCTACCAAATGGTGGCAACAGCTGGTACTCTGCCAACCCAGAGCCAGGAGCCAGGAGCCAGGACCCTGGCTCTCAGGGTCTCCCACAGGGGTGGCAGGGACTCATGTCACCCTCCTAGGTGCAGTAGCAGGAAGCTGGATTGGAACCGGAGTAGCTGGGACCACTCAAAGGTGGAATGCCAAGAGGGAGTGTTGGCTGGACACGCCCAGCCACTGAACACTCCCATTCCTAATACATTTGCAAGAAAAGAATGCATTAAAAGAATCTCTGGGAGAACTTGCTGTCTAGTTTGAAATATCCCATAACTATTCAAGATTTAGTCTCAGATCTATACCCAAGTGATTGAAAGCAGAGTCTCAGAGATATCTGTGCACCAGTGTTACCGCAGCCTTATTCAGTAGAATCAACCCAAGTGGCTCTTGATGGGTAAGTGGATAAGCATCCATGCTCTATGCCTATGAGGAATATTATCCATTCTTTTTAGAAAGAGTTCTGATACACGTCCAAAACAGGTGAGCCTTTAGAAGTTAAATGAGCCAGTTGCAGAAGACAAGCACAGATAAATAAGACCCATCTCTACATCTGAGAATCTAGAATCAAATTCATAAAGACGAAAGGTGGAATGGGGGCTGCAGGAAGCGGGGTGGGGAGATAGCTTTCTGATGGGCACAGCATTTCAGTTTTGCGAGATGAAAAATTCTGGGGAGGGATGGTGGTGATGGTTGCACAATACTGTAGTATACAGCCACCTCTCACATCCCCGGGGAGTGACTCCAGAACCCCACGGATTCCAAGATCCGTGGCGTAGTATTTGCAGCTAACCTGCTTGTATCCTCCATAGCAGCGTAGCTCAAATGATCTCAGACCACTTACAATACCCAGTACAATGTAATGCTATGTGAGTAGTGGTTACATTGTGTTAAATTTTTTTTTTTTTAGATTTATTTATTTGAAAGAGTTACAGACAGCAGAGAGAGAAAAAAATCTTCTCTCTGCTGGTTCACCCATCAGATGGCAGCAACAGCCAGGCCTGGGCCAGGTGGAAGCCAGAAGCCAAGAGTTTCTTCCATTTCTTCCAGGTCTCCTATGTGAGTGCAGGGGCCCAGGTCTTGGGCCATCCTCCACTGCTTTCCCAGGCACATTAGCAGGAAGCTAGACTGGAAATGGAGCAGCCACGACACAAGCTGGTACCCATATGGGATGCCGGCATCACAGAGGTTTTACCTGCTATGCCACAATGCTGGCCTCCACATTGTATTGTTTAGCAAATAAGAATGGGGGGGGGAGTCTACACATGTTCAGTACAGACATAATATTTCCCCCAATATTTTTGATGTGCATTGGATTGAGTCTGTGGCTGTAGAATCTGCTATAGGGAAGGAGGCAGGGTTCAGAAAAAGAGCCAGAGGAAATATATCATCGCACACTCCCCCACGGCTGCTCCTGAAACTCCTCCCATGGCTGCAAACTGAAGTCACTATGTGGCAAAGCTGCCGCCCCAAACCAGATGCCATGGAAAAATGTCCAACATGGTTGCTCACTGTCCCTGCAATGACCAATAGCCCATTACAATGTCATTATCATAAAATGACCATGGCTGACACTCCTACTCCCATCATGCACCTGACACCATGATGCACCAAGACTTCCTGAAAAGACCAGATATTGACCAGTCACCAAATCCCTGGAAATCCCTCCAGCTTGAGCCTCATGGGTAGCAACTTGCTTTACCGTGCCCACAATCCCTGTTGAATGTGTACATTTGCTTTGCTAATAAATTTGTTTCTTTGCTAGCCTTTATCTATGTGCAGCCCTCAAATTCTTTCATGCAGCAGAGACAAGAACCTGGACAAATGGGCCAAATATACTTGATAAAACTGAGCAGTAAGATTTAAAATGGTGAAGATGGGCAGTTACTGTGACACAGCAGGTGAAGCCGCCATGTGAGATGCCCAAGTCCCATTGCAGAGTGCCTGCTTCAAGCCCTGGCTGCTCCACTTCAGAGCCAGCTCCCTGCTAACGTGCCTGAGAGGCAGCAGAAGATGGCCCAAGTGCTTGGGTTCCTACCATCAATGTGGTAGAGCCTGATGGAGTTCCTGGCTCCTGGTTTAAGACTGGCCCAATCCAGGCTATTGTGGCCATGTGAGAAATGAACCAGTAGATGGAATAAATTCTCTTTCTCTTTCTCAGCCTTCCTTTTCTTTTTAAAGGTTTGTTTATTTGATAGTCAAAGTTACAGAGAGAGAGACAGAGAGATCTTCTATCTGTTGGTTTACTCCCCTACATGGTTGTAGCAGCCAGAGCTGGGCCAGGCTGAAGCCAGGAACTTCATCTGGGTCTCCCACATGGGTTCAGGGGCTTCTGCTGCTTGTCCCAGGCCATTAGCAGGGAACTGGATCAGAAGTGGAACAGCTGGGACTTGAACTGTTGCTCGTGTGAGATGCTGGTGTCACAGCCGGTGTCTTAACACACCACACCACAGCTCCAGCCCACAGCCTTTCTTTTCTTTTTTTCTTTTCTGTTTTATATGAAAGAGTTACGGGGTGGGGGTGGGGGGCGAGGGAGGGAGAGAGGTCTTCCATCCGCTGGTTCACTCTGCAGTTGACTGCAACAGCTGGAGCTGTGTTGATCTGAAGCCAGGAGCCAGGAGCCTCTTCCGGATCTCTCATGTGGGTGCAGGAGCCCAAACACCTGGACCGTCTTGGACTGCCTTCCCAGGCCGTAGCAGAGAGCTGGATGGGAAGTGGAGCAGCGGTACTCGAACTGGCGCCCATATGGGATGCCAGCACTGCAGGCCACAGCTTTACCTGCTATGCCACAGTGCCGGCCCCAGCCTTTCAAATAAGTAAATAAATATTTTAAAAATGACAAAGATAGAAAATTAATGAAGATAGTAAATAAAAATTTTTAAAAATATATTAAAAAGGATCAAATTCTTAGTATCTCCTAAATACTGAGTGGCATTTTCCATCTTGATGCTAATAGAATGCTACAAATTTCTCAACAATAGAGGGGAAGGAAAGAGAGATTTTTCCCAACTGCTGTTAATGTCATCGCTTACTGCTTCTGCCCTGGCCAGTTTCCCTGTGTGATGTCGCTGGTACTGAACTACAGCAGGGCGATGGCGCTTCTTCCTTGCTCATACATTCCCATCGACTCCTTATTGTGTTTAGTGTGTGGTCCAGATGATTTTTTCTTAAAATTTTTTAAAGAAGATTTCTTTCTTTATTTGAAAGGTGGAGTTTCAGGGAGGCAGAGGCAGAGGCAGACAGAGAGAGAGAGGTCTTCCATCCTCTGGTTCACTCCCTAAATGGTTGCAACAGCCAGAGCTGGGCCAGTGAGAAGGCAGGAGTCAGGAGCTTTTTCCAGGTTCCCACATGAGTGCAGGGGCCCAAGCGCTTGGGCCATCTTCCTGGTGCATTAGCAGAGAGCTGGATCCGAAGTGGAGCAGCCAGGACTCAAACTGGCGCCCATATGGGATGCTGCCATTGCAAGCGGAGGCTTCACACCACAATGCAGACCCCTGGTCCAGATTCTTAGACTTAGAGAATTCAGGCCCATCAGGGGTCGGCACTGTGGCCTAGCAGGCAAAACCGCCGCTTGCGGTGCCTGCATCCCGTGTAGTCACCGGTTCAAGTCCCAGCTGCTCCACTTCCGATGGTGCATTCCAGGGGCTATCAGCCTGCCCACTGATCTCCACAAAGGACGTGCTGTCCAAACCCTCTGGGTCTCAGCTCACACCGGCCCAGCTGCCTGGAATGACTCCTCTCCGGTACTTGCTGGCTTCTCACTCACACTTCACCTTACCTGGTGCTGGGGACACTCAGTGGCCCCTCTCTGCTCTGCCAGGGCGCCCTGCATAGGGTAGGGCAGCTTTACTGTTTACCATTGCAGCAGTGGCCACCAAGCTTGCTATGACACAGGGGGACTTCAAAATCTCATGGAAAAATGGAATGCACCTTCTCCACAAAATTTTTGAAGACCCATCTGCAAGAAAGTGTGTATTATTTATTCATAAATTATGTACAACTACATTTATTTTTATAAGCCAGTATCTTAAGGCACAATGTACTGTGTATGAAGTGCAGTATTGATGTAGTTGTTAATATTTCAAAAACTATTTTATAACTAGTCATTTTTGGGGGCCAGAATGTGGCCAGACATGGGTCCCTCACCTTCAGACGGACTGGGCAGTGCCCTCATCTGAGGAGCAGGGTGTGCTGGGCCGGTCCTGCTTCCTGTGTGTTTGGATAACAGGTGTCAGCCTCACTTTGCAGTGTTGTTGCTGTGGCCTTTGGATCTGGTTGACCAGCTGTACGAGTCAGAGGGGCAAACACTTCGTAAGTCTCGTGGGAAACCCCTGTCACCTCCTCCTTTACGGACCCCTCTCTCTTGCGCTTTTTTTTTTTTTTTTTTTTTTTTTGGACAGGCAGAGTTAGACAATGAGAGAGAGAGACAGAGAGAAAGGTCTTCCTTCTGTTGGTTCACTCCCCAAATGGCCGCTACGGCCGGCGCATGCGTCGATCCAAAGCCAGGAGCCAGGTACTTACTCCTGGTCTCCCATGGGGTGCAGGGCCCAAGCACTTGGGCCATCCTCCACTGCCTTCCCGGGCCACAGCAGAGAGCTGGACTGGAAGAGGAGCAACTGGGACAAAACCGGCGCCCCAAATGGGACTAGAACCTGGAGTGCTGGTGCCGCAGGCGCTGGTTTAAGATTTTATTTGTTTACTTGAAAGAGGTACAGAGAGGCAGAGGCAGAGAGAGAGAGGTCTTCCATCTGCTGGTGAACTCCCCACATGGCTGCAACAGTTGGAGCCACGCTGATCTGAAGCCAGGAGCCTGGAGCTTCTTCTGGGTCTCCCACACGGAAGTCAGTGCTAGAAAGTGGCAAAAACAATTCTTATAAAATTTGCTCCAACAATTTTTATGGTCGGTTACAAGAGAAATAAGCCTCAATAATGTTGGTGTTCTGTTACATTGTCTGTTTTTGTGAAGGTAGCATATATGTTTGAATATAAACAAATGAAGGAAATATGGTTCCTGTGAGTCCTCTCAAAGAAAAATAAAGGGCCCCAGAGAAGGTAGAAACAGATCTTAGAATGCGGGTGCTGGAGGAGGGCTGCTGGGTGGCCTGGGAGCCAGGGAGCAGCCTCTCAGTACAGCCTCTTCCCTGGGCTGGGGAAAGCGGTGTGGAGGATGCTGGCGGGGGCGGGGGGGGGGGGGGAGTGTGTCCACATCCTTGTCCACACCCCCTGGAAGGTAGGTTATGACCACCAGGCTGGGAATTGGTTGTTTGCCAGTTACACCTTCTGCAGAGAATGGAAATCATCACGTGACAGAGAATAGCGTGCACAGACATTGCAAACAGCATGCGGCACGTTAAACCCTTGGGGCTGGCGTTGTGTGCGGGGTATGTCACCATCTGAGACCCCAGCATCCCATACCGAGTGCAGGTCGGGTCCTGACTTTTCTGCTTCCGATCCAGCTCCCTGCTGTGGCCTGGGAAGGCAGCAGATGATGGCGCAAGTGCTTGGGCCCCTGCACCCACGTGGGAGGCCTGGAGGGAGCTCCCGGCTCCTGACTTGCATGTGGCCCAATCCTGGAAGACCTCTCCCTCCCTCCCTCTCTCTCTAACTCTGATTTCAATAAATAAATCCATCCTTTAAAAAATTAAACTCTTTGAAAAGATGTACAGTTTTTACATCAAAGGTCTAAGCAGCCGTGGTGTCTTCTGGGAAGCTCGGGGTGCGGCAGGGGAGGGTATCTGAGGTTACACAGGCAAGGGCCCAAAGACAGGAACAGGATTCCAGGAGAAAATCCACGTTTGACTTTGGCTGAAGATGAGTACAATGTCAACCAACAAACCAACCAACCAACCAACGGTAGGACTAGGCCATTAGAAAGCGAACATTCTGGAAATAGTACACGTCTTGCGTAGAATTTTGTAAAATCTGAAGGCTCAAAAAGACACCAGAATGAAGCTAAAATGAGAAGAGGTGAAGCCTAAATTCCACTAGGCTTGAGAGAAAAATGACGGAATTTCAAAGGTGCGGGGAGATGCCTGGAATCGGAAGCGCACTGGGCTGCTTGAATGAACGCGGACGGGAAACCGCGGCGAGGTGTGTCGGGAGTCCTCAATCGCACAGAGAAGGGAACTGAATGGTTGCCCTCTGCGGTTGCCATGGAAACACTGGGTGACACGGTTTTCTTTCAAGGGAGCAGAGGAGGAAACGTTCGCCAAAAGCCTTTGTTTCCCGGCTGCCGGCTGAGGAGTCACGGGGCAGGCCGTTCAACCGAGATCGGCTGGAAAACGGAGAGAACTGAGCACGCTGCAGACCGTAGAGGGCACCTGCTGCCCGGTGCGGGCGGAAACGCCCGGTTCCGAGAAAGGAGCTGGCTCAGAGCCGGCGTGAACAGGAGAGGGAGTGGAAGGCGCTCCCAGCTGCAGAGGAGTGAGGAAACGCTGGATGGATTAGGGCCCATGGCGGTCTCGCGCAACCCCAGGTTGCTGCTCCGCGAGAGCTCCTGACAGCTGGTGTGGAAGGCGAGCTCTGCCAGCCTGGGCAGAGGATGACTGGGCCTCGCCAGTGACCTCCGGAGAGCAGCCCTCTGCTGCGGCTGCCGGGCTGTGGTCACCACCCTGGACACAGTGCACCTGCCACCCACGTGGGTGAGGAGCCCGCGGCTCTGAGTTCCTCTTCTCTTAGGGCTCTGCCTCAGTGGGATGGCCTGAGTCTGGCCCTGGGGGTGGGACTGGGGGGTCTGGAACAAAATCTGCCCAGGACGTGGGTCCAGGGAGCCTTCATCGGTAAGCCTGGAGAACCTCCTCCCTCTCGCAGTGTGAATACCCAGGGTGCACCTGGTGTTGGGGAACTTGGACTTCTCAAACACGCCCCGCAGGTGATGCTGGACCCAGCAGAAGAGGTGCAGGGAGGGCCCAGGTTCGAGTCCTAGCTCTGCTCGCAATTCCGGGTTCATGCTGATGCGCACCCTGGGAGGCAGTAGTGATGGCTCACGTGGTTGGGTCCCCGCCACCCACGTGGGAGACCTCGACTGAGTTCCTGGCTTTGGCCCTGGCCCAGCCCTGACAGCTGTGGGCCCTTGGGGAGCGAGCCAGTGGATGGGAGCTCGCTTGCTCTCTTAAATAAATAAACCAGGCACATTTTTCCAGTGTCCCACAGACCCTCCTCGACAGGAAGCTGCCCACGCCGGGCACGCATGCACCCCCTCACGGGTGCTGTCCAGGCCTCCTGCCTTCTTCCGCCTCTCATTCCTGCTCGGCTTCTCCTGCAGAGCCCGTGCGTGCAGGGAGCAGGCACTGACGGGGTGCAGGGAGCAGGCACTGACGGGGAGCGAGGCGCGTGCCTCCGGCCCTTCGGAGAGCTCATCCTTGAGATCTCGAAAGCATCGAGTGCTCTGCCTCTGACCCAAGATGAACACTGCAGCCCCACCCATCCCACGCCAAAGGACTACCTGGCTCCAACCTTTGCAGGACTAGAGAATGCCTCCCAGCCCCGGCACTGGCCCTCCTCAGGGCTGCCCACAGACCACCCTCAGGGGCATGGACTATTGGGAGACCCTCAAGCTTCAGGTTCATCTCCATTGTCTTTGCCTATAGAAAAATTTTAATGTTATTTGAGAGGAAGAGGGAGAGGGAGGGAGAGAGGGAAAGAGGGAGAGGAGAAGCAGAGGGAGAGAGGGAGGGAGAGAGGGGGGGAGACCCCATCCCATCTCCCCAAATGCGCACGATATCCCCTGCTGGGACAAGGCTGAAGCTGGGAACTCATCCTATGTCTCCCGGGTGCGTGGCAGGACCCCAGCCACCAAGCCATCACCTGCTGCCTCCCAGGGTCTGCATTAGCAGGAAGCTGGAGCCACAATGTGGGGTGCAGGCATCTCCACCGCTAGGCCAAACACCTGCCCCCTGCAGGTGTTCAAGTGAGTCACAGGTGAAGAAGATTCTGAGGATTAGGCCAGCCGCCGCGTCACCTGCCCGTTTTAGTCTAGTGACTGTCATTCCGGTGTCTGGGAAATGATTTTCACGCATTACCACATGCATTTTAAGAATAAAATACCTTTCATGAACATTTTTTAACTTAAAAAAGCATTGTCGAGGTGCTCCGATATGGAGGACAGACACCCCACAGCCTTCTTGTCATTTGAGGTGCTCCGATATGGAGGACAGACGCCCTCGGCCTTGTTGAATTGGGAGCGTGGTAGAGGCCCCACTCCACGTTCAAGTCCTTTCCTTGGTGCCAGCTTCGTGATGCAGAGGGAAGAGTTGCTGCTTATGATGCAGGCATCCCATAATAGTGCTGGTCCACGTCCCAGCTGCTCCACTTCCCATCCAGCTCCCTGCCAGTGCGCCTGGGAAGGCGGTGGAGGACGGCCTGAGTACTGGGGTGGGTTCTGGTGTCCTGGCTTCAGCCTGGACCATCCCTGGCCATTGCAGCCATTTGGGGGGAGTGGACCAGAGGACGGAAGATTTCTGTGTGTCCGTCTCTCTGTAATTCTGCCTTTCAGATAAATACATACATCTTTTAACAATAAAATACAATGTTTTCCTCATTCAGGAATCACGAGAGACCCGATGCCCTGTCCTGGGTGTGACATTCATCCTGGAAACCTGTGCCCAAGGAAAGTTCCGGAGGGGGCGGCGTCGCTCCCGGTGGTGCGGAGGCACCTGACTGCTCAGACCCCCGACTCTTGACCACCAGAGGGCCCCAGCGATGGCGCGCTGTGCCGAGACGGGAGCAGAGGGTGAGGAACTGCTGCTTGCTGCTCAGGGCACCTCAGCCAACCCAGCTGGGTCCAGGCGCAGGGCGCAGGGCTCTGTTAGCTCCTCGGGACTGCAACAGGATACCCGGCGTAGCCTCACTCTATAGAGAAGAGAGGTTTCGTTTGTCTCACGGTTCTAGAGGGGCAAGTCTGGGGAGCCTCACCTGGCAATGGCTTTCCTGCTGGCAGACTCCTGGGGCCGTGCAGAGCAGCGTGCATGCGTGCGTGTGTGTGTGTGTGTCTTATAAAGCCACTAGGACTCCATCATGGGGGCTCCACCCCAACAACCTGATCCAACCCGATCTCCTCCCAAAGACCCCTAAACACCATCAGGGCATCACATGTGCGCTCTCTTAAGGCCATTCACGTACGACTCCCGAGTGCAGAGGGACAAACGCTCGAACCACAGCAAGGGCCGGGAAAGTTGTGCTGGCGCATTTCCCAGATGACCGGGAAGGGAGGCCTGGCTGACCTCCCAGGGACGATGCAAGTGGCCCAGGGATGGAAGTGGCCCAGGCCCTCCTCCTCCCGTTGGCCAAGGCCAGCCTTGGGGGGGGGGGCTCGCTGAGCCGTTGCAGTGGGCGCAGCTGGCACCTTGGCAGTGGCCTTGGAGGGCCTGTGATTCATCTGAGCCATACCTTCCATGTCCTCCGTGTGTCAACACTGTTCTAGGCACAGGAAAGACAGCAGTGGACAACTCAGACCAATGGTTTTGTCTTTCTGGAGCTAAGACCACTTGTGGAACTGCAAGGTCAGCTTCCTGCCTTTTTTTTTTTTTTTTTTTTTTTTTTACAGGCAGTTTTACAGTTAGCGAGAGAGGCAGAAAAAGGTCTTCCTTTTCCGTTGGTTCACCCCCCAAATGCTGCTACGGCCGGCACGCTGCACCGATCCAAAGCCAGGAGCCAGGTGCCTCCTCCTGGTCTCCCATGCAGGTGCAGGGCCCAAGCACTTGGGCCATCCTCCACTGCCTTCCCAAGCCACAGCAGAGAGCTGGATTGGAAGAGGAGCAACCGGGACAGAACCGGCGCCCCAACCGGGACTAGAACCCGGGGTACCGGCACCGCAGGCAGAGGATTAGCCTAGTGAGCCACAGCACCGGCCAATGTGCTGGCTTTTTAAACCCAGCTTTATTCTTTTTCTATGCCTTCCCTTTTCTCTGCTAAACAGAGTGTGCACGGCCCAGCATGGTGGTGAGCGGGTTAAGTCACTGCCTGCCATGCCGACACATGAGAGCACTGGTTTGAGTCCCTACTGCTCCACTTCTGATTCAGCACCTGGAAAGCAGCGGGAAACGGCCCAAGTGCTCGGGCCCCTGCACCCACGTGGGAGACCTGGCGGATTTCCAGGTTCCTGGCTTCCACCTGGCCCAGCCGCAGCTGTTGCAGGCATTTGGGGAAGTGAACCGATGGATGGCAGATCTCTTTCTCTCTGTGTCTCTCTGTCTTTTGAACGCATCAAATAATCTTAAAGAAAGAAATAGAGCATGTGGAGAGACTGGTGACCTGGATGATGCTGTAATAAAAAATACCCGGGATAGCTCATTACACAAGGTGCAGTCCCGGGCGCCGAGTCGCACCGAGCCTTCCAATAATAGTGCGACTCCATCCCCAGTCTGTCTCCCTTCCTCCCTCTGCCCTCCCTCATTCTTTCTCTTGCTGAATGACAGTGCATTGCCTGGTAACTGAGTGACTGGTTGTGGGAAAAGGCAGAGAGACAAATCCTCAGCCTAAGCTTCATTTTTCATTTGTTTGGTTTCGGATCTTGTTTTGGTCATAGCACCATCACCACGGTGATCCCTAAGGCCAATACAAATTGTCGGGAACTTCCACCTGAACGGTGTTTGCCACCTGTGAGACGGCTCCTTTGCCACACGGCTGTAGCCGAGGAGGGGTGACAGTCAAGCCTGGCTCGTCCCGTTATCCCACCACAGAAATACCGCCCAGAAACTCCTTTTCCCACGCACGCTTATCAGATGGCGAGTTAGCCACTGAAGGTTTGGAAGGTAGGCCCCCTTTGCAGGCTTTTTTTTAATAGTATGTAATTTTTAAAGTTTTTATTTAATGAATGCATTTTTTCATAGATAGAACTTTAGGAACACAGTGGTTCTTTCCCCCATATCCCTCCCAACTCCCTTCTCACCTCCCTCTCCCTCTCCCATCTCCTTCTTCATTATGGTTCATTTTTAGTTTGATTTTATATACAGAGGCTCAACTCCATGTTTAGCATAGATTTCAACAGTTTGCACCTGCACACACACAACCTATGGAGTACAGTTTGGGAACAAAATTTGCAGCTGATTCTCATAGTACAACTCATTAGGGACGGAGGTCCTACGTGGGGAGTAAGTGCATAGTGACTCCTGTTGTTCCTTTAAAAATTAGCACTTATTGATGATGGCAGTGATCACCAGAGGCTCTTGCCATGGCTGCCGAGGCTGTGGAAGCCTTCTGTGACCGTGGACTCTGTCGGTATCTGGACACGGCCATAAGCAAAGCGAATGTTCTCTCCTCCCTTCAGAGAAGAGCGTCTCCTTTGATGCCCCTTCCTTTCCTCTGAGGTCTCACAGGGATCCTCTGTGTAGGATTTTTTTTTTTTTTTGTCACAGAGTCTTGGCTTTCCATCATGAAATGCTCTCACAGGCCTTTTTTTTTTTTAAGATTTATTTATTTACTTGAGAGAGAGAGAGAGAGAGAGAGAGGTCTTCCATTCACTGGTTCACTCCCCAGATGGCTGTGTTGGCCAGAGCTGCGCCAATCTGAAGCCAGGAGCTTCTTTTGGGTCTCCCACATGGGTGCAGGGGTCCAAGGGCTTGGGCCATCTTCTACTGCTTTCCCAGGCCATAGCAGAGAGCTGGATCGGAAGTGGAGCAGCCAGCACTCAAACCAGCGCCCATATGGGATGCAGGCACTGCAGACGGTGGCTTTACCCACTACACCACAGTGCCGGCCCCTCTCATGGGTCTTTAAGCCAGAACAGGAAGCCTTAAGGGTTGATTCTGAGGTCAGAGTGTTATTTACTGCAAATGACATTCTAGGAGTCTGCCGGGTGGACTGCTTCCCATGTTGGTCCTTCATTCCTTTTTAATTCTATCATTTTTACTGGTACTTGATGTTATTTATATCATCCCTTTAAACTTAGACTGGTCTATCTGTTGCCTTTAACATTTAATGTGATAATTTTAACAGTGAAGATGGTGTTTATACCACTGATTCTTATGGGTTTGGAGCCCCGTGACCAGTTCTTAGGCTGTACCCTTAGAGGTGAGTCTGTAGGACTGTATGCAGAACTAGACTGCTTTACAGTTACAGATTACCTCCTCCATCTCTTATTCCCCTCTTATTTTTGTTAAGATTTATTTATTTGAAAGAGTTACAGAGAGAAGGGGAGGCAGAGAGAGAGGTCTTCCATCTGCTGATTCACTCCCCAGATGGCTGCAATGGCTGGAGCTGCGCTGATCTGAAGCCACAAGCCAGCAACTTCTTCCTGGTCTCCCATACGGGCGCAGGGGTCCAAGCACTTGTGCCATCTTCTGCTGCTTTCCCAGGCCACAGCAGAGAGCTGGATCAGAAGTGGAGCAGCAGGGACTAGAACCAGCGCCCATATGGGGTGCCGGTGCTCCAGGCCAGGGCTTTAACCCGCTGCGCACCTGCTGCGCTGCCACAGCGCCGCCCCCCCACTTCATTTTTAACTAGGGTCTTTTTCCAATTGCCTTAAAATACTTATGATTAACTCTACATTACATAAAGAGTTCAGCATAGAGTGTAAAGAAGAGACAAGTAAAAGAAAACAAAGAAAATAAACAAAACAAAAGGATATACAAAATAAAAAGTAACTGACAAACAGGTCAAGGACTATTCAAGTCATTGATTCTAAAAGTGACAATTTCACTTCTGTAGCTTTCATTTTAGGTGCACTATTAATTCTCCCAAATCAGGGAGAATGTATGGTGTCGTCTCTTTGGGGCTGGGCTATTTCTCTAAGTATGAGGTTTTCTAGCTTGCTCCATTTTCTTGCAAAGGACCCGATTTCATCCTTTTTTACTGCTGTATAGTATTCCATAGTGTGCATATCCCACAATGTCTTTATCCAGTTTAGGCTGCTTCCATGTCTTACCTATTGTGAATTGAGCTGCAATAAACATGGGGGTACAGATAGTTCTTTTGTTTACTGATTTCATTTCCCTTGGGTAAATTCCCAGGGATGGGATGGCTGGGTCATAGGTCTATGTTCAGATTTCTGAGGTATCTCCATACTTGTCTTCCACAGTGGCTGTACCAGTTTGCATCCCCACCAACAGTGGACTAGGGGCCCTTTTCCCCACATCCTCTCCAGCATCTGTTGTTGTTGATTTCTGTATGAGGGCCATTCTCACAGGGGTGAGGTGAAACCTCATTGTGGTTTTGATTTGCATTTCCCTGATGGCTAGAGATCCTGAGCGTTTTCTTCATGTGTCTGCTGGCTGTTTGGATCTCCTCTTTTGAAAAATGCTTGCTAAGGTGCAGGCTGTCTTTTTTTTTTTTCTTCTTTTTTTTGACAGGCAGAGTGGACAGTGAGAGAGAGACAGAGAGAAAGGTCTTCCTTTGCCATTGGTTCACCCTCCAATGGCCGCCACGGCTGGTGCACTGTGGCCGGCGCACCGCACTGATCCGATGGCAGGAGCCAGGTGCTTCTCCTGGTCTCCCATGGGGTGCAGGGCCCAAGCACTTGGGCCATCCTCCACTGCACTCCTGGGCCACAGCAGAGAGCTGGCCTGGAAGAGGGGCAACCGGGACAGAATCCGGCGCCCCGACTGGGACTAGAACCCCGTGTGCCGGCGCCGCAGGCAGAGGATTAGCCTGGTGAGCTGGGGCGCCGGCCTGAGGCTGTCTTTCCAATGACAGTTTCATGGGAGGACAGAGCGAGTGGCAGCTTGGTGCCATAGGGAGGGGAGCTGGAATTTGCTTCCTCAGTCTCCCAGGCTGTGCTGTGAGGCCTCAGAGGGGTCACCCAGCCCGTCCCTGCCTCACACCCTTCCTCTGTGGGTGGGATAATAACCTCTTCCTCCTTTCCCTCCCTGCAGGGGAGCTGTGAGACGAGATAACGCTGCCCTGTGCTTTGAACTCCTCCCAGGCTGGCACCTCGCGGATCCAGGCTGCTATTAGAGGGGTGGCCGGCACACATCAAAGGAGATTAGTGAGAACGAGGGAGGCTTTCGGGAGACCCAGCTCCTCCCCCTCTCTCTTCTGTAGGAGTCCTAGGAGCACCAAAGACTCGCTCACTGATCTGTACTGTCTCCTTTTTCTTCCCATAACTGTCAGTCTTGAGTGTGTGATCCAGCAGTAAGGGGCCGAGTAAGCTGTGGCCTCAGACCCTACTTCATTCGTTTCGTGAAAAACCCCGTTTTGCCCTTGACTCCTGGCACTTAGTGCCTGGTCTTGTCTGGCCAGGCAGGCTGCAGTCGAGAGCGGGCAGCTGTGCAGCTCTGTGGCTGCGGTGGACTTGCACCCTGGGGTCAGATCAGTGCCTGCACCTGCGTTCACAGCACGTCTGGCCTTTATTTTGCTTTGCCCTCCTCTCTCCTCCTGGAGCTGATTTTTTAAATGTACTTTGCATATACAATTCTTTAAAAAAAAAAGATTAATTATTTATTTGAAAGGCAGAGTTACACCGAGAGAGAGAGAGAGAGAGAGAGAGAGAGAGAGAGAGCGCTTCCTTCTGCTGGTTCACTCCCCAAATGGCCACAACTGCCAGGGCTGGGCCAGGCTGAAGCCAGGAGCCAGGAGCTTCTTCTGGATCTCCCACGTGGTTGCAGGGGCCCAAGGACGTGGGCCATCCTCTACTGCTTTCCCAGGCCACAGCAGAGAGCTGGATCGGAAGTGGAGCTGCCGGGACTTGAACCCGTGCCCATATGGGATGCTGGTACCGAAGGTGTCAGCTTTACTCGCTGTGCCACAGCGTGGATCCCTGGAGCGGATTTGTAAATAGCCACAGGAAGATACACGGTGAGCTGTAGCCAAGGACAGGCGGGAGCAGGTCCTCTGCCAAGGTCCAGCTCTGACGGAATTGCCAGTTAAAGGTGCTCCAGTGGGGACGGTGTTGGGGCGCAGAGGGTCAAGACACCCTCGTGATGCTGGTGTCCCATACGGGAGCATTGGTTCGGGTCCGGCTCCTCCGCTTCTGATCCAGCTCCCTGCCAATGTGCCTGGGAAGGCAGCAGAGGATGGCCGAGTACTTGGGTCTCTGCCACCCACGTGGGGGCCCCAGATGGGGGTTCTTGGTTTCTGGCTTCAGCCTGGCCCAGCCCCGATCATTGCAACCATTTGGGGAGTGAACCAGTGGATGGAAGACCTGTCTCTCTCTCTCTCTCTCTCTCTCTCTCTCTCTCTCTCTCTCCTTCTCCTTCTCTCTGTCTCTCTGCCTTTCAAATAAATAAGTAACCTTTTGTAAAGGAACATCCGTGTCCTCCTGGGGGCGTGGTAAGCGAGTGGTGGCTGTGCAGGGTCACACTGTGAGCTCTGTGGGGGCTGTGGCCACCTGTCCCAGGGAGTGGCGTGTGGGCTGGGGTGGTGGGCAAACTCAGAGCTGCACACAGGCACACTGGGCACGAGGGTTGCTTTCAGATGGCACCGCGTGTGTCTTGTGCTGCTGTGACACCACAGGCCGCGAATGTACAAGGAGCAGAGCCCCACTTGGCTCACAGCTCTGGAGGCTGAGGGCAGGATCTGGGGAGGGCCTGGTGGAAGAGGGGAGGGGCAAGGGTGAGAGAGAGGGAGGGAGAGAGAGAGAGGGAGAGAGAGAGAGAGGAGAGAGGCTCCCCCACGGCTTGTCCACCACGGTTACTTGGGGGACTAGGTTCCCTGCACATGCATGTGGGGTACACATTCAGACCACACAGGCCAGAGCGCAGCAGTGCAGGCTGTCTGCACAAAGCCACCCGCATCCCCGTGGCCTTGGCCTTGGCGTGACAAGCTGCCTTGGCAACACGCCTTCTTGGAGGGTCTTCTCCTGAACAGGCCGCTCACTGGCTCTCAGCAGCCAGGCGATCTGTCTTTAACAACTTGCACCCCAAATCTGGACCCTGGGATCTCCACCTGCCGATCAGTCTGGGGCGCGCAGTGGGCGCAGCGAGGGAAGCAGGATCTCAGGGGTGTGTGACCTGGGACCAGTGTGTGTGTGCATGGCACCTGTGGGGCACGAGCAAGAACGTGACCCCTTGGGCCTCAGTTTCCCCAAACAAGACCCCACTGTGGCTGAGAATACTGGAAGGCCCGTTGTTCAGCCTTGACCATGAACTTGAGTGTGTTTGAGTGCACTTGTTTTTGTGTATGTGCATAGGTGGCTGTGTGTCTCTGTGAATGTGTCTCCAAATGTGTATGTGTATGTCTACACGTGTGTGCATGTGTTATGTACAAGTGTGTCTGTGTGTATGTGTGTTACGTGTGCACATATGTGTATACGTATGTATGTGTGTCTTTGTATTTAGTGTGTGTGCTGTGTGTATCTGTGTATGCTCATGCATATGTATATATGTAAATGAGTGTGCGTGTGTGTTTATCTGTGTAAATGTGTGAGTCTGTGTGCGTGTGTGCATCTATGTGCATGTGTGTATGAGTGCATGTGTGTATGTGTGTCTATGTGAGTGTACATGTGTGTGTCTGTGTGAATGTGCATGTGTGTGTGTGAGTGTATATGAGTGTTTGTGTGTGCATGTGTACATATGTGAACTGTGCATATGTAACAAGCAAGCCACACATGGGCATCCTCAGGTCCACCTGACCCTCAGGCCTGCCTGTCTGCTGTCTTAGAGATGCCTCTCTTTGTTCTTTTTTAAAAAAATATTTATTTATTTCTTTGAAAAGCAGAGAGAGAGAGATCTTCCATCCTCTGCTTCACTCCCCAGATGGCCCCAACAGCCAGAGCTGGGCCAATCCGAAGCCAGGAGCTCCTTCCAGGTCTCCCATGTGGGTGCAGGGGCCCAACGACTTGGGCCATCTTCTGCTGCTTTCCCAGGCCATTAACAGGGAGATGGATTGGAACTGGAGCAACCTGGATTTGAACTAGCTCCCATATGAGATGTGGGCACTGCAGGCTGTGGCTTTACCCACTACACCACAGCACCAGCCCCTAGTCTCTGTTCTTCCACGTGTGGGTGTGTGGGAAGTGAGCCCTTGGTCACTCTCAGCTGTGTTGTCAGAAGTGAAGGTAAAACCTAACCTAACCTAAGTGAGGATGACTTCTACCGCGTGCGCACTTTTGTCCTTTGGCCCCAACATCCGGCGTTCCTGTGTGCTTCCCAGTCTGTCCCATCAACTCTCTGTCCACGGAGGACATGGTCCCACTCCGAGAGGTACAGAGAGGAGTGGAGCGGCCAGGCACGCAGAAGGGAGGCCGGGGGCTGGCACCATGTTCTCTTCTTCTCTCTGCTTTGCTCCCAGAAGCCTCCGGGATTGTCCCGCTCCCCAGAGCGACGCCATGGTGCGATTCCAGCCAGGGACAGCTGGCCGTCTTCTGGGAGGCAGGGAAATTCCTCAAGAGGGCTAGAGCACACGCGCAGGTCTACAACCTGGCAATGCCTCCCTCCACCCCTTGCCCTCCGAGAGTCCCGGGGCCCCCCAGCTTGCCCACCTCACTTCCAAGCCCTCAGTGCCGTGGGCCAGCCGCCCCCAACACACAGCAAACCCCTTGGGGTCCCAGACACAAGCTCCCAGGAAAGAGTGCTGCATGGCTCCAACCTCTGGCCATTGAATGGGTGCCTTAAGAAGCCTAGCGTTGGCCGGCGCCACGGCTCACTAGGCTAATCCTCCGCCTAGCGGCGCCGGCACACCGGGTTCTAGTCCCGGTCGGGGCGCCAGATTCTGTCCCGGTTGCCCCTCTTCCAGGCCAGCCCTCTGCTGTGGCCAGGGAGTGCAGTGGAGGATGGCCCAGGTGCTTGGGCCCTGCACCCCATGGGAGACCAGGAAAAGCACCTGGCTCCTGGCTCCTGCCATCGGATCAGCGAGTTGCGCCGGCTGCAGCGCGCTGGCCGCGGCGGCCATTGGAGGGTGAACCAACGGCAAAAGGAAGACCTTTCTCTCTGTCTCTCTCTCTCACTGTCCACTCTACCTGTCCAAAAAAAAAAAAAAAAAAAAAAAAAAAAAAAAAAAAGCCTAGCGTTGTGGGGTGGAGGTGGGGCTGGGACCTTTTCCAGAAACGTGGTGCAGGGGGTGGAATGGCAGGAGTAGGGAGAGCTCTAACTCCTTGGGAAAGACAGCTCCCCTCACCACTCAGGGGGCAGCGTGGATGGCTGGGCTCAGGCCCTAACAGCTGTTGGAATCTAAACGCTCTCCCAGGACTTCGAGTTCCCAGCCCTGCAGCTCTGAGAGATGAAACAGGGGCAGGTGGAGCTGCCTCCTCTCCTCTCAGGGCCCTTCCACTCTGCGGCCAAATGTGGGTTCGTGCAGGAGGAAGCTGGCTGGCAGCCAGGATGCAGGGAGAGATTTGCTCCTCCTGCAGCCTCAGATGGGCTTGGGTCCAAGCGCAGGCGGAGAGGCCGTGGGAGCTCTTCCGGTCAGCGGGCGCGCCGAGCAGGTGCAGACTTTGTGCTGGGAAGCCTGGGCTCTCTTCTCAAGCCGACTGCGCCGGCCTGGGGCAAGTGGCAGAGTGGCTGCTCTTGTCATCCGTGTGGTGCAATGTTGCTGTGGGGCTGAAGGGAGGCACAGAGGGCGTCCTGTCCCCTCTGATCTGGAGGGCGACCCTGCCTGCACTTCCAGGAAGAGCCAGATGGCACAAAGCAAGCGGAGGCACCGAGTGAAGGAGCATTGCCTCTGGGAGCAAATGCAAAGTTGGCGGTGAGCCAGGTTGGGTACCATCCCCGTAGTGCTTAGGTGCACTTCCCGACACGTGGCAGGTGCCCAGAGAATGGCAAGTGTTAGCATCACTGTTGTACCTAGGACTGCTGGCTGTCTTTGTCCGGCCGCTGTGATGAAATACCTTAGACTGGTCATTACTAAACTTGCGGCCTTCCCTGCTCGCAGCGCTGGAGGCTGAGAAGTCCAAGGTGAAGGCACCGGCAGGTGAGGTGTCTGGTGAGGGTGTGCTTTGCGAACGCGGTGACCAGGCAAGGAGGTAGTTAGGTATGGCTGAGCTAGAATTTGTGCCAGTCCTGCAACGTAACTTAATTCCTGCCCCCTGTCAATCAGACACACCCAGCTTCCCAGGATGCCTGTGTGTGTCCTGTGGGACCAGGAAGGAGGAGGCGCCATGATGGCCACATGGAAGTTAAGTTCCACGTGGAATGCCATGAAAATCCCAGGAAGCTTCATGCCTGCTAAAACCCCCACCCCACATGTTTGTTCAATTAAGGCACCACCCCCGTCTCATAAAAGAGGCTGAGAAGGGGCAGAGGCCCTCTCTTTCGTCCCTGACCCTGCCTGGGGACCTTCTCTGGCCCACAGCTGGCAGGTGCCTCTCTGTCACTCCCACGTCAAGGTGTGCTTACTCTCTCTTGAGTGAGTCCTCTCATTTGTACAGTATACTATTATTTTTGTTATTTGAAAGTCTGAGTTAGAGACAGGAAATCTACCTGCTAGTTCACTCTCCAAAGGGCTGCAAAACACACCTGTGTGTGCCCGCCCTTCCCCCAGCGAGCGGGGCGGAGGCTGTAGGCTGGGGCTCTGTCCAGGGCGTCTTTGTGTCTCCCCGGCACTCGGTGCAGTGCCTGTCGCACAGATGGCTTCAGTAAATGTTGGCGGCGCAGACCCAGTGACTGGGCATCTTGTCACTGGGTCTTTTCATCTGGCCCTTGGCTTGCTCCCGGCCTCTTCTGGAAATCCAGCTGCCCTCACAGCCCCCGTCTGCGTTTACTGGGTGGCTGTGCGTTTCCAGTGCCAGGAAGGGAAAGTGAGCACAGGGCAGCCACGATCTCTCTGTGCCAAGAGCAGACTCATCCAGCGTCCGCAGGGACTGGAGCGGCCGGGGCAGGGCTGCAGACGGCGTGACTCACGGTGTCTGCACCCGTGCGGGGAAAAGGCTCTGGCATGCTCAGGAAAAGCCCATGGCACGCTGAGCAGCCTGCCCGCCGCCCCTCCCAGCCACGCAGGCCTTGCTGCTTCTGGGTCACCTGATCAGCTTGGGGGAGGAGGGGGAAGAGAGATGGAGGGAGAGAGGGAGAGAGGCAGAGGGGGAGAGAGAGGCAGAGAGAGAGAGAGAGAGAGAGAGGGAGAGAGGCAGAGGGGGAGGGAGGGGGAGAGGGGAAGAGAGGGAGAGGGAGAGGGAGTGAGAGGCAGAGGGGCAGAGAGAGAGGGAGAGAGGGAGAGAGGGGGAGAGGCAGAGAGGGGGAGGGGGGAGAGGGGGAGAGAGGGAGAGAGGGAGAGGGAGAGAGAGAGGCAGAGAGAGGAAGAGAGAGAGGCAGAGGGGGAGAGAGAGGCAGAGAGGGGGAGGGAGGGGGAAAGGGAAAGAGAGGGAGAGGGGGAGAGAGGGAGAGGGAGAGAGAGGCAGAGGGGGGAGGGGGAGAGGGGGAGAGAGGGAGAGAGAGGCAGAAGGGCAGAGGGGCAGAGAGGGAGAGAGAGGGAGAGAGGGGGAGGGAAGGGGAGAGAGGGAGAGGGAGAGAGAGGCAGAAGGGCAGAAAGGCAGAGAGAGAGGGAGAGAGAGGGAGAGAGGGAGAGTCTTTTGTTCTGCACCCGCTGCCCCTGAGCGCAGAGCGCTGCCGCAGGCCAGGCCCAGGCCTCTGCAGCACTGGATTCCTGAGCGCGGGCAGTGTGGCGCTGCGGGCAGCAGGCGGCGGGCAGCCGTGTGCACTCGGAGCTGTCGACTCTGTCCTCTGTGGGCAGCAGAGATGTTTCATTGCTTACTCTGGGTCACTCTCTGCATCCTGCTGATCACACACGTGCTCAGTCCCACACACACATCTACACACAACCACAGCCACACACACATACACACAATCACAGCCACACACACAGCCGCACACAACACAACCACACACATACAACCACCCAGCTACCCACACAACCACAGCCATGCACACAGCCACGCACACATCTACACACAGCCACACTACCACACACACACATACACACAATCACAGCCTCACACAACACAACCACACAGTCACAGCCATGCACACAACCACACAGTCACACAATTAGTTGCACACACATCTACATACAATCACATAGCCACACAACCATACCACAAATAATCACAATCACAGCCACACACAACACAACCACACACACACATTCACAGCCACGCACACAGCCACACAGTCACACGTATGTGCAACTGCAAATTTCCAGCCCAAACAAGGGTGCGCACCATCTGGGAAGGGTTTCTCCTTCCTGTAGGTGTGAGTTTGCTTAGCTGAAAAGCGTCAGCAGTGGTAAAGTCACAGTGCGAGCCACACTCCATGGCTCGTGCTGGGAACAGCAGGAAGCCGGAGCAAGCCTGGCCCCGGCTTTGGCGGCAGCCCCAGGGCCCACACTGGCCACCCCCAGAACCTGCTCAGGGGAACCCCCCTGGGTGCTGACTTGGGGGGGTGGCCCTGTCACCTAAGCCCCCTGGAGACCTGTGTGCTGGTGAAATCCAGGCTCCTGTCTGCACGCCCATGCCTTCGTGGTGTCTCTGCACCCCACCCCGCTTCTCCCCCTGGGTCCCGGGACCCTCCCTCCTCCCGAGGAGGCTCTGGCCCAGGTGGGAGATCCAAGGCTCAGCTGTCCCCCCCACCTGCGACTCAGTGCCCTGTGGATGTCTGTCTACTCTCCAGGTGTCCATTTCATTCTTTGACAATGTGAGTCCTGACACCCGTCTCCTCGCTGGTTGGGCGCCTCTTCATCTCTGTGACACGACACAACGTGATGTGACTGCAGCAGGGTCCTGCCACCCCCAGGACAGCCCCCAGGCCCCGCCCTGCTCTGCCCCCACTGGGACACAACCTGGCATGCGTCTTCTCTCCCCAGCCTACCCGACAGCCAGCCCCTCCTACTCCGGATCACTGGGAGTCCTGCGCCTGCCCCTCCTCTCTGTGGCTGCTGATCGGATCGGTCTGTGCTGGCAGCCCTGGCTCTGCCCGAGCCGTTGGCCCGGAGATCAAGTCCCGGGCCTGACTGCTCCGAGCTCAGGGTACGGGGACAGCTGCCGAAGGGGTCAGAGAGTGAGGACGGCAGCCTGTCCGGTGCCGGCCATGCTGCTCTCTGATGTGTCCCTCACTGTCCTTTATTTTTTATTTTTTTAAAGATTATTTATTTATTTGACAGGTAGAGTTACAGACAGTGAGAGGGAGAGACAGAGAGAAAGGTCTTCCTTCCGTTGGTTCACCACCCCCCCCCAAATGGCCACTACGGCCGGAGCTACGCCAATCTGAAGCCAGGAGTCAGGTGCTCCCTCCTGGTCTCCCATGCGGGTGCAGGGCCCAAGCACTTGGGCCACAGCAGAGAGCTGGACTGGAAGAGGAACAGCCGGGACTAGAACCCGGTGCCCACATGGGATTCTGGCGCCGCAGGCGGAGGATTAGCCAAGTGAGCCCTGGCGCCGGCCCCCCTCACTGTCCTTTAACTCGTGGGTCCCAGGGCCCCACTGTCCCTGGTCCAGCCCCACAGAGAGAGATCTTTGGATTCTGCAGAGTCAGAAGCCAAGGCTGGAAGTGTGCCGAGGGCGGAATCTGGGCTCTGCAGCCGCTGAGCTGGGGCTGGAGCGGAGAGGTGGCTCTCAGAGGGGCTGCCCAGGCCCAAAGGCAGAGGCCGAGCCGATGAATGAACTGTTCCCGGCAGGGCGGGGCCTCGGGGCCGCTCCCAGGGCTGAGGAAGCTGTGTTTGCATTTCAATAGGAACCGTGTGGGAGTGGGTCTTCAGCCCAGTCTGCAGGCACCTGCCTCCCACCTCCCACACTGCAGTGCTAGGTTCACCTGGCTGGGGCTCCGGACTCCAGCTTCCTGCCAATGCAGACCCCGGGGGATGCGGGGCTTCAGGAATTGGGGTTCCTGTCATGTATGTGGGAGACCTGGTTCCAGCCTGGCCCGACCACTGCGGCATTTAGGGAACGGATTAGTGGATGCCGGTGCAATGTCTCTCTCCTCTCTCTCTCTCTCTCTGCCTCTCAAATAAATCCATCATTGTAGCCATTTAAAAATAAATACATTAATAAAAAGTCATGCATAGACAAACCTCTCGGTTGCTTCTGCCCAGGAATGAGCGATGTGAGGTTGAACCTGTTTCTGCTCACTTTTCCTCCCAGCTCAAACTTACAGGAGCATCTATCTCCCGCTCTGCGTGCTCGGACGCTAACGAGCTGGCTGCTGCCGGTCAGAGTATTTCATCTGAACAGCCTGCACTGCTTGGCCATTTCTCTCTCTCTCTCACTCTGCCTTTCAAATAAATACAATGAATTTTTTTTTAAATAAAGGCCATGGTGATCGCGAGCGACTCCACGATGCATCCGCGTCCCTCGTGGCCTGGATCCTGATGGTCCCGGCAGACAGCTCCACCTGCGGGGGCCTCATTAGAATGCCGGACTCACCCTCCTGCAGCTGGTTTTCTCACCCATCCTCTGCCATTTTGTGATCCTTGGTTCCTAATGAAATGCACGCCAGACAGAGCCCGCGGCCCAGACGGGAGACAGAAAGGAGGCGCCCGGTGCAACCTGCCTTTCTCCTTCCTATGGCCTCTGCGGCTGGCTGCTTTTGCATTAGTGCCCTGTGGCTGATCCGGGGGCCTGCACCTGCTGCTTCCCCTGGGTGTCTTACAATCGCCAGCCTGGAGAAAAGAGGGTCCCTCCCTGACGGAGACAGTGAGTTAAGAACAGGAACCCGAGGAGGCTGCCCATGGCTCTCTAAGCACCAGCGACTCTGCACAGAGCCCGCTTCCTTCCCACCTGCCACCTAGTGGCCTCCAGCAGAATTACAGCCTCTTGTTGAGGGCGGGGCGGAATGAGAGGGTCGTGTTCCACTGTGCTTTCTTATCTGATGGTCTGGGGATATTAGCTCTGGAAAGCGCCTCAGACATCCAAGCCACTCTTCTCGATTTACAGCTAAGGTAACAGAGACCTAGAATAGAGGCATCGAGCTAAATAGTGCTGGAGCCAGGGGTGTAGTCTCAGGCCCCGACCCTGGGTGTTCTGCCATTCGGCTCAGCCGCTAATCGGCGTTTGCTTTCTGTCTGCTGTGCAGTTCCCAGGTGTTGTGCACAGAAGGTGCAGACCCTGTTGCTACCCTTGGAGCTTCCTGAGCCGGAAGCTGGGCCCACTGGAAAGGCCATTCCGTAAAATGTCTACATGACTTCCGCCAGGGAGGGCCTCCCTAAGGGATGGCATGGGGGCTCCTTCAGGCAGGTAAGTGGGGGGCGGGGGCAAGTGCGTGCATGGCGAGTGCAAGGGGTGGGTGCTGGCCGCCTCAGAGTTGAGTGTCGTCTGTGTGTGAAGTCAGGGGTGAGGGACGAGGCACAGACATGCAGGAAACAGGTGCTGGGTGAGGGGTCTTGCATGGCCTGCAAAGGCCAAAGGTCACTGCAGGACATTTAGTGATAATGAGGATGTAGGGTGCTTAGATTCTTCAGTTGGATAAGTCTCTCTGGCAACAGTGAGCAAGACAGATTGGAAGCCGGTGGAACAAGACGCGAGAAAACCGTGTGAACGCCACGTCAGCAGTCCAGCCAGAGATGGACAAGGTCTCGGCCATGGGGGCAACAGAACAGGGAGGGAGGACGGGAGGAGGGAGCGTGGGAGATGTGAGCAGGCAGTGCTGTTGGCAGCAATGGAGCAGATTCCTACCGCTGGGTCTGCGGCATGGAGTGAGTGGTGGTGCTGAGTGTGTGTGATGGGAGCCCCCGCCCACTCCCTACCTCTGTTGCTGAGTCATGCTGACTCCTGAGATGTCACATGGAATCCCTGTGGGAGCCCTGGGAGGGTGGTGCGAGGCCCGATGGACAGGAAGCGGGGTTCTAGCCCCATCAGAAGGAACCGCTGAGCCCCCTGGGTGGGAAGAACCCAATCTGCCACCGTGGCCATTGTGCCAGCCTGGGTGGTGAGTGACCAAGGCTGACACCAGCGGATCAAGTCCATCCTCTGTCCACCCAAGAGGGATTTTACAGCTTTAAGGGAAAGGTGTGTAGGAAGACACAATGCATGGACTTCCAACTTTTTTTTTTTTTTTGCACCAAAACAAGCATTTTGCTTTTTAAATTCCATTTTCTCACGAAGTCCTTGAAGTGCTCTTGGAGTTATTTAATTCGTCTCCTGGGGGAGCGACTCCGCCACAAGATACCGCGAGGCCGCCGGTCCTCCTCCTGCCCTCCGCGGGCCTCTTCCTGGAGCGCCCTGTCCTCCATCTCCCAGTCTTTCCCCCGGAGGGCCCAGGCCAGCCGAGCCCCTGCCCATGAGTCACTACACCCTTGGGTCTCTGCTGTGTTCCCACGGCTCGGATGGCCAGGCCCGCTGCCTGGGTCAGGCTGTGGGCGCCCGCTTGGCTCACGTCTGCACCTCACTCAGCCAGAGCCCGGGGCCAGGGCCACAATAGGCTTCCTCCCATTCTTCAGCTCTTCCCTGTAGGCTCGCCCTGTGGCCAGAGGCGAGGCAGAGGTGACAAGGGAGCAGTGCAACCGCCGCGGTGCGCTGCCCATCTAGACGGCCGACGGCACAGAGTGAACAGGGCTCCGGGCAGAAGTGTGGACGGGCGTTGTTGCCCATCCCGCGCAGCTACAGTTCTGCTGCTGTTTTGAGAAAAGGATACAGGTGCAGAATCCTTGGCCACGTGTCAGGTACCTGAGGCCTTATTCCACTGTTCTGCCACACCTGTAGTGGCACTGGCAGCCGGCACTGCTTCTTGGTTGATGTGTACAAGGCAGTCTTTTGGCTGGTGAATTAAATAGAGATCCTCGCAGGGCGCCCCCCCCCCCCCCGGGGCCCTGAGGGTGGCGCCACTTCCCGCCCCCCTCCCCGGGAGGCTCTGTTGTTGCTGTTTAGCTTGATGGGCTCCGGAGCAGTCTGAGCGGCCTCCATTTGGCTCTCCCTACTATGACCCCTCCCTGGCACTGGCCACAGACCCAGTGCTGTGCCGTGCCAACTTGTGTCTGTCCATCTCAGTTACACACTCAGGGACCTGGCGGGGAGGCGGAGGGCGGCTCTTCAGGGCCCCAGGGCACCCGGTGGCCAGGATCCCATTGATTGCTCAGCCCCAGGATGCAAGGATTCCCTTTCTAGGAGGCGGCCATGATGACAGCTCATGCCCCCGGATCTCGCAGCCCCCTCCGACCCTTACAATGCCCAAGTCTTCCTCTTCCCCAATGTCCTGCTACCTACGTGCCAATCATTTCTTTTGGGGGAGTCCAGGACATTACTATGACCATGAAGGTGCAGGGGACCAGGCCACCTTTTCCATTAGCAGGGTTCCAGGGCTGGGGACCGAGCAAGGGATCATGGGAGCGACTGCTCCTCCTCATCCGTCCTGGACTTCTGGTGGTATTAGGTGAACGCCAGCCTCTGCGGGCCCCTCGGGCACTCTGGGACTACAGTGGCTCATCACCCGAGTTGTCCTGCGTAGACCAGCACAGCCTGGCCTTGGTACTGAGGCCTCCACCAGCCTCTGGATGCGGGCTTTCGTCTAACGGCATTTCCGGCCGGCAGACGGGGGCCTTTTCAGGAGGGGGATGGAGGCGAGCCCGTTCAGCGTCTCTGGAAACACCGTCCCCCCCCCCCAAGGAGCAAGATGCCTGAGGACGTGGGCGTCGCAGGGCGGGGCACAGGTGGAGCAGGTGATTTCCGCAGGAGGAGGGGCATCCTGCCCTGTAACAGGGCAGGTGGGAATGGGACCGATGAAGGGAAGGTTCAGGAGCCAATGGGCTGCGGGGGTAAACCCGGCAGCCTCTGTAGAGTCAGAAGCAGGTCCTCTGCTGACCTCGGGTCTGGGAACGAGGGGGCTTGGGGAGAGGAGTGAGAAGGGGGCTGGCCAGGGCAGAGCCCCCCATCTGCTGGGTCATGGGCTCAGACACCAGGTGTGGGGGGAGCAGGTTGCAGCGTGTGCTTGGGGCGATGGCGGGGAGGACAGAAAGGCGATAGGGCGCTGTCTTACAGCCCTCTAGGATGGGTTAGAGACAAGCTCTCCAGCCTAGAAGTCAGGTTTGCTGTCTAAGGAGCTGAGCAAGAGGACAGTGTGAAAAGGCGTCTAGGTTGTTTGCTCCATTAGACATCCCTGGTCGACATCCTTCTTCCGCCCGGCTTCTCATCCCACCGTTGCCGCTGCGGGCTCCAAGCGCGGGGCCCTTGAATTCGGCAAGGCGGGTGCTGCCTCCTTTCGCGTGCCCCTGGGCCACCTTCCTCTCTGGCTTCCTGCCTGCTGTTTTGTTAGGGACTCTATGTCCACTTCCCATCTTCCAAGAATGTGGCAGAATCGCTTGCCCCATGAGAGAGCTCTTCCCATTCCGGCATGGCCATGGATCATCTGAGAGTACTTGAAAAAGTTAATGGGCGCTGGGGTGCAGTAGGGTAATCATCCGCCTGGAGCGGTGGCATCCCATATGGGCGCCTGTCCGTGACCCGGCTGCTCCTCTTCGGATCCAGCTCTCTGCTATGGCCTGGGGAAGCAGTGGAAGATGGCCCAAGTGCTTGGGCCCCTGCACCTGCATGGGAGACCCGGCCACGCCCCCGCTCCGGTCCCAGCCCCGCCCCGGCCCGTGCCGCGCGCCTCCCAGCGAAGGCGCGCTCGCTCGGGCTCTCGGCGCTCGCTTGCTCGGGTCTGGCCGCGGCGGGCGGCGGTGCGGGCGACGGCGGCTCCCGGGCGGTGCGGGCGGCATGGAGGGGCCGCCGGCCGCCGCCGAGGTGTCCCTGCACAACTTCAGCGCGAGGCTGTGGGAGCAGCTCGTCCACTTCCACGTCATGCGGCTGACGGACTCGCTCTTCCTGTGGGTGGGCGCCGCGCCCCACCTGCGCAACCTCGCCGTGGCCATGTGCAGCCGCTTTGTGAGTGGGGCCGGGGCCGGGGGGCAGGGGGTCGCCCCAGGGGCCCGGTGCGTCCCGCGCCTGCACCCCGCTCGCCTCGCCGCAGCGTCCGGGATCTCTCCTGGGCCCCACGCGCGCGCCGGCCGCAGCCCCCGACTGTGCTGCCCGCGCCCGCGGCGGTCTCCTCCTGCGCTCGGCGCGCCCCCGACCGGCTCAAGGCCCCTTCCTGCCCCGAGGGTCCGGGGCGACCCCTCCTCAGGGGCTCGGCAGGACCCCGGCAGCCGCCGCGGTTCGTCTCTCCCGCAGGCCTGCGCGGCGGCCCAGCCCCTCTCCCCGCTCCCCCGGTGCTGCCTGGACTGGTTTCTCAGGCCCCGCAGATGGCCGCAGTGGCCGGGCCGGCCCAGGCTGCAGCCAGGCGGCCAGAGCTTCCTGCTGGTCTCCCACGTGGGTGCAGGGCCCATCAGCAGGGAGCTGGACCGGAAGTGGAGCGGCGGGGCTTAAATTGGCACGTGGGGTGTGGGCAGTGCTCGCCCTGGGGCCAGCCCCTGTGTTTCCCTAAGGACCGTAGTCGTGTTGGGTGGGGGCCCACCCGGCTCACGGGCGCGAGTCCCAGCCAGCAGGGCCAGGCCTTCACCTTAGGTTGCTGGGGGGGCAGCCTAACGCACGCTGCTGCCCCCACGGCCAGCTTCCTACGGCAGCACCGCGATAGCCCGCAGACTGACATCGGACACGCGGGCCCTCCCGAGAGACCAACTCGGAGCTGGACAGAGACTGCCCAGGGACCGCCAGGCCCTGTTGCTGCTAACGCCCCTTCCGGCCCGCTGGCCCCTGCAACACTGGCTTCCAGGCCGTGTTAGGCGACTGGTGTGCTCCAGTGTGCTCCCGTCACAGCCCCGTGTCCCGTGCTGGCCTGGATGCCCGGGTGTGCTCCCATCACAATCCCGTGTCCCGTGTCCTGTGCTGGCCTGGATGCCCGGGAGTGCTCCTGTCACAGTCCCGTGTCCTGTGCTGGCCTGGATGCCGGGGTGTGCTCCCGTCACAGTCCCGTGTCCCGTGTCCTGTGCTGGCCTGGATGCCCGGGTGTGCTCCTGTCACAGTCCTGTGTCCCGTGTCCCGTGTCCTGTACTGGCCTGGATGCCCGGGAGTGCTCCCGTCACAGTCCCATGTCCCGTGCTGGCCTGGATGCCCGGGTGTGCTCCCATCACAGTCCCGTGTCCCCCGTGTCCTGTGCTGGCCTGGATGCCCGGGTGTGCTCCTGTCACAGTCCTGTGTCCTGTGTCCCGTTTCCTGTACTGGCCTGGATGCCCGGGAGTGCTCCCGTCACAGCCCCGTGTCCCGTGTCCCATGTCTTGTGCTGGCCTGGATGCCCGGGTGTGCTCCCGTCACAGCCCCGTGTCTCATGTCCCATGTCCTGTGCTGGCCTGGATGCCCGGGTGTGCTCCCGTCACAGCCCCGTGTCTCGTGTCCCGTGCTGGCCTGGATGCCCGGGTGTGCTCCCGTCACAGCCCCGTGTCCCGTGTCCCGTGTCCCGTGCTGGCCTGGATGCCCGGGTGTGCTCCCGTCACAGCCCCGTGTCTCGTGTCCCATGCTGGCCTGGATGCCCGGGAGTGCTCCCGTCACAGCCCCGTGTCCCGTGTCCTGTGCTGGCCTGGATGCCTGGGTGTGCTCCTGTCACAGTCCCGTGTCTCGTGTCCTGTGCTGGCCTGGGTGCCCGGGAGTGCTCCCGTCACAGCCCCGTGTCCCGTGTCCTGTGCTGGCCTGGATGCCTGGGTGTGCTCCTGTCACAGCCACGTGTCTCGTGTCCTGTGCTGGCCTGGATGCCCGGGTGTGCTCCCGTCACAGCCCCGTGTCCCGTGTCCTGTGCTGGCCTGGATGCCCGGGTGTGCTCCCGTCACAGCCCCGTGTCTCGTGTCCTGTGCTGGCCTGGGTGCCCGGGAGTGCTCCCGTCACAGCCCCGTGTCCTGTGTCCTGTGCTGGCCTGGATGCCTGGGTGTGCTCCTGTCACAGTCCCGTGTCTCGTGTCCTGTGCTGGTCTGGATGCCCGGGTGTGCTCCCGTCACAGCCCCGTGTCTCGTGTCCCGTGCTGGCCTGGATGCCCGGGTGTGCTCCCGTCACAGCCCCGTGTCTCGTGTCCCGTGCTGGCCTGGATGCCCGGGTGTGCTCCCGTCACAGTCCCGTGTCTCGTGTCCTGTGCTGGCCTGGATGCCCGGGAGTGCTCCCGTCACAGCCCCGTGTCCTGTGCTGGTCTGGCATGCTCCCTTAGCAGTTGCGTGTTCCGTGCTGGTGAGGAGATTGTGTGTTCTGTGACTGTATCCTTAGTACCTGACTCTGCTCATTTGTCCTAGCTCGGCGAGGCCCCTCGGGGAGGAGCCGGGTGAAGCCTGCTGGGGCTTCTGAGAGGGTGGGGAGCCACGGGCTATCCTGGACTGAGCCCCCAGTTGTTGCCTTGGAAGGCGACGGCCTCTGGACTTGGGGTGTCCCACGCAGGGGCCCCTGCCCTCTCCCTGGGCACTTGTTTGTCGGTGAGTCCTGCGAGGTGGCCTGTGGCCGAGGCCGTTCCAGGTTTCCTTTCCCGGGAGGGAAGTGGAGTCCTGGGGTGACTGGGGGCTGTGGTGTGTTTGCCGCCACGTCACTTTTTTACTTACTTTATCGAGAGGGAGACTTGCAGAGGTGAGAGGGAAAGACAGAGAGGTCTTCCGTCCACTGGTTCACTCCCCAAATGGCCACACAGCCGGAGCTGGGCCGATCTGAAGCCAGGAGCCAGGCATTTCTTCCAGGTCTCCCATGTGGGTGCAGGGGCCCAAGGACTTGGGCCATCTTCCACTGCTTTCCCAGGCCATAGCAGAGAGCCGGATGGAAGTGGAGCAGCCAGGATTAGAACCAGCGCCCATATGGGATGTGAGCGCTGCAGGCAGAGAATTAACTTAACTGTACCACAGCGCCGGCCCACCACCTTGCTTTTATTTTCTGGTCATAAGGCTTCCATTCTAGACAGTGGGTAAGGGCTGGGGGGCTGCATGGGGACCAGAATGCACGTGGGTCAGGCCGGGAACACCGTCCGCCCCTTCGCACAGCAGTGAGCAAGCGGGCAAGCTCCCGCCATGGGCTGCTTTGGTGGCCTGAGCTCGTGGCTGTCCGTTCCCAGCGTGGAGCGTCTTCTCAGCTGGGGGGTCTCCTTCCTCCAGGGTCAGGCAGAAAAAGGGGCCGGTGTCGGCTGGCTGATCTGCCGAGTTGTAGGTACTCCGAAGTTCCCTCTGAGGGCAGAGCTGGCTGTGGAAATGAGGCCAGGATGTAGTGGAAGGGAGGAAACCCAGGGCTGCTGTGGAGCCGGGTTGGAGTCGGCCTCTGATTACCTTGCAACAGAGTTCCATTGGAGCCTGGCCATGGCTGTTGATGCAGGGAGACCCTAGCAGACTTGTTTATTTGAAAGGCAGAGTTACAGAGGGAGAGAAAGTCTTCCATCTGCTGGGTCACTCCCCAGATGCCTGCAGAGGGAGGTCTTCCATCTGCTGGGTCACTCCCCAGATGACCGCACTGGCTGGAGCTGCAGCCATCGGGAGCCAGGAGCTTCCGGGTCCTCCACACAGGTGCAGGGGCCCAAGGACTTGGGCCAACTTCTGCTGCTTTCCCAGGCCATAGTAGAGAGCTGGATCAGAAGTGGAGCAGCTGGGACTCGAACTGGTGCCCATATGGGATGCCGGCACTGCAGGTGGCGGCTTTACCCGCTACGCCACAGCACCGGCCCATCCTAGTAGCTCTTGCGTGTTGATGACAGGTGTAGCAGTTGTAATGGAGCCCCAGTGGCCCATAAACCTGAATACTTACTATGTAACCCTTCCCAGAAAAATTGTGCCAGTGTATTGTGGAGGGATGGCACCCTCGGATCGGGGAGGGCCCCTTCCTTTCCCTTCCCCATATCTGCACTTGTGTGACAAGCCCGTGGGAAATGGAGACTACAGGACATCGCTGACCTGCTGTGGCCAGGGCTGGGGCTCGGCGTCCAGAGGGGCTGCACGGCTAGATGACGCCCCACCGGCTGGAGGGCGGCTGGCTGGGGAGCTGGGCCCTGCCTGCTCGTGGGATCCAGGCTGCCTGTTGTGGCCTTTGCAGTGGTGGGTGGCATTGCATGCAGGGAAGCCATCTGGACCTGTGTCTGCCAGGAGACCGAGTCCCCGTGTGACTCTGGTAGTAAACTACTAGGAGGGGTAGCGAGATGGGTTTTACACTACGTTTTTGGTGGGGAAAGGCTGCCTGGTAAGGTGGAGTTTCTTTCCGGAGGTTTCGCTGTGAATACTACTAGCCTGCAGGTAAAGGTTGAACTTGGACTTTGCCAACAGCCGGTGCACTGAGGCCGCACTTAGAGCTTTTCTATTTAAAAAGGCAGCAAGAGCTTTCTCTTTTCTTTTTCCTTTTGAACAAACCTCATTCTGTGTTGTGGCAGTTGTGTGCAGGCCGAGGAGACGAGGCGCAGTCTCTGCTCTGCCGGACTGTAGGTCTCTCAGTCAGCTGTCTCCACCGGGGCAGTGGTCCTTGGACGACAGAGACTGCCCCTCTAAAGCCCTCTGTGCCAGGAGGGTTCTCCTGGCAGGCTGCTGTGTGGTGAGGGTTAGCTAACGGGTGTTCCGGTCAGCTGGGCCTTTGAGTGGCGAGGGGGATTGCCCCCGGATCCCGGAGGAGATGTGTGTGTTGATGGAAACTTCATTTTTCCTGCCGCTTTCCTGCTGCAGCCGGAGACGAGGTTGACCACGCGCGGGTAGAAGCTTTGTTTTTGCCGTTTGGCTGCTGGTGCTTAGAGTCCCAGGGCACTGCTTGGCTGTCAGGAGCCCAGAGGGGCCGTCAGGGGACTGTGTGTGTGTGCATGCGCACGTGTGTGCTCTCTCCCAGGCCGAGGTGAAGAGACTGGGTGCCCTGCCTCTGATGCGCCTGCCCCCTGCTGTGGCCCCTTGATCTTGTTTGCGTCCCTGACTGGTGCCTTTGGTGTGCTCTGGCATCTCCAACACCACAACAAGCCCCCGATGTGGAGTCAGTGCTAGAACTCATTAACAGCACTGTGGATTTTTTTTTTTTAAAGATTTTATTTCTTATTTGAAAGAGTTGCACAGAGAGGAGAGGCAGACACAGAGGTCTTCCATCCGCTGCTTCACTCCCCAGTCCAGCAAAGGCTGGAGCTGCGCCAATCCGAAGCCAGGAGATTCCTCTGATTCCACACGGGTGCAGGGGACCAAGGACTTGGGCCATCTTCTGCTTTCCCAGGCCATAGCAGAGAGCTGGACCGGAAGTGGAGCAGCCTGGACTCCATCTGGCACCGATGTGAGATGCCGGCACTGCAGGTGGCAGCTTTACCTGCTATGCCACCGTGCTGGCCCCAAGCACTCTAGTTCTGCACCGACCTCCTGGGCGGGAGGTGGGCAGCCCTCTGTCCCCGAGGACCGAGGGTGTCCTTTCATAGCCCTCCACGGCCGCCCTCTAGCAGACCCTGAAGTCGTGGTGGGGGGGTGCCGCTCGCTGGTCAGACGCTGCAGTGTGCTCTGTCTGTCTTGCAGGACTCCATCCCTGTGTCCACGTCACTCCTCGGAGATGCTTCTGACACCACCTCTGCCGGCCTTGCCCAGCGCCTAGGTACGTACCCACGCTGGTGCCGCGCGGCCAGCCTGGTGGGCTCCCCTCCGTCCGTGGGGTCTTCGCTTCAGAAGTAGTGCAGTTGCCTCCTTGCTCCTGGAAGCAGAGCCCTCTCCTTTTAGGGGCACGTCTGTGTGTACCTGTCGTGTCTGGGGACCAGCTCCCAGGGGCCGTGTCGTCCTTGGCTGCATGGCTGCTAGTGCTCCCTCCTGTAGTGTCACTGCTTCCTCTCTTCGGGGGAGAGTGCGTGATGCCCACAGTGCCCTGCGGACATCACCGGGATTTGGTGGAGCCCGTGGAGCAGGTGTCGCCATGTGCATGAGGGCGGTCCTTCAGAGAGTGGCGGGGGCTGTGCACTGTGGCGGGGGGCCCCTCCCACACCCCAGACACGCTTCCTGTAAGTACTCAGGTAGCTCAGGTAATGGTGGCATGTTCTCCGTGGCCAGCGTGCACGGGCTGCCCCGCGACCGCCAGCAGGAAGGCAGCTCCTGTCTCCTCCAGGCTGCACGTTCCCAGCATTCCCAGTCACTTCTGGATCGGGTCCCAGCTGAGGGTGCGCAGGGCGGGAGACCAGCCCCGGTTTGGAAGAGCTCGTCCTTACGTCGGGCTGGGCTGTATGGAGAGTCTCCTGTCAGTCTGACAGGCCAGCTTCCGTCTCGGTCACTCTGAGCACCATGCACCTGCGCAGCACACAGCTGAGGAGCAGGGAGGCAGGGTGGGCGGGTGCCACTGGGCGGGGCTTCCAGACCGCCACACCCGCTCTGTGCAGCCCGCAGCCAGACCGACTAGTGACCGATTTTGGTAACTTACTTTCTTTTTTTAATTTTATTTACTTGCAAGGCAGAGTTAAACAGAAGGACACAGAGGAGAGAGTGCGCACGTGCTAGGTCTTCCATCTGCTGGTTCACTCCCCAAGTGGCTGCAGTAGCCAGGGCTGGCCCAGGTCGAAGCCAGGAGCTTCATCCAGGTCTCCCATGGGAGTGCAGTGGACCAAGCACCCGGGCCATCTTGTGCTGCTTTCCCAGGCACCTTAGCAGGGAGCTGGATTGAAAGTAGAGCAGCCGGGACCGGAACCAGTGCCCATGTGGGATGCTGGCAATGTAGGCGGCTTTACCTGCTGGGCCACTCTTGATATGGGATGAGGGTGTCTTAACTGCTCAGCTGAGTACCCACTCCTTGGTAAATTTATTAGGAAGTCGTTTCCGATCTACTGAAAAGTTGTGAAAAGGATAACGGAACTCTTGCTGAGCCTTTGCCCCGTTTCCCAGTTATGCTCCTGTGTTTACATCACTGTTTTTCTGAACCACTTGAGTCAGTTAAACAGAGGCCCTCTGCTTCTGAGAGCTGCGCTGTGTTAGCCCGTGAGGGGTGACACGAGTCGGAGGACGTGTCCACACCCCCTGGGAGGAAGTGCTCCCGTGTAGACGCAGCTGGCGGAGCGCCATGGCAGGCCCTGGTGGAGGGGTGCTGGGAGCTTGTCTGGGGTGTCTCGCATGGGAAGTGTTATTGCAGTAGTGTGAATCAGGCTCGGGAGTGTGAGCTGGACGCCGATGTCAGCCGTTGTGCACAGCAGGCTCCTCAGTGGCTGGGAGTCCATGGGGAGATGTGGTCTGGCGGCATGTGCTGCTGGCATCCCCAGAGGGACTGGTCTCACACGTGCAAACACTCGGGGCAGCGTTCTGTGCTGTGCCTGGGACCGGGAAGGGAGCGTCTCGTGTGGAAGGTGGAATCAGTGGCGAAGGGCTGGCCCGCAGGTTCTGAGCGGCCCTGGAAGCGTGCGGGCTTTGGTGTGGCCGAGGGGACCCTGCCCTGTTGTGGCTCCGCAGGGCTGGGCAGGGTCTGGCTGGTGCTGGCGGACACACTCTGCTCTCTCGAAGACACTTGGTGGCAGTAAGAGCAGTGAGACTCCCCCTGCCCTGGGTGGGGCGGGGGAGGGCACGTCCCGTCAGGAGGAGGGGCAGGCTGGCAGGGGTGAGTGACGGGCCTTCCCCTGCCGGCCACGGCAGGTCTGTGTCCTGCCTCACTTGCTCTTTTCAGGTCATCCTTTCAGATTGCCTCAGGCACCAGGAGATGATGTGCTGGGGCGGCACTGGAGGGGGGCGGGGAGGGAACCCCTCCCCCAGCTGGGCAGTCACTGCTGGGCACAGGGCACCAGGCAGTGTGGGGGAGGCTCGGCTGTGGGTGCCGAGTGCCTGCTCCTGTCCAGTTGTTTGTCTTCCTTTAGAAAAGAGGTAGAATTCTCGAAGCCGCCCGAGGCAGCGGCTGGCTCATCCTCTGTCACTTGGTCCGGGACGGAGGACCCCTTCTAGTCCTAAGAGTCGGACACATGGCCCTGTGCAGCTGGGAGAAAACACCTGTGAGGTGTGTCCTGCCCTGACTTGCAGGTGAGGACCTGGAGCCCACAGAGGTTTCCAGAGTGTAGTGGGCTCGGTCCCTGTCTCCCAGGGCTACACTGCCTCCTGCAGGTAGGAGGGCGGCCCCCCAAAGGACAGAGCGAGCTGTGGCCTGGATGAATCTGGCCGTGTGTGTTCTACGCCGGCCTTGGAAGCCCCATGCACCCTGGCCTTGCCTCACCACCTGTCTGCCTCTGGGTGACAGGTGTCTCCCTCCCCCGCCACTGAGGGTGCCTCTGGGTGACAGGTGTCTCCCTCCCCTGCCACTGAGGGTGCCTCTGGGTGACAGGTGTCTCCCTCCCCCACCACTGAGGGAGTCAGTCTAACGCATCAGCCTTGCTGGCCACTTGATTTCAGGATAGTGTTTTGTCTTTCAAATTTTAGGCATGTGACTCTAATTTTTGCATTTGGACCAAGAACCTCAACTAGAAAGGGACTTCCATATCAAAATGGTGTGTGTACACACACATACATGTAACATGTGCGTATATTTATTAATATATATGTGACTGCAGAGAACTGCAGGCTAACCCCTGGGAGGGGTGGACCAGAAGGAGAACTTTGATATTTAAATACGTTAATGTCTTTTTTTTTTTTTTTAAATAACTTTACCACCGAAAACCTCCTTGTAGAAAGAGGTTCTCGCACATGTTTGGGGGTCCCCTGGCTGCTTAGCAGGTTGCTGGCCTGAAACCCCGACTTCCTGATCTGGAAGTCTGGAGAGGGTCTGAGAACGTGCGTCTGACAGGCGCATCCCTGAGCCACTGCTCTCCACGCCGGGAGGGCCGCGTGTCTTCAGCGCACGTCTGCAGCACCTCTCCGGAGATCGGGAAGAACAGAGCTTTCTTTTCTAACTCCTGTCTCTTCCCAGCCATTTCTGGGCCACAGGCAGGGTGAGGACCACGGAGCCTGCAGGGTTTCAGTCATGGCTGTCAATGTGTTTTCTCTTTTTAGCCAGGAAGACGAACAAACAGGTGTTTGTCAGCTATAACCTTCAAAACACAGACAGTAACTTCGCATTACTTGTAGAAAACAGGATCAAGGAAGAAATGGATGCTTTTCCAGAGAAGTTCTAGCTGAATGCGGAAGTGAGAATCTCTAACTGTGTACAGTCTACTTTAAATAAATGGAGCCAGTCTCACGTCACCGGGGTGTGTTCACAGTTTCCTTCTCCTCACCAGTGTGTGGACCAAAAGGCTTATGTTGCCTGACCCGGGGCAGGAGGGAAGCGAGATGGCGGTAAACGTGTTCCCATTAGACTGCTCCGCGACAGAAGGGTTTGTGAAAGTGGGAGTTTGTTGGGATTGAAGGGCGTGGTCTAATCCAAGGAGTTAAATAATTCCCAGTTGAGCATACATGTGCTGAGGCTTCATCTGCCTTAGGAGTTGGTGCTTTACCCCTGTCCATTTCCGCTCAGCCCGCCCTCTGCGGTCCTGTCTTCTTGCTGTGTTCTCCCTAAACCCTTCCCCTTGGCATGTCTAGCTGTGTTCTCCCTAAAATGTTCCCCCGGCCTTTTTTTTTTTTTTTTTGCTGTCTTCTCCCTACATTCTTCCCTCTGGCACGTCTTGTGTTCTCTTTTGGGCCTGTTTGAGCCCCACTTGACACTGTATTTGTGGTCCTGGGGAAGTCTGACTTCTCTGGACTGTCTCCTCTTCTATAAAATGGGACTAATTCTTAACTTGCTGGGTTGTTGTTAGGATTAAGTATTTAGAAACTCTGGAAACTAAAGGTGCATGGTGAGTAGTTGTCAGTCATGGTTTTAGCTTCTCTATTTTCAAGGATTGAAATACTTGAGTTTTTTCTTATCTTTCTTTTCCCCTTCTTTTCCTTCAAGTCCTTGCTTTGGTCATTTCTTAGCTTTTTTTCTTAAAAACTTACTTGAAAGGCAGAGTGACGGGAGTAGGGGAGAGATGGAGACCTTCCATCTGCTGGTTCACTTTCCGAGTGGCTGCAGAGGCTGGAGCTGGGCTAGGCCAAAAGCCAGGAGCTCAGTCCAGGTCTCCCACGTGGGTGGCAGGAACCCAAGCGCTGTAGCCATCATCTGCTGCCTCTCGGGTGTGTTAGCAGGAAGTCGGATTGGCAGCAGAGCAGTGGGACTTGAACCAGCGCCGATATGGGATGCAGGGGCCTAACACTGTGCCACGGTGCCTCTTGCCCTTAGCTGCCTTCTTCCTACCACACCCTGGACCCTTCCCCCAGGGACTCAGGTGGTCTCGGAGCCGCACGTGCTTCCCTGATCAGGCAAGGGTGAGGCCCACCAGCTGAGAGGGCCCCTTGTGTTACTGGGAGTGGATGCTGAGGGTCGTGATGGGCCAGTGCTTGTGGACACGCCAGCCAGGACGTGGAGGTGCGGGTTCCCGATGCTGACCGCGAGGCCCACGCCAGTGAAGTCCTACGGGAAGCGTGGCAGGCACCTCTGTGGGAACAGAATAGTAAGTGACCACAGAGTCAGGGCTGAGGAGTTTGGTATAAATACTTTATTAAAGAAATAGTTTTCTTGTTAAAAAATACTACATTAGAGAGAGTTTGGGTTGTCAGTCTTTCCTCCAGTCACAGTGTGAGACACTCATTCCTTGACCTCCAGGAGCCCTCAGGCCATGGCTAGCAGGACACGAGCAGAGAGTCCTCTTCCAGTCACTGACCCCGGGTGGTCTGAGGCTGCCCTGGAGAGCGGCCTGCTCCGACCTCTGCCCGAGTCCCCTTGAAGACCAGGACTCTGAGCAGAGAGGGGCCCCCACTGTCCCCGCCGGGGCGAGGAAGGCCGCGTGCACAGGCGGGGGAAACAGTGACGCCGCGGGGGCTGAACCACGGAGCGCGTTTGTTCCTCGGCCGCGGCGGTGCCAGGTGCCCGTCATCAGACACCATCAGGTGAGGTAGGGAAGACATTCCAGAGGAAACCTGTTACTGGGCAACGCTTTTATTTCTGTACACACACATACAAAGTTTCCCCAAGGTACGACAGCGGCACCATGCAGACACACGTGGCTGCGGACGACAGCCCAGAAACGCAGGGTAAGCTTGTGCTATGTATGGGCACCGCCCAAGGAGTCCCCATCAACAAGACAGAACACGGCTCTTACACTGGACCCTCCCCCAGGCGGGGTGCAGAGGGCCGAGGGCGGGAAGCGGCCCCACCCAGACGCACACGCTGTGCGTCAGTGAGGCGGTGTCCTTGGAAACACGCGTGGAAGCGAGGGCCTCCCCAGGCCGGGCAGTGCGACGGTCACAGGGCTCGCCCAGCGGCACTGCCGGCTCTGGGGCTTCTCGTTTGGCTCTAGGATAGCAGCGCGGGAGGGCGGCGCCCCGGCCGAGGCTGTGGTGCAAGGACTCGCGCTGTCCTCTGGCCACACCAGCCTCCCCGCCCGGTTCTCCAGGTGCAGGAGATGACGCTACTAGGACACATGGAGAACGTTCCCTTCTGTCTTGGGCGCTAACAGTTGGAGCACTGACGGGTTACTATTGACATCTGGAAACGAACAAAACGAAGACACGTCCAGCTCCGTCTCGGGTTCGCGTGGGTGCATAACTTCTGTAGGAAGGGGATCACAGCTCCCCTACCGGCTGGCAGGGGCTGTGGCGGGAGCACAGCGGGGAGTCCGTACCTCCCCCTGTCCCCTGGGGTGGGGCAGGGGCCTGAGAAGTGTCCTCACCGAGGACGACACAGGACCGAGGCGCTCAAGGGCAGCAGATGTGCCTGGGGGTGGGGGTGGGGCGCTGCAGCCAGGTGCACCTGCTGCCTCCTGGGGCTCTGCCCACAGCGGGGCTGTTACACTTTGGTTGCATGTCGTAAAGGTGTCCCTCAAGAGCTTCAGGCGTCCCCCGAGCTGCCGCAGCAGTGGAACGGGCGCTTGGCCACTGCCCAGGGCTGCCTTGGCGTGGACTCCGGGGGCCTCCAGCACAGCAGGCTTCGTTGCCAAGAGCCAAGTGCCCCAGCCGCGGCCGCCCGGTCCTGGAGGCTGATGGATTTGCACGGTCGTCGTTGGGCCAGTGTTCTTGTTAGGGCGAGCTGAGAAGCATATAGATGCCACACCTTGTCCTCGCCTTCCTGGGACTGCTGGCACCGCGGCCACTTCCACTTAAAGGCCCCGTGACCGGGGTGAGGCTGCTCGCGACTTCTGTAGTCCTCAGGGGATAGCGAGTGCAGGTGCACACCTGTCCAGGTGTAGACCCAGCAACGCCCTGGCTCCTGGCCGGGCCTCTGCATCTGTCCTGTCCTTAGAGGTTTGCTGCCTGGTGACGACGTAGCATGTACCCTAAAGAAGGTAAAGATCTAGGTTTGGCACGCGAAGGCTGTGCAGATCTAAAAGTGAACGAGGACTGACATAGAAACGTGGAACAAAAGCGACTTAGGGGAGGAGACTCGGGGAGGTGAAGGTGAGCTGGACCTGGAAGTGGGAGTGGGCGACTGGCCAGGCACTCGCGGGCCTCTGCAGCCCCCAGGCAGCGCCTGACGGTGCTGCCGTGTGCTGGCAGCGCGAGGCTGCACGGCCCCTCGCCCACTCGGTGTCTTCCGAGGCGGCAGGCTCCTGCTGCTGGATTTGCCAGACGTGACGGAGAGGTGGGCACGTGGCAAGCTACAAGGAGAGAAAGCCGACCCCTCGCTGGCCCTCGGAGCTCCAGCAGCCCTTGGCTGGAAGCCGCATGAGGGCCTGCAGAGGCCGGAGTCCACGCCTTCCTGGCAGAGCACGGGCCCTGCAAAGAAGTGCCTTGCGCAGGGGCGAGGTGGATGGCTCTGGGCAGGAGCCAGGCTGTCCGGAAGGGCTGGTGCCTGAGACTCGGCAGGTGCAGCCTGGGCCCAGGAGGTGGGGCTGGCAGAGGCCTGGGCAGCCACGTCTCCTCCCGAGGTGACAAGAGGGACTTGTCACTTCGCTGTGCGGGACGAAACGAGGACACCACGCAGCCCCTGCGAGCAGGGCTGGGCTGGGGTGAGTTATTGCTTTCTCCAGAGTCCTCTTGCTGTGCCCGAGAGGCTGGAGGTCACCAGGACTCACGCCTGCTGAGCCCCCAGCTGTGCTGAGCAAGTGAAAAGCAGCAACGGACGATGGCGGGCGTGCCAGGGAGCACCTGGTGCAGGCGCTGCGGGCCCCGGCGTGAGGTCGGCGCGTGCCAGCATCCAGGCCGGATCGCCGTGGTGTGTGCTGGGGATGGGCACGGCGCGCCGGCTCCGGGAGGCCGCCCTCCCTGCTGTGCTCGGCTGTGGTGGCCTTTTCCAGTTACTTTCCTGTTGTCTGGTTCAGAAAGAAGCCCCATCTTCAAGTAGTGCTGGCAAGACAGACAGACCTGACGGCGAAGGAGGGCGCCTCTCTCCTGGGCTGACTGACGCCGGGAGGGAGTTTTACAAAAACGAATGTGCCGCAGACCTCCGTGGGGCTGCCTCTGGGGTCCTCGGCCATGCAGACCTGGCGCCACCCCCGCTCCCCAGTTAGCGGTTTCTGGTGAGAGGTCTGACCGTCTCCCAGAGAGCTTCCGGCATCAGGTCCAAGAGGGGCTGCGCCGGGGAGAGATGGCGCTGCTTCCCCAGGCAGGGGCGACAGGAACTCCGGCCTCAGCAGAAGCTGCAGCCGCCAGTCCTCGGGTGCAGGTCACTCTGAATCGCAGTCCTGGAAACGCTCCACGGGAGGGTCGCGACTGTCCACGGGCGGGCGAGGAGCCGCAGGGGAGCGGCCGCTGCGTCGGTCACTCGGGACTGTGTGCCTTGGAGTGGCCAGAGGTGGGGAGAAGGGTCCGGTTTTCTGATCAGAGAAAGAATAAAGTGCTTCTTGGTAAAAATGACCAAAATAAATACAAACGTTTAATGGCAGAAAAGAAGTCTTCGAAGGGTTGTTTCCAAGGAGTCGTTTCCTCCGGGGACTGGCGGAAAGACAGGATTCCCCACACCAGTGAAGTCTCACGATGCGGCAGCAGCGGATGCGGATGCGGATGGCCCCGGCCCCGGCCCGCGACCCTCTCCCCCACCCCTCAGCTCCCCCGCGGGGACGGTGGGGCACCCGCTACATGGACTTCATGCCGTTGGCCGTGGCGCCCTCGGGCAGCCCGTCGCCCACCGCCGCCGCGTCGTGGAGGCCCGAGTAGTCCTTGAGCTCGGCGTTGGTGAGCAGCAGCGGCTGCTCCCCCTTCCGGTGGGGCAGCAGGGGCTGCCGCGTGTAGTGCTCCCCGTTGGAGATGTTCTCGGGCAGGTTCTGGTCCCTGCTCTCGGGCAGCAGCAGGATGCAGATGATGCAGATGAGCGTGCAGCAGGCGAAGATGATGTGGTGCAGGAAGTAGCCTTTCTGGTTGTGCAGCTCGATGATGGGCGCCGTCAGCATGCCGAAGCCCGCGCTGGCCAGCACCAGCCCCAGCCCGCCGCACCTGCAGGGGAGGGGGAGGCAGAGCGCACGGGGTTAGCGGCGGGGGCAGGCCCTGGTGCTTGGAGACCCTCAGTGGTCCCGACGCTGGAGGGGTGCCTTGATGGGATCACACAAGTTCAGGTTCGGGCACCATGCATGTGGCCCACAGGGCCTCCCAAGCCACCTGCCCCTCGGCTGCTGGACTGACAGAGCTGCCATGAATGAAAGCTGGAACGCTGGCCTCTGGTGGTTCACAAGGACAAAGTGTTACCAACCATGCTGTTCTCCAAGGCCTGCTCCTCATTTAAAGAAGGGGGTGGGGGTGGGGGGACACTAAAGGGATTAGAGAGGATATGAAAGACAACACACCAGAGGGGGCTTTCTCCATCACAGCTGCGGACTGCAAGATATTTCAAAAGGCAACGCTTCAGGGCCTGCGCTGTGGCTTAGTGGGTAAAGCTGCCACCTGCAGTGCTGGCAGCCCATATGGGCGCCGGTTCGAGTCCCGGCTGCTCCACTTCCGATCCAGCTCTCTGCTATGGCCTGGGAAAGCTTGTGGAAGATGGCCCAAGTGCTTTGGCCCCTGCACCCAGGTGTGGGACAGGGAAGAATCTTCTCTCTCCTTCCTTTCTCTCTCTCTGTCCCCTTCCCCTCTCTTTCCCTCTCCCCTCTCTCCCTCTCCCTCTCCCCTCTCCTTCCCTCCTCTCCCCCCCCACCCCTCCCCCTCCCCTCTCTCTCTTCTCTGTGGCTTCCCTGCCTGCTGTTTCGTGGTGGATTCACTTGCCCCATGAGAGAGCACTTCCCATTCTTGCATGGCCATGGATCATCTGAGAGTACTTGAAAAAGTTAATGGGTACTGGGGTGCAGCGGGTTAACGCCCTGGCCTGAAGTGCCGGCATCCCAGGCTGCTCCTCTTCCAATCCTGCTCTCTGCTATGGCCTGGGACAGCAGTAGAAGATGGCCCAAGTCCCTGGGCCCCTGCACCCACGTGGGAGACCCAGAGAAGGCCCCTGGTTTCTAATTGGTGCAGCTCTGGCCGTGTGGCCAATTGGGGAGTGAACTAGCAGATGGAAGACCTCTCTTTCCTCTCCCTTCTCTGTGTAACTGACTTTTAAATCTTAAAAAAAAAAAAAGGCTTCCCTTACTGCATTTCATGTCACATGTATTCGCTAAAAGCACTCTGCATTCTCCCATGGGAACTGCCCCCTCTCGGGACTGCTCCTGGAGGGTCCCAGAGACCAGACCTGCCACCAGCGCACAGAAACTCCCTGGGGCTTTGACTCCTGTACCTGTAACTGCTCTACTAAAACACGAACCTGAAAGTGCATTACTGGGGCCACGGCGCTCTGCGGCTCCTCAGAGCGGGCACCAGGCCTCAGGAGGCTGGCTGAATCCCAGCTGCCGGGGGTGCCGTCTCCGGGATGCGGTGCAGAGTGGCTTGCTTAGCCGCAGAGCAGCGGGCAGAGCCCACAGGGACGCAGCTGGTTTAAGGAGACTTTCTCATGCAGCGTGCATGACCGTCCCGTGTGAGCATGGCCCGGGGCTGGGTCCCTGCAGAAGGCAGCTCCTGTTCATGGCTCCTCACCCACACGACTGTCCTACGAGGTACAAGTTCCAACGCAATGTCAAACCACCACCAACCCGAAAATACCTAGGAATAAATACCATGAAGACCTGCACCTGAGCACTAGAAAACATCGCTGAGAGAACTTTCAAGAGAGAAAAGACGGGCAGACATTGCGTACTCGTGGATCGGGAGGCTGCACCGTGGGAAGAAGTCAGACCTTCCCGAGTGCATCCACAGAAGCAATGCAGTCCCCACCAGAACCCTGGCTGGGCCGTGGGTGTTTGGCCCAGCACCCAGAACCCTGGCTGGGCCATGGGTCTTTGGCCCAGCACCCAGAACCCTGGCTGGGCCGTGGGTCTTTGGTCCAGCACCCAGAACCCTGGCTGGGCCGTGGGTCTTTGGCCCAGCACCCAGAACCCTGGCTGGGCCGTGGGTCTTTGGCCCAGCACCCAGAACCCTGGCTGGGCCGTGGGTCTTTGGCCCAGCACCCAGAACCCTGGCTGGGCCGTGGGTGTTTGGCCCAGCACCCAGAACCCTGGCTGGGCCGTGGGTCTTTGGCCCAGCACCCAAGATGCTGGTTGGGATGCCTGCGTCCCACATCGGAGCGCCTGGTTCAGTCCCTGGCTCTGGTTCCTGACGTTAGCATCCTGTTAACGTAGACCCTGGGAGGCAATAGAGACGGCTCAGTTACGTGGGTTCCTCTCATGGGGGAGGCCTGCCTCGATTTCCTGGCCCAGCTCTGACTCCGGCCTGGTGCCGGCTGTCGTGGGCATTCGCTCGCTTGCTTGCCCTCTATCTCTGCCTCTCTGATAAATTTAAAAGCCCATGAAATCCCAGCTTAAAAAAAGTGATAAATCCTGAAATTTTCAAGGAATAAAAAGGACCCAGGAGGACAAAATAATTTTGAAAAAAAAAAATTGAAAAACTTGACTTCCCAATTTCAGAACTCACTGTAAAGTTGCGTTATGGGCGGTACCGCGGCTCACTAGGCTAATCCTCCGCCTGCGGTGCCTGCACACCGGGTTCTAGTCACGGTTGGGGCACCGGTTCTGTCCTGGTTGCTCCTCTTCCAGGCCAGCTCTCTGCTGTGGCCCGGGAGTGCAGTGGAGGATGGCCCAAGTGCTTGGGCCCTGCACCCCATGGGAGACCAGGAGAAGCACCTGGCTCCTGCCATCGAATCAGCGCAGTGTGCCAGCCGCAGCGCACTGGCCGTAGTGGCCATTGGAGGGTGAACCAACGGAAAAAAAAAAAAAAAAGAAGTTGCATTACTCGAGGCCGTGTGTCACTGGTGAATCAAGCCAGTGAAACAGGATTCAGTTACGAGACAAACCTGGGTGACTGGTTGTTGATGAAGGCAGAGGCTGGGGCGGACAGGGACAGCCTTTTCAACAAGTGCACAGTGAGACATTCACATGCAAACAGCGGCCTCAGACCCTTGCGTCACAGCTACAGAAATGAACTCCCCAAGGATCATGGGACCTGAGTGTAAGCTAAAACTTCTAGAAGAAGAAAATCTTCACGAGCCTGGCATAGGCCAAGATTCTTACACACGTAAGACACCCAAAGCCAGGTCCATGAAACAGCTAATTGACCGACTGGGCTTCACCAAGATCCCAAACTCCACCATGCAGAGCTCTCGCCCGACACGGGACAGGGGTCCAGAACACGTCAAGAACTCTCGGCTGCTCAGCAGACAACGCATTAGGAAGACTGGCAGTAGAGCAGGCATTTCCCAAAGACTGCACGCGACACATGTCCAGTGGGACGCAAGCAGCTGTCCACAGCAGTGGGCACACGGCTCCGACCGCAGCGAGACGCACTGCACACCACCCCCGGCGCAGGGCCCGCCGTCACCTCTGTTCATCTAGAGGACTGCCGAGGCCGGGCAGCTTCGGGCAAGCACCCGTACTTGGGAGAGGCCGGAAGCGAGCTGGAAAGCCGACTTTCCCTGCTACCCAGGCGCAAGTGGCTGGGGCTGAGGGCACCATCCTGGCTCCACCCCTCTCACCTCCCCAAGCCTGGGCGTGCATCCAGCGGAAGCCCCGCCTTCCAGGGGCTGTGACGCCCACAAGGGCACGGGGAGATCTGAGCGTGGGTGGGGTGACGGTGTGCAGTGCATGCTGGGGGCTGCACTGGGCAGGGGCCACGTGAGTCCTGCAGTTGGGGGCGGGGCAGCAGGTGTGGGGGGACACATTCAAGAACTGGAAGGCTAAGAGGTTTCTCAGGCGCCCAAGGCCTCCAGGGGTGACAGGGAGACCCCGAGTTTGGAGAAAGTGCTGCAGCCATGTGCTCCTCCCTTTTGCCTTCCCCACTGACGAAGCTGCCTCCCACCCACCCTCCTCCGCCGTGCCAAGGACCTATGCACCCTGCCCGGAGCCCATGGAATCCAGCCACGTGCACGCCTGCCGCCATGAACAGGTGCACAGGTGCCCCTGCCAGGCCGCTCCCTGGGACTCCCAGTCCAAGTTCACCGTGCAGAGCAGCTGCAGGGCTTCCTCCTCTCGGGGGCTCCCCCTGCTGGCCACGTCCAGAGGATATTCCAGCACAACCTTGTGCCTTGGGTGTGATCTGATTTCTGGTACCAGCAGTAACTCCTCACCAATAAAACACCATGAGGAGGCTGGTGCTGTGGCTCAGGGTGGAGCCACCAACCCCGACACCGGTGTCTCATATGAGAGCTGGCCCGAGTCCCTGCTGCTCCGGCTCCCTGCTGCTGTGCCTGGAACGCTGCTGAGCGTGGCCCTGGAGCTTGGGCCCCTGCACCCACATGGGAGCCTAGGATGGGGCTCCTGGCTCCTGGCTTAGCCTGCCCAGCCCCAGCTGTTGCAGCCATCTGGGGAATGAACTAGTGGATGGAAGATCTCTCTCTCTCCCCCTCCAATTCTGCCTTTCAAATAAATCTTTTAAAACACACACACACACATGGGAAGGGCGCTGACACACAAGCGCCATGTGGCCGAGGCCCATGGTGGCTTCCCCACTGCTGACAGCCAGCAAGGAACTGCGGCCTCAGATGACGTTCCATGAGGAACTGCACCTGCCAGTCACTGGGCTTGGCAGTAGGTCCCGCCCCTACTGATGCAGCCTCCCGGGGACACTGAGCCCAGACCCTGGCCCACTGCAGCTGGGAGATAACGTGGGGCTGCTGCAAGCTGAGATTTGGGGTCATTTGTTTGCACAGCCCATAGTTAATATGCTCCATGAAGGATCCCTAGCTTTAGCTGGGAGGTCGGTAGTCAGCCACCCCTCGCTGTGGGGACGCCAAGGACATGCAGACGAGGACCATTACTTTTGAGGGCGTCTCCCATGTCCCAACCCCCTCCCCAGGCAGAGGGTTCCAGCGGGACATCTGGTATCTCCGTGACCTCATCTGCTCCCATGCCCTCAAGGGCGAGGTGTACTGTCTGGAACACGAGCCGGCACACGCTGTCTGCACGTCATGAGCACTGGGAGCTTGCGGGTCACGCTGGCTTCCAGGCGGGAGGGTCAGCCGACCCTGGTGTGTGGGACCGGTCCCATACAGACAGCCTCTGCCGACAGCCAGGGGATCGGGTCCCTCTCGGAGGAGCACTTGTGAAACAGCCGTGTGACCTCTCTGATGGATCCTGCCTTCCAGATGCTGGAGGACACGTGGGCTCCCCGGTAAGGGACATGTCCGGGGCTTCTGACATCGTTTGCTCTGAAAGCTTGTTGGTTTCTGCCTGCCCTTCCTGACACTAACTGCGCGGGCGCCCTTGCTCACGTGGGTAGTGATACAGGGTGGCAGAGTGCGGACCCCAGGGAGGGCAGGCACGGAGTCGCTGCTAACAGCAAATGCTTAGCACCAGGCCCAAGTCTGCATAATCCAGGTTGACCACATCATATTAATACATTATGTTAATGAACCGCCAGCTGGAATGAAACATCTGGCATTTAAAATACCCATGTGTGGGGCCAGCGCTCTAGCACGGTAGGTTAATCCTCCGCCTGCGGTGCTGGCATCCCATGCGGGCACCAGTTCTGGTCCCGGCTGCTCCTCTTCCAGTCCAGCTCTCTGCCATGGCCTGGGAAAAGATGAAGGAGACCTGGAAGAGACTCCTGGCTCCAGATTGGCCCGGCTCCAGCCCCTGCGGCCATTTGGGGAGTGAACCAGTGGATGGAAGACCTTTCTCTCTGTCTCTCCTCTTTCCATAACTACCTCTCAACTAAATAATAAATAAAATCTTTAAAAAGAAAAGCTATGTGCGTATATGCATGTGTGCATACACGAGTGTCACAGGGAATACAGTTGGGCATCACATAATGGCCCCGAGGGCAGCAGGATGGGGGTCCCAGATCACAACAGAGCCGAAACACTGGGCTGGTCAGTGACATCACAGCTGCTGTGACGTCATGTGTGTCTGGTGATGCGTGAACACCTGCTGTGCTGCCAGCCGTGTAAAAGCGCAGGACACACAATCTACGTGCGGTACAGAGTCCTTGATAATACCCCGCCGCCCCTCTTACCGCTGTTTCAGAGTGTACTGCTTCTGCCACTTCCAGGGAGAGTGCCTACTGTGGGGCGAGCATTTGAGGGGTCCCACACGGGAGCATCCGCATTCCATTCCCAGCTCTGACTCCTGGCTCCAGCCTCCTGCTAGTGCAGAGCCTGGGAGACAGTGGTGGTGGCTCACATGGGAAACCTGGACTGAGTTCCCGGTTCCCATCTTCAGATCTTCAGCTCAGGGCGGGGGGGGGGGGGGGCGGGAACCAGCAGGTGTGAGCTTGCTGTGCCTTCTCTGTCTGTCTCTCTGCCTCTCACCAAAAAAAAAAAAAAAAAAAAACCAAAAAAAAAAAAAAACAAAAAACAAACAAACAAACAAAAAAACCTACGAAGCTGTGTGCAGGTGGTGTGGACACAAGCTCATCCATTTCAGTTTTACTGCGTCTCTGGACTCCGGCAGAGGCTGTGCTGAGTGACCTATCTGGCCGCTGTGAGCACACCTTGTGGTGTGCACGGTGGGACAGCCCAGTGATGCAGCTTACCTGCCATTAAGTGACGCATAACTGTGTGTGTGTGTTTTATTTTTGATGAAAACATTTAGATTTTCTATTAGATTCCATGAAATTTTTCAGTAATATCAGGGCCAATTTTGGTAGAATTTGGTATGCAGATTTTGGCTTTTTTTCTCTCTGAAAATCTGTTTAGAGAATGGGATTGTTAATATGCGTGGTAGTCTTCCAAATGCAGACTGTGTTCTTGCTGTTCTCTCTGTCGCCACTAGAGGGAAGAACATGCCCATGTTTCATATCACAGATGCCTCAATTTATAGATAGAAGAGGCAAGTTTTGCCTCCTGCTTTAGACGCACAAGAATTTTAATATCCAGTGGATATCTTGATATTGCCAGTGACAGTACATAAATAACTTTAAGGATTGAAAGACTTAGCAGAAACAGCAAGCCTCAATTAAGAATTCCAGCATCTTGGGCTGGCATAAGGGCACAGTAAATTAAGCTGCTACCTGTGGTGCCAGAATCCCGTATCAGAGCGCCGGTTCAAGTCCCAGCTGCTCCACTTCTGACCCAGGTCCCTGCTAACGGCCTGGGAAGGCAGAGGATGGCCCAAGTGCTTGGGCCCTGCACCCACGTGGGAGACCCGGATGGAGTTCAGGCTCCTGGCTTTGGCCTGGCCCAGCCCTGGCTGGTGTGGTCATTTGGGGGAGGGAACCAGCACAAGGAAGACATGCCTCTACCTCTCTGTTGCTCTGCCTTTTAAACCAAGCAATCAATCTTCGTAAAGAATTCCAGGATCTCCACAAAGTCACCAGGTGCGTGACCATCACCACCTTGCATTTAAGCACAAGACACAGGCCTCCCATCTCTCACGTCCTCCTCTACTTCTGTGATGTGAAGTCAAGGACACATCAATATCTGTGCCAATTTTTGCAGAAATGAAAGGACCTGCCTAACATGCCCAGTCAGGGGTGGTGCCATCTACTGTCCCTCAGGCTGGGCCCTGTGCACGCAGTCACCTCTGCGTGTGGGCTGGAGGCTGCTGGCAGACCCCCAGAGGGTCCCCAGTGTGAAAGGGGGTCGTGTGCACACCGCGCTCACCCTGTCCCCTACAGTGAAGTGCCGGGTCCTTTAAGCACAGGTAGCCCCTGTTTTATGCGTAGCCCCCATGGGCCCAGGAGTAGCCCCAGGAAGGAACAGACCTCCCTGTGACCTGAAATGACACAGCTCAGCATACAATGAGGACATATTCCAGGTGAGACGGCAGAACAAACCAAGGCCGAACCTAGCGCCAGGCACACGCGACTTCCATTAAAGGCGAGGCCGCCACAAAAATCTCTTGGAAAATGGAATTAAAACTTGCATGTTTTGGTGCAAGACTTTTTTTTTTTAAATTCCTGCATAATTTTTCCCATAATACCCATTTTCTTCAAAGTTTGATTTATTTTCTTTTTTGCAAGGCAGAGTGATAGGGAGAGACGGAGATCTTTCGCATGCTGGTTCATTCTCCAGATGGCTCCAGCAGATGGGGCTGGGCCAGGCCAACGCCTGGAGACTAGAACTCCATCCTGCTCTCCCGTGTGGGCGCTGGGGCCCAAGGACTTGGGCCTTCCTCTGTTGCCCTCCCAGGAGCATGAGCAGAGAGCCGGGACTGAACCCGGGCTCGCCCATGGGACGCGGGGGTCCCGGGTGGCGGCTTACTCCCCTGGCCATGACTGCTGGCCCCGGTGCACATTTCCTGTGAATGTTTTGAAGACCTTTTGTGTTTGCAGATTCCAGTGTTCTAAAATCGAATCGAGTATCTTTTAACTCCATTTTCCACGAGCTCTCGGAAGTGCACACGGATTCCTGAATCAATGACACCGCCCTGTCTCTGAGGCCTCACTGGATCGGCGCCATCAATGCCTGGGGCCCGGGACCAGCGCCTGCCGCTTCCTCTCGGGCTCTAACCGAGGTCTCGCGGCCGAGGTGACTGTGCCGACTGTGGCTCCTTCCTTTGCCAGGGGCAGCTGCGGCCCCTGTGCCCCAAAATCCCAGCTGCTGCCCGGACAGGACCCAGGATGGAGTTCCTGGGGGCCGGGGTGACCTGGCCAGGCTGGCTGTCCATCGCCCGGGCTCAGGCCGGCCCTGCCACCTACCTTATCACGGTGGGCGTGATCTCCGCACAGAAGAACACGCTAAGGCTTCCCACCGCGTGCGAGGCGAACATGCCCACGATGGAGAAGGCAATGGAGAACTTGTCCTTGACGCTGTCACTCATCCCTGCAGGGGGATGGGGAGAGGGGACAGTGAGGGGGGCGTAGAGCGGGAGCGAGAGGCAGGCAGGCCTGGGGGGAGCGGGTGGGGAGGAGGGAGGCCTGGGACCGCACCAGGCGCCTCCCTCTTCCCTGCTACCCAGTTTGCAGTTCCCTCTGGGAGTCAGCGGGTGGAGGCCCTGCAGGGGGGAGGGTGGGCTGGTTGTCTCCCAGGTGCCACGCAGCACCCCCTGCCCCAGCCTCCACAAAGCCTGGGCCATTGCAGCCTCGGGGGTGACCAGCCCACCCGCAGGACAGAGTAGCTCTGTCAGGACTGATTTAAGGGAACAGACACAAACAAGCTATGGGCCCCGAGGGAGAGTGCACAGTGGCCCCGGCCCCTGTTGGCGGCAGCAGGGCTACAGGTGCGAGGCGGTATCAGCGCAGGGCACCGCACGCCACCGCAGGTCCCACATCCAGCCCAGTCCAGCCCCACCCAGGGCTGCACAGGAGGGCGGACGCTCCCCTGGGGCACTGGCCACGCAGGTGCAGTGAGACAGCATCGAGGTGCGGGGCAGAGGCGCTGCTGTCCGCCGTGGTCAGCAGCGAGCGAGCGACACAGTGGCTTCCCCGGCAGCACAGCCAGCCAGGCGCCCGACTCTGCAGGCTGTCGCCCTGGCACTGCTCATGTGACAAACCACGTCCGTGCTGACTTGGGGCGCCTGGGGGGTGGGGAGGGGAGGCATGCGAGCCGAAGCTACACGAAAACAGGCAAGCGCGGGTGAAACTCTGTAGCAGCAGCAAGGCGGGGCAGCGGATACAAATGTATAGTGTCCAACCTACGGCCAACTTCAGCTGCAGTTCTTGGAGGGCAACAGGGGGAGAAAGAGAGGAAGTGAGACCACAGGTCCGTCGCCGGGCCGAGACCGCACGCATGCGCACGCGCGTCGGGGCTCACCTGAGTCCGGGTGCTGGCTGTATTTTCCGATCACTGGGCCGGCGGGCGGGGAGGCAGCACGCGGAGCAGGATGACGAAAGCAGGCAGATGGGGAGAAAGCAGGTCAGGTGTGGAGCCCCTGTGGCGTGTTCCCCTGAGACCTGTTTTTCCAAGCTAAGCCCCACCAGTGCCTGCGTTGGTGCCAGCCGCCAGGGCACGGGACCTCACGGTGGACTAAGCAAAGATCGTTTTGCCTGGAAGAAGGAGCTGAAAACCTTGCTGGGCCCGGAGCTTGGGGAGGAGACAGAACCCTTGAGAACAGGAACCTTGCAGGCCCGGGGGGTGAATTTCCTGGTGCACTCGCCGCGGGTGTGTCCTGGCCGGCCAGACACTGCCTGCCCCCAGCTTTGAACTTGCCCAGAGTTCTGTGGCTTCCCGGTCTGGGCCACGAAGGGCATCTGTGATGCTCCGGGGGCCCATGTCCCCTGCTACATCTGTGCCAATCCTGGGAGCCAGGCACAGGCAGGGGACAGGTCCATGAGAACCTGCCCACAGGTAGGCCAACTGCTCCTGGGTTTGAACCCATGCTGGTGTGCACCGCCAGGCTGCCCGGCGCTGTGGGGGTGGGGCAGTCACCAAGTCCAGTTTGCACAGCTCGGTCCCTCAGTGTCCTGAGCCTATCCCAGGGGAGCGGTGCCCGGGCGTGAGCGGGGGGCTCAGGGGTCCCGCCCTCAGTGCCGCCGAGGCTGTTCGCAGCGTGCACAGGGGGCTGCAGACTCCCGGCTTGGCCTCCAATGAGTTTTGACCTTCTCAGTAAAGAAGGTCCTGGGTCCCAAGAGGAGCTGATGAACTTGGCAGGACTCATTCTGCCCTTCAGGCTGCCACACACGCACAGAGAACAAACCAGCCTTTTGTTCTTTGTTGTGCAGTCACACAGACACAGCCTGCCCCTCAGTGGACTGGCGTGCTGGGGTCTCAGGGTGGTGGGCAGCTGCAGAGAGCTGTAGCTCTTGGAATGACCCCTGGGGCCTCGGACGCGCCCCAAGCCTCACCCAGCCCCTACACACATCTGGCCCACCCACTGCTGCGCAGCACCCCCTGGGGGCCCGCCCCGCCTGCCCGGCACACTCACGGTTCAGGAGCCCGAGCTGCAGGAGCGAGGCCAGGGCCGTGAGGATCATGAAGAGGAGCAGCCCTCCCCGGCGCCCCAGGAACCTGACCACCACACACATGGCCAGGCAGGAGGCCAGCGCGATGCTGGCCATGGTGTAGTAGTCGGCGTAGAAGTTCTCCAACAGTGGCACCTTCACCTCATGGCCCATCATGCTCCTGGCAAAGCAGTGGTGGATGCCGAACCCCGTGAGCCTGTGGGAACACAGCACCGAGAGGCCGGTGGGCGGCGAGCCATTGCCCAGGGACTCACTGCGCCCAGGCGAGAGCGCGAGCGAGCGAGCTAACTCCACAGGGAACGGAGGCATGCCGGCACCGTATGTGAACCCGTGACGGAATAAAACACAGCTCATTTGATCCCAGGACTGCGTGGTCAAAGCTACGGGCGTGCCCATTTCACAGATGGGCCAACAGACAGAGCGGCAGCTTGCGTGGGGCTCTCAGCTGGTCAGATCAGACACGACGGCTGAGACACAGGGCCCGCTGGGTGTCTGCCTCTTCTTTGGGCACTAGGGTTCTGGGAACTTGGGGACTTATCCCGAGAACTGCCGTGGTTCACCCAGCGCGGCCTGGAGAAGCCGGGCCAAAGGACAGCTGGTCTGCAGGGGACTTTGTCTCAATTCTGAACCCGTTCCCGTGTCTGTGCACCCACTGGGAAAGTGTGTGTCCACCCCATAGAGCAGGAATGAGCGCGTGTCGCTCCTGGGCGGCTGAGGACGCCCACATCTGGCAGCATGTCCACAGCACTGCCGGAGCCCGTTCCTTACGTGAGCTCTGGTGTCCGTCCCAGAGCTAAAAATTCCCACCTCCCTGCTGCGGGCTCCTGCTTCACAGAGACCAAAGGGCTTTTCGCCCAAGGTCAGGTGGGACAGACCCCGCCCCCTGCAGGAGGAAGCCACCCCTGGCTGCAGCTCCACTGGGTGGTGGTGGTGGGGGGGTCCCCTGCAGAGGCTGCAGGTGCAGCCGTTTCTGATCTAGCGGTTGGTTCGGCTCGGGTGGTCTTCCCGCTCAAGGCAATCTCCCCTGCTTTGCTCTGGCCCAGACGAGGTAGGAAGACCACAGCAGGTCATTCTGAGAAACCCCTGCCCCCCAGGACCTCGGAGGCAGAGGCTGTAGGCCTGGCCGCTCGCCGGCCCGGGCCTCGTGCCCCCGCCTGCAGGGTGGGGTGCGCGTCAGATGCCCGCTGTCTTACGGCTTTGGCACTCAGCCCCTGCAGCCTCCCAGAGGAAGCTGAGGCTGCAGCCCTGGCACAGAGAACGGATCGAGAGGAGCTGCTCTGACAAAGCCGTGGTGCCCTGACTGTCCCTGCGGGCAGCCCTGACACCTGCCACGAGCAGGTGTGAAACCCCCATGTGCCCTCCGACCCTGCGCACTAGGGCAAGGGCAGGCCGACCAAGCCGTGAGTGGGGACAAGAGTGACCTTCCAGGTGTACACTGAACAAAAAGGTGCAGGTGCAATGGAGCCACAGGGCCCAGCAGGCTGCGGGCACAGCATGGGAGGGGGCTCTCGGAGAGCATCTGGGCCTTACAGCTGCCCGGGGGTTAGGACCTCTGGCTACAGTGGGGGAGGGGCGGGGCTGGTTTCAGGCCGGGGGTGCAGCTGCTGGTAGCCCGTTGGTCTCAGATCTGCTGAGACGGCTCGGGAATCCTGCACAGAGCACCTGGTCCCCTGCTACCTAAGAGGCAGATGCCGAGGAAGCTCCGGTCACAGGCTCCATGCCAACCGGGCCAGTGAGACCGCCGGGAAGCGGTGCTGCACCAGGGACGCACACCTGCAGGGCTGAGATCCAGCCGCCGGCCACGCCGGGAGGCTGAGCGCTGGGCAGTGCAGGGTGCAAGAGGGCCAGGAGGCCCGGCTGGAGCAGCATCTTCTAGCCCTGTCTCCCACGCTCCCTGCCCCCCCAGCAGAGAGCAGGAGAGAGGCCCTGCCAGGCTCGGGCTGCAGAGGCGGCCCCCGCTGCCCCACCCCTGGCTCCTGGGACTCACGAGTTCACACACAGGACCACGATGTTCTTCCACAGGTTCCGGGTCCCCACCACCTTCACGATGCACACCTTCTTGGGCCGCCGGGACAGCTCCTTCTCCAGCTCTGCGAGGGAAAAACCTCGTGAGTCCTGGGCGGGGCACTGGCGAGGACCCGGGAGAGGCCGCAGGCACCGCCCTGCGCCCCAGTTCAGCATGTGCCGAGGGGAGCGCGTCGTCTTATTCCCTTCAAGCCAGGTGATGGGGTCCAGGCCCTCGGGAATGAGATGCACCCACGAGGCTCCAACTTGGCAGTTCAAATTGCCCAGGAGCCCACGGAGCCAGAGAACACACCATGGAGGTTTCCATGGCAACTCTGGGGAAGCAGCAGGGGTCACACGGATACACAAAAGATGTGGGCACTGAGTAGATGCTGGGCCAATCACAACAAACGGTTCTTGTCCTTACAGTGCCCGCACCATCTGCGCACCTGCAGTTGCGCCCAGAGAGCCAGACACTCACAGTCCCCTTAACCGTGTGGCGCAGGACTTCCCGCGACTGCAACTCTGCCACTGCTCCGGGCACACAAATCTTTGCAAGGCAAACAAATGAATAGGAATGCATGTACGTGTGCACCATGCGTGTGTGTGCATGTGTGAGGGCTCTTGGCCAAGTTAAGGCAAAATGGAATTAAAGGCATGAGTCTACTGTGATGCACAGTGTTTGGAAATCAATGTGTAGTTTTCTCATAATACACATTTCTCATGATTCCAGAAAAAAAATCTCTGCATCAAAATGAACTCATACCTCTTGTTTCTTTTTTCTATGAACTTTATTTTTTAAAATAATTTATTTTTTGTAAAGCAGAGTTACAGAGAGATGGATATATCTATATCGATATATATCTCAAGAGAGAGAGAGAGAGAGAGAGACAGACAGATTGATTTTCCATCTGCTGGTTCACCCCCCAGATGGCTGCAATGGCCAGGGCTGGGCCAGGCTGAAACCAGGAGCCAGGAACTCCACCTGGGTCCCCGACATGGTGGCAAGGACACAAGGACTTGGGCCATCTTCTGCTGCTTTTCCAGGCACATTAACAGGGAGTGGGATAGGGAACAGAACAACCAGGACTCGCGTGGTGCTCACGGGGGAAGCAGGCAGCGGTTTACCCCTCTGCACCACAATGCCCCCCCGCCATGAAGCCCCCCCACATGTGTGCTTTAGTTAACAGACAGGTGTTTGGGAGCTGAGCAAGACGGACCAGGTTTTGGCTCAAAGGGACGTGAGCAGCGATGCAGTTATGAGACCGGGAGCCCCGTGAGGTCAGGTAGCGGTGACCCCATTCTCAACAGTGGGGTCTCGCTGACCAGGCTGACGTCCCAGTGCTGGTGCGGCAACCCGACGAGACGGCGCCTCCGCCCCTAGGAGCTGTGCGTCACGGCAGCATGAGCGGCAGCGCGGCCCCCTCGGCCGTCCGGTCCCCTCCCTGCTCCGGAGCCGGGGGCCTGTCTGTTTGGGAACCGGGAAAGCCAGCGGAGACTGCACACCCCAGCTGGGGGCAGGGCTCCTCAAGACCGCCCAGCCCCAGACGGCAGGGACGACTGAGACACCAGCGCAAATGGTCGCAGAGAGCTGCCTGCCTGGTGCGAGCCGGGACGGGGTCAGACACAGTTCAAACCTAGAAAATTCCAGAAAATTCCAGAAACAGACAGTGCATGGATGAGCAGGGGACCCATGCCAGTTTGACGAGCGTATGGTGGTCAAATCAGACATCAGCAGTGGGGGGAATAAAGTGGAGGGGAGGAGGCACGCAAGAGTTCTGTGCTGTCTCAGCAGCTTCCACAGAAACTTAAATACCCCCGAAATAAACAGTTTACTTAGAACAAAGAAAGGGGCGGGGAGGTCTCTGCCCATCTCCAGAGGCAGCCAGGCGGCCCTCCCGTAGCCACAGGTCCCACAGCCACCGAGCGACCAACTGGGGACGGAAGGGGCCTGGCAAAACAGAGGCTCGCACCTGTGCTGGACAGGTCGCGACCTCCCTCCCCGGTCACTCTTCCCCGAGTGCAGGGTGACGACGTTTATACAGCACTTCCAGTGTGCTGGGTGTTTCCAGGCCTCTAGAGGTGTCCAGCGTACGGGTGGACGCCAGCAGCTCTGTGGACACAGCACCACCTGGCAGAAGGGCCTGGAGCCTCTGTGGTTCTGTCTCAGAGATGCAGAGGGCACCTGCCGGACGCCCGGGAACGACTCTAATCGCCCCAGCAGGGCCCCACCTGTCCCCCGGCACCCACACCCCCGGGGCTGCTCCGGCCCGGGATGCTCCAAGTCCAGCTCTCCCCTTCTGCCTCCGTCCTCACAAACCCTATTCATTGCAGCCTGAGGGACAAAGACTGTGTTTAACCATGGGGGGGTGGGGGCGGCGCTTAGGAATCTGTTATTTAAACAAATTTGGGAGACTCCCTGTCGCCAGGCACAGAAGGGAGGAGGAGAAGGCGTGGGCACCGAGCCAACTGGGCTTCCAGAGCTTTCTCCCCTCTTGTCCTTAGGTGCACAGCTCGAGGCCTGGGCACAGCAGCGTGGCTGGCACTGCAGCTGTCCGTCCGCAGACCCTCTCAGCTCCTGGGTCTCCTAGCCTTCATTTCCCCTCTGATCTGAGTTACGGTTGAAAAGCTGAGCACAGTCGTGAAGACTTGGGTGCCAGGAGATTTTGTCCGTGTGTGTGACATCACATTTTAAATAACTTCTAATATGATATGCTGCTCTGATAAGTATTGTATGCCTAGTTACTATAGCTAATCTCTTAATGGTACTTAACTGATGAACTTTATCATAAATATGGATGTGTGGGAAAAAAATCTAGTACGTAAGGGGTCTGGGACCACCCACGGTTCCAGGCCTCTCCTGGGAAGGCTCCCGCACTGGAAGGGGCGTGGCGTCCTTGCCCGGAGCCCAGCTTCTACTCCGGTCCATGAGACGGAGTGCTGCTGCAGTGACCAGCCATCCTGCCACACCGAGCACGTGTCCCTCTGTCCTCGCCACCAACCCGGGAGGGAAGGGCGGCCTTGCAGACCCCAGGGGCAGGGCACGGCCTCTCCACACCTGGAGAGTCAGCTGCGAGCGCACACCGTGCTCCCGAGGACAGCGAGGGGAGAAGGCAGTGCAGGTGCCCAGGCTTGGAGGCCCAGGGAGTCCGAGTCAGCTTGGGCGGGGGGATGGACTGGCTCAACAGTGCTGACGTGTGAGTGGGCGGTTGGAGAGCACCCGTTAGTGAGATGCAAGCCAGGACAAGACAGGCATTCAATCCCGGTCTCCCACAGGACGGGCAGGTTCTCAGATACCTGCGCCACCACCCACTGCCTCCAGGGCGTGCGTTATCCATAGGAAGCTGGATCAGACGTGGAGTTGCTGGGGCAGCAACCAGGCTCTCCGACACGGGTGCAGGGCTGTGACTGCCGTCTGTGCACCCACCCCTCCAGCCATATTTTGATAGCACCCAGCCAGGCTGATCTCTGCCATCTCTGCACAGTGCACGTGGCTCCCCGCAGCGGATGCCACGGACACGAGGAGCAGCGACTGTGAGGAGCCAGGACCCAGGCTGGCCTGCTGGGGCCGAGTCTGCTCTCTCCCTGGTGTGTTACCTAGTGCTGGGAAGGCTGGGGGTGCCTGATCCGCAGATGTCGCTGTTACCTCCAGCTCTGGACAGACCAACAAGACAGGGAGCGGAGGGCACACCCTGGCTTGGTGGCTGCTAAGGTCGGGAACCTCCCCCCCCCCCCCAGGGCCTGTGAGTGGACAGCTGGAGGGTGAGGACCCAGGACACCTGCCTGCTGCACACGCTTCCTCTCCGTGGTAGGAAGGGCAGCCCCCTTGCCCTCTCTCCCTGGGGGCTGTCTTTGCATTAACAGCGTGATGCTCCCCTGGGGGAGCCCTGGGAATGGGGACTTTGTTCCCCAACACTTTGATGTGGATTAAGTGTATGGAATGTGGTATCTGCTCCCACCACATGTCTCACTCCCCCAGGGCTCTCTGCTAGCCGTACTGTTACTAGGGGTTGGGAGTGCGCGCTCAGCCTGGCGGCTAAGGCGCCTGCATTGCACACGTGAGTGCCTGGTTTGATTCCTGCCTCCGGCTCCTAATTCCAGTTTCCTGCTAATACAGATCCTGGGAGGCGGTGATGGTGCTCAAATAATTGGGTCCAGACCCGGACTGTGTTCCTGGCTCCTGGCTCCTGGCTCCAGCTTCGGCCTCTCCCTGGCTGTTGTGGGCATTTGGGGAGCAAACTAGTAGACTGGAGCACACACACCTCTCTCTCTCTAGCTCTCAAAGAAAAAAGCTAGGGGCTGAGTCCTTCTCTAACGTGAGCTTCTCTTGGTATAGGAGTGGGCTGCAAACCATGTGTTCACATCTGGGACCAGCCGGGCTTCTACTCCTGCTATCAATGTGCAGAAGCGTGCGAGCTGTGACCCCGGGAGGGGAGCTGTCAGTACTTGGCCACGTCACGTGACCGTAAGGCTGTCAGACGGATGCTGTGAGAATGACACTTGGGCACACATCCAAGCATCTAAAGTAAGTCAGCTGTGCACGCTACGGGAACAGAGACGCCCAAAGATTAAAACAAAGACGGTGCTCAGGGAGAAAGGGGGATGGAATGTTTTGGAAAGCCGGGCTTTGCTCGGGTACATCCAGGGTTAGGATGGCAATGTCAGGGGCTCACGTGGCCCCTCCACCCCACACATATGGCGGCCAAGCTTGCAGCCCTGCAGGGCGACAGGCACCAGCAGGGAGCCACCCAGCCCTGGGTTACCGCTGGGAGGCTGGGACGTGGGCAGGACCACATCTAACTGGAGGGCCGACTCGGGCCAAGCGGGCAGAGGCCAGGCCTTGAATGTGGAAGGCCCTGCCCTGAGGTAGAGCACTGTGCGTTCTGCAGACCACGGCAGGGCTGGGTGTCTGGGTGGGGGAGGGAAGGCAGAGATCAGACGGGGTCTCCAAGGCAGTGTGGAGGGGCTGGGGCCTGTTCTAGAGACCCTGGGAGGCCCCTGGGGAGTCCGCAGTGGCTCTGATGCGATCAGTGCCCGTCTGGTCTGGCTGCAGAGGAGAAGGGACACAGCGGGAGGGGCAGAGCAGCTGCACAGCTGAGGGTCAGGGAGTGGCAGGGCACAAGGTCAAGTGCGGGCGGTGCTGCGGCACAGGGAGTTAAGACACTGCCTGCAGCGCCGGCATCCTCTATGGGCCGCTCCACTTCCGATCCAGCTCCCTGCTAATGCGCCTGGGAAAGCAGTGGAAGACGGCCCACGTGCTTGGGCCCCTGCACCCACCCTGGCTCCTTACTTCGACCTGGCCCAGCCCTGGCCCTTGTGGCCATCTGGGGAGCGAACCAGCAGATGGAAGATCTCCCTCTGTCTCTGTGTCTCCCTGTAACTCTGCCTTAAAAAAAAATAAGTCTTTAAATAGAGACAGACACTGGTGCCAGCAGGGCTCTGGATGAGGCCTGGAAGAGAACTTGAGGCTCAAGGCAAGTCTGGGAGCGGTGCCTCTGGAGCGCCAGGCGGTTCCGTCAGCTGCCAGCTGTCACTCACGCACCTGGCAGGGGGAGGGTTACAGGCACAGGTGCAGTGAGCACCCTGCGGAGCAGCCCAACGCCTGCTCTCTTTGCTGAATCACACATCCCGGCCACCTCTCGCCCGGCCTGAGGCCTGGGACACTGGGACGGAAATACACACCAGCAAAACTCATGTGCAAAGACATGGGCCAAAAAAAAAAAAAAAAAAAGATTTAATACCAACTGCCAAAAATAGCAAGGCAATGAATCAGTGTAATGAGGACTGAGAAAACAAGCTCTTTTCTCTCTCTCTCTCTCTCCCAGACACTATTTTAACCGGCAAGCAGCAGAGTGATGATTTAATTAGGGAGAGGCCGGAAACAAATGGTGCCCTGAGACTTCAGCGATTCACCTGTTAATGAAGGGGCCCTGGGGAGCTGGACAAGCTCTCTGAATGCCCGCAAGGAGCAAAGGTGGCCCCGAGGAGGCCGCTGAATCGGTGACCCCTTCCCCGGCATCCCGGCCCCGGGCCTCCTCCCTCTCTCATGTCTGCAGGGCTTTGTGCATCCAGGTCTCAGGTCTCAGGTCAGCGCCCCCGCCCCCCCCCCCCCCCCCAGCCCTCTGCACACAGTGAGCACTCGAAGGCCCTGGCCCACGGCACTGTCATGAAGACACACGGTCACCATCAGAGCTCTTAGGACCAGATGTGCACATCGCTTGGGAAGGCGACTGACCTCTGAGCACCGTGTGGGGCCCTGTTTCCTGTCCTTGCAGAAGAAGGGACCACACACGCCATCTGCAAGCGCCCCACGCCCTTTGGGTGAGACCTGGCTGCTGCCCTCGTCTGCGCCAGGCAGGCGAGGGCGTTGGGGTTCCCCTGAGCCCACCCTGGGCTGCAGGTGGTGCCAGGCCAGCACGGCTGCTCCCCTGCTGCAGCACCTGGGGCAGCCCAGGTCACCTCACTCAGGGTCAGAGAGGCAGGTGGGCCCCCTGCTCCAGGCGCGGCTTCCCCCACAGGGCACGTCCTCAGGCCAGGCCCAGGTCCCAGCTCCCTCTTGCCCCTCAAATCAGGCTCCCCCAGCCATTCTGATGGTGCCTGCACCCCACGACCGCTGCCTGGCCAGCTCGCTGCTCCAGGCACAGGGCACACCCAACTGTTCCCGGCTTGCCGCTCGCCCCCCGTGCCCCGCTCGCACCACGAGAGCAAGGCCTGCCCTCTCTGCTGTTTGGTCAGTATCCGCTGCGTGAAGGACGGATGGATCCTCATCGCAAGACTTTCTCATCACGGAGGGGGAGGGGGTGGGAGAAGGCTGGGGTGGGGGGGACGGGCACTCTCTCTGGGACAAGGGCTCACGGGTCTCTTTCTCAGTGAACTGTATAACAATGGTCTCTGCCAGGTCTTCAGGTGAGGGTAGCGGGTCAGGGCTTTGGGTGGCCCAGCGGCTGCTGTGTCACTCTCTCTTCTGAACTTACTACAAATGCGTGTTCTGGGGCCGGCGATATGGAACAGCTGACGCCCTGTGGGTGCCAGTTCGAGTCCCGGCTGCTCCCTGCTAATGCGCCGGGGAGAGCAGCAGCAGATGGCCCAAGCCCTTGGGCCCCTGCACCCTTGTGGGAGGCAGAATGGAGTTCCACACTCCAGGCTTCAGCCTCACCCAGCCCTGGCCTTTGTGGCCATTTGGGGAGTGAATCAGTGGACGGACGATATCTCTGTGTCTCCCTCTCTCTCTCATTTTGCCTTGCAAATAAATACATTTTTTTAAATGCATGTTCTCAGGGCTCATCCCAAATCTCAGACCCTCTGGTCTAGGGAGGAGCCCTTGGGCACCAGCCACTCCTGGTGAGACCTGTGCACCCCCAGCTCAACAGCCCTGCCTTCACTGTGCAATGCACCTGAGAATCAGGAATTCTGGGGGCCAGAACCACCACACAGTTCATTTTTCCAGTTTTCAATCGCTCTACAAATAGGGCATGGCCACAAGCAGACAGGGCTGGGATGTGGGTCACACTCGGGAACACACGGGTGGTGACAGCCACCTGCACCTGCAGCTCACACCTGGAGGCCTTTAACCTGGCAGGTGGGCAGGCCAGGCAGGTGCACAGCCAAACCCATCTGTGGAGAGCAGGTGTCAGTGAGACTCAGGCCTTGTCCTGGATTTGGACAGGTGTTGACCTTGAACAAACCAACACTTGGAAACTGGAGACAATGCCAACTCATTCTGACTCCTAGACTTCAGCTGTGACTGTTGCCCATAGAAAGACCAAGAGTTCACAGGGAAACCACCCGCTCTGACACCTCTGGGTCGGCGAGAGGGGCTCAGCCTCCAGGGACCACCCCGCCCCCAGTGCACTCACCGGGCATCACGCCCTTGATGTCGCTCTCCGGGCTCATGCAGTTCTTCTGGGTGAAGTGCAGGATCAGCTTCTTTGCAGCCTCAAACTGCTGCGTGGCCATCAGCCACCGGAGAGACTCGGGGAATATCCTGCCAAGACACAAAGGGACTGTGAGCGCCTCCCCTCTGTGGGCTCCGGGGCAGGTGGTGCCCGTCCGCACCCATGGGCTCTGGGGGGCTCAGGAGGGCTCAGCGGGATGGAGACTCAGGGCCTGGGGACGCTTCCAATTCTTTTTTTTTTTTTTTTCAAGGGTAAAACTCAAGGCTTAAAAATAAAGTGGCAGACAGGAACCAGCGACTGCCTTTCAAACAGCCACGAGTTTCTAAAGCTTGTCTAAATAAGAAGTCCTCAAGTGCTGTACTGTCTTTAATCACAAGATGCAAACACTAATTGGATATTTTAAATTTTAACCTTGCCTCTCATCAAGAGCAACCTTGCGGCCACCCTCTCGGCAGGAGGGCGAAGGCTCCCCCACCCCAGCACCACCTCTCCGCCATGTGGATTTCAGGTTTCCTTAGCAACAGAATCTCTGCTGTTTCCGTGAGCGGGACTCATGCGAGGGGTCCGAGGAGGAGAGAAAACCTCCATCCGTGTTTTGCTGTCAGTCAGTTCTGTCGTGCACTGATGGTGGCATTCCCAAGTCAGAGAATGAGGTGCATCTGGAGAAAGGGTTTACATTTTTGGTTTCCTGTAAAAGCCCTAGTAGTATTTTGGACTTTGTGGTCATGGGGGTCTCTGTGGTGGCTCCCCCCCTCCGCCTTGCAGCCCATCACGCACAGGAGTGGACACACAGGGGAGTGGACGTGGCCACGTGCCAATACAACTGTTCCAGTTATCACCGTGTGGCTTTACTACCCAACCTCCAGGAAGTCCTGACACTGGGTGGAAGCCACTGTCGCCACCTGACACTGCCAAGGCTAAGGATGCTTCAAACGCAGCGTGCAGCTCTCAGGCAGCATCTGTGGTGCTGGGGCCGGCATGACGGCGTCCACCGCTCCTTCCGCCAGGCACACGTTGGAACGTGGGATGGTATGAAGAGGCGGGGTCTGTAGGAGGTTGCTGTCACGAGGGCGCCCCCTCACGAATGGGGTTAGTGTCTCTGCGAAAGTTGAAGGGGGCTGCCTTGCCCCACTCTGCCACGGGAGGGGACACAATAGGGTACTTGGGAAAGTCCATGGGAACATTTGAATTAGAAGGTACGCTGATTTTGCTGCCAAAAAAATAAATAAATAAACGCATGCACACAGGGGGCTTCAAAATGTTCATGGAAAATGTACGCTTTAAGCAAAAGAGCCATCTCATAGGAACAAAGCCTCCCAGACACTGCACCTGCTGGGGCCTTGCTGGGGCGTCTCTGAACCGGGAGCAAGGAATTTCTGTTGTTTGTAAAGCACCCAGGGTCAGGCTCCTCACAGCACCACACACGCTGAGACAGAGGGTAACTTTTATTTCAAAATCACATCCCTCAGGAAGCCTAGGACGGCTGCCTCCCCCTCATCTACCTGAACAAAAGCCGTCTTGCTGTTTCCTGCGGCTGTATTTTACGGGAAGAGCTGGGCATGTCCCCTGGACGAGGTGGCACATTCGGCGGTGTGACCGGACGCTTGGCCCACCCTGGGAGACCTGGGGAGCTGCCGCAGGACTTGAAGCTGCCCTGTGGCGCAGCCATGTGGACAGGCAGGGCGGCCGTGGCAGCAGCCCTGAGGAAGCCCAAGTTTCTATCCATACAGAAACAATGCACATTATCCCAGGTACGCATAGTATACGTATTGCTATATTTTGATAATCAAAGTTAATGCTTATTTTACCGGCCTCTAACTTTTCTTTTTTTTCATTTATCTTTATATATAGAAGATCAATTTAGTATATATTAAGTAAAGATTTCAACAGTTTACACCCACACAGAAACACAAAGTATAAAGTACTGTTTGAGTACTAGTTATAGCATTAATTCACATTGTACAACACATTAAGGACAGAGATCCTGCATGGGGAGTAGGTGCACAGTGACTCCTGTTGTTGATTTAACAACTGACACTCTTGTTTATGGCGTCAGTAATCACCCGAGGCTCTTGTCATGAGCTGCCAAGGCTATGGAAGCCTCTTGAGTTCACAAACTCCGATCTTATTTAGACAAGGCCATAGTCAAAGTGGAAGTTCTCTCCTCCCTTCAGAGAAAGGTACCTCCTTCTTTGATGACCCATTCTTTCCACTGGGATGCTGGGATCTCAGTTGCAGAGATCTTTCTATTTTCCTTCCTTCCTTTTTTTTTTTTTTTTTTTTGCCAGAGAGTCTTGGCTTTCCTTGCCCAAAATACTCTCATGGGCTCTTCAGCCAGATCCGAATGCCTTAAGGGCTAATTCTAAGGCCAGAGTGCTATTTGGGACATCTGCCATTCTATGAGTCTGCTGTGTATCCAGCTTCCCATGATGGCTCATTCTCTCCTTTTTAATTCTATCAGTTAGTATTAGCAGACACTAATCTTGTTTATGTGCTCCCTTTGACTCTTAGTCCTTTCATTATGATCAATTGTGAACTGAAATTGATCACTTTGACTAGTGAGATGGCATTGGTACATGCCACCTTGATGGGATTGAATTGGAATCCCCTGGTATGTTTCTAACTCCACCATTTGGGGCAAGTCAGCTTGAACTTCCAGTCCTCGTCCATATTATTCTGTGTTTCTGACATATTTGGGCTTAGTGTCTTTTCACGGTTTCTTGGGATGGACGCTTATAGGTCACTTATTAATTTTCCTGAATATGTATTTAAGACTTCAACATTTCAGCTATGCGTCGTTAGCTACATCTATGATTTGACTCTAAATATTCTGTGATTTCTGCTAGAATTCTTCCTTACCATTAGCAAAATGTAGCAGAGTTTTGTTCTGACAGCACAGACACCATGTGCAAACACTGCTTTAATCTGACAGTGCAGGTATTTTGCAAGCAGTCTCTGTTGTATTAGAATATAACACATGGGGCTGGCACTGTGGCGCAGCAGGTTACAGCCCTGGCCTGAAATGCCAGCATCCCAAAGGGGCGCCAGTTCTAGTCCCGGCTGCTCCTCTTCTGATCCAGCTCTCTGCTATGGCCTGGGGAAGCAGTGGAAGATGATGCAAGTCCCTGGGCCCCTGAACCCATATGGGAGACCCGGAGGAAGCTCCTGGCTCCTGGCTTCGGATCAGTGCAGCTGCAGCTGTTGCAGCCAGCTGGGGAGTGAACCAGCAGATGGAAGACCTCTCTCCCTCTGCCTCTACCTCTCTCTGTAACTTTCAAATAAATAAATTAAAAAAAATTTAAAATAAAGAATATAACACATAACATGAAGATCGTGCCCTTCTGAAATAATTAAGAATTACTTATGTTGAATATATGCTAACTCCTTTACAGGTTTGTATGTAAACAAACTCTCCAGCAGGGGCTGGATTTCAACCCTGGAAATCATAAATGAGTGGTGCCTTGCAGGGGAGGAACAAGGCGCGGAGGAGGCAGAAGCAGGGGAGGGGCCGAGCGAGGACACCCGTGTCCCCTGCCCCGGCCACCTCAGGTCCTGCGTCCTCAAGCTCCGACCGCAGGGTGGCAGCTCCCCGGGGTGTGCCCACCGCGCTCACTATTGCGCCCTGGCGGGTGGGCGATGAGCGGCAGCTCAGGCCAAACGGAACGCGGCTGGGTGGGGGGTGTGTGAGCCGTATCGTTCTGTCTTCCAGAGCCCTGCGCTTAGCACACGAAGCAGACGGTTCTGCCGCTGGGATTCCAGCAGCCTGGGCGTCGGCTCCGGCCAGGGCAGAAGGCGCCCACCGCTCCTCAGTGCCCTTTGCAAGGTTCTCCTCTTCCAGGTTTCAAAGCCACAGGCAGAGACCCGGCGGCAGGTGGAGCCTGGCGTGCAGCCCCATAGGCTGGCGCCCCCAAGTGGCCAGGCAGCCACTCTGCAGCTGGTCTTTGTCACCCCTATACTGGGGCTCAGGACGCCAGAGTTTGGATAACTAATAACTGACAACCGCGATATAAAATCCCCCAAAGAGACTGCGAGCAAGCTCCTCTCTAGAGAATGTTCCAGAATTGCAGGGAAAAGGTGGAGCAAGGCCCGGTGGGGTCTCGGGTTTTAGGAAGTGAGTGGGGGCCTCTGTTGGAGCTCACGCCTTCCACTGGGCCGCCCAGCTGCTTTTTCCAGGGGGTCTGCTCATCGTCAGCACAGCTCCATCTCACATCACTCTGCTGACTGACATCTGGGAGGCCAGAGGGTGCACGGATCTGAATTCACTGCAGGGTCACAGAGGCTCGCTGGCGTGCTGGCCCTGGAGAAAGCCCAGGAGTGGCTGCTGGAGTCTGGATAGTGTGCGGTGCGGCCACATGACGGAACTGAATGCAGTCTCCCCGGGCAAGCACATAATGCAATAATGTCCCACAAATTAAAGAGCCAGCCAGCGGCGCAGGACCGGGGAGGAGGCTGAGAGATCGATTGCCTTCGCAGAAAATTAAAAGGTCCAGGAGGCAGCTGGAGACCTCCGCCCCACGCACCCTTGCAGGTGACGGCTGAGAGGTGACCTTGGGGACGACTTCTGCAAGCGCCGAAGTGACCGGCTGTAAAAGCCACAGCAGCTTTCTGGGTGGATGGGGCTGTGGCCAGGATGCTTTTGGTTGGCTTTTCCCATCTTTGTAGCTGTTATCACACACACAGGTAAGCAAGAGGAATTTTATTCATGGGGTGAGATGGAGGCAGGTAACCCCTTCATTACATGGTGTGCTATTACACCCCCATTTCACAGATAGGAAAAGCGAGGTGAAGGAAGTTCAAGTATGTGGCCCCAGGATGTGAATCCTCATCATCTCGACAGATTTTCGGGTGAGGAAGACTTGGGTCTTGACTTTCCCACCTGACAAGCTGGGTGCTCACAGATTCCCACAGGACTTCTGCAGGGAGCATGGGGGCAAAGCCAAAGGTCTCCGTTCCTCCTGCACAAGTCGCAGTCCCTGTGCAGAAAGCAGGGAACGGCAAGGAGGGCTCTCAGAGCGGGGAAGGCATTGTGCCCGTGCTGCTCAGGACAGGACGCACCCAGCACGTGGCAGGAGGAGGCAGAAGTGTGCTGTGTGCACCCAAGACAGATCCCCACTGACCACATACAGCCGCTTCCCAGCCAGCGCGACCTGGAGTCCAGCCCGGTGCTGATACAGCCAGGGAGGGCACGGCTGGTCTTTGGGTCTGCGTGGGGTACAGGGAGGGCACGGCTGGTCTTTGGGTCTGCGTGGGGTACAGGGAGGGCACGGCTGGTCTTTGGGTCTGTGCGGGGTGCTTGCTGGTTGGCAGGTGTCACTGAGACACCTGCTAGCGTGCTGTGAGCGCACCCTGCAGGTGGCACGCAGAAGTGCTGGGCCCAGCATCGGTGGCACTGGCCAGCTTATCAGCAAGTCAAGATTGGGCACATGACCCACACTCTCAGTGGCACACCCAGGCAGCTGCCCTCCGCGGGCTCTGGGTCTGGCCTCTGACCCATCAGAGCGCCCTGGAGGATGGTGGGATGGGGGCTCTTTCCTCTTGATGGTAACACACAGAAGGGACCTGTGGCCCTACGGCCAACGGTGGCTGCACCTGTGCCCCGTTCAAAAGCACATTTAGGAGCCCCACAGCCCCTCACCACTCCCAGAATCCAGAACCTTTTCACTGAGCTCGAGATGAAACTCGAACTGGCCTGAGCCCAGTGCAGGCAGAACTTGACCTGTGTGTGAGGGGGCCTGGCTGCCACCCATCACTCCTCGCATGCGTCTGATGGCTGAGGGTGGCTGCAGCTCCTGGCGGGGGCTCGGCACCATTCGGCATTTCAGGTAAGCCCCCGGGCAAGCAGGACCAGAGCACCCACAGCATGGGGCCAGGAAGATGGAGCCCCCCACCCCTGCAGAGCACGGCGCCCCTCCCCTTCCTGTCCCAGCACGTCCCAGGTGGGAGAATCACCAGGGAGTCAGAGCTGAAGAGGCCGGGACCAAAGAGGTTGGCTATGGCATTAATGCTTGATTAAGCAAATCAGAGATAAATCCATTCTCTACTCCGGAGCTAAAGGTTACAGACTGTCCCTGGTGGGTGGATAAGCAAGGAGAGGGAGACACCCACAATGGGCGGGCTATTTCTCAGGGCCGTCCGCTCCAAGCCAGGCTGCCACCTGGGAGAGCCTGGAGGACGTCCCGCTCAGGGAGAAGGGCCGGTCATGGGGGGACAGACGCTGCTGGCTCCACTTCTGTAGGGTGTGCGGCGCGGCCAGTCACACAGGGACACACAGGAGTAGCCTGGGGTTCTGCAGGGCGGGGGGACGGTGGGGGGAGGATGTCTACTTAGAGCGCAGAGCCTCAGTGTTTGCAAGATGAGATCTTGGGGCTGGCTGCTCGTGACGCCTGCACCCCAGGGTGGCTCAGCTGCTGAGCCGTGCACTTGAAACGGGTAAATGCTCTATGCATTTTGTCACACCCAAAAATTACATTAGATATCGGAGAAAGCACCCCTGACCTCTGACCCCGGCCCCTGCAGCGCGAGCCCCGGTGTGCATCCTTGCAAAGTGCACTCATGGCACACACACATGCACACCCTGGCACTGCTCGGCCCACCCTGCAAGCCACACACGTGCCCCCCAGCGCCTGGGTGTCGTGTGCCATGGCTTGCAGCCTTTGGCTGGGACAGAGGCACGTTGACTTCCCGCCTGGGAGCTGAGGACAGGAACGCAGGGCCACGGGGCCTCACAGCAGCCAGGCTGGACTACAGCATTGCCCAGCCCACACAACCTCACAGAGCCCCTTCCCTTACCCCGCTGTGGCTTCCATGAGCACAGACAAAGCCATGGACCAGAGACTCAGCCAAAGGGGCCTGGAAACCCAGGGGTCACACGGTCCATCCACTGCCTCACAGACGAGCCCTCAGGGTCTTGGTTGAATTGAAGTCCAGGTGAGAAAGCCGCCGGCCACCGAGGCTGGGCGGAGGCAGGGGAGAGGGGCAGGGCTGACGGTGGCTGGCACCGCTGCAGGGCGGGGTCCAACGCCAACAAAAGGAGCCAGGATGCGTCAGCCGGCCCTGACGACCGGCGAGGCTGACCTCCTCTCCGGCCCCGGGCTGCCTTCCTTAGCGCTGGTGGTGGCCTCTGCTGGAGCTCCTAAGGCCACCCCTGGATGATGGGTCACCCCCGCCCTGGCCTCACTCTGTCCCTCCACATGGGCTTTGGCCAGCAGCCGGCACTACACACCTGTTACCATGTGCATCTACCACGTGCTGGCTGTCTATAGCTCAGCCCATCATCTCCACGAAGCACACCCACATGCATTTGGGTACATGTGGACACACACACACACACGGACATACATGTGCACACATACTGACACACACGTGTACACAGATGCACTCACTTGTGTAGGTACGCACATGCACACATGCGTGGACACACACATATGTGCGGCACACGTGTGGACACACACACACGTGCACAAGCGGCACAGTGCCTAGCTCCAAGGCTGTAGCGATCCTCAAAATAGCCAGAAACAGTCTCAGCTTCGTGGGGGCAGGGAAGTGACACGGCCGCTTGGAGACCGTGGCCCAGGGCTGGCAGTGCCGGAGGAAAGATGGTGGTGGTGGTGGGGGGCTCGCTGCTCTGGGGCCAGCGGGAGGCAGGAATACCTGAAGCAGCCACATTGACTCCAGGGGTTCCCCGTGTCTCACACAATCTGCACCCTCAGCAGTCAAGAACGGGGTGGCCTCTTCCCAGAGGGCTCCCTAAAAGTCCACGCCACCAGCGAATCCCAAGACGCCGACTGAGAGAACATTTGGATCTCATTTTTAACTGCTCATCCAAATTTTACGATCGAAACATGGCCTGCCATTTTTGTTTCTATGTGCGCTAATCTTTCCCCTAATCCAGGAAACTTGTTAGACAAATGGGATTTGGCCAAAGTGTTTTTTTTTTTTTTTTTTTTTTAAGTTTCCTTAACTGGCAGATAAACTGTAAAGTAATGACTGCAAGTGCATTTAAGCTCCGGAGACTACGTGCTTTCTCAGATTCACCTCTGCACTCTCCTTTCCCAGGTGGCTTTGCTGTGGCTAGAACTGAATGCAGTCTCCCCTGTGGCGTGCAGGGACTCCCACAGCCCTGGCTTCCTCTGAAATGAAGTCTCTGCGTGCAACGTGGTAGCTTCACTCCCTTTGGGGTCAGTGCTGTGGAGTAGTAGGCTGGGCTTCTCTGCCTGCAATGCTGGCATCTCGTAGGGGCGCCAGTTCAAGTCCTGGCTGCTCCACTTCCGATCTAGCTCCCTGCTAATGAGGCTGGGAAAGCAGCAGAGGATGGCCCAAGTACTTGGGCCCCTGCCATTCACGTGGGAGACCTGGAAGAAGCTCCTGGTTCTGGGCTTCAGATGGGCCCAGCTCCAGCCACTGCGGCCATGTGGGGAGTGAACCAAGGTATCCAAGCTCTGTCTGTAATTCTGCATCTTAAACAAATAAATCTTTTCTTTTAAGGAAATAAAACTATTTTAGATGGAGGCAGCATTGTATCCCTCAAGTATATTATAAGTGTGTGGGCACACATGTATTTCAAAAGGTTCATGAAGAGTAGAATTAAAAGGTGAGTGTATTTTGGTGCGTTCTGAAACCCGTGCATAATTTTTCATACCACACATTTTACATGAACCTTTTAAAAATCCCTTCTTATGCACACATTTCAAAATTGTTGGTGACAAAATAAATTTATCTTTTAATTTTGCCACAAATTTTTGAAGTATGTGTGCATGGATTCTTTTTTTAAAAAGATTTATTTTATTTACTTGAAAGACAGAGTTTCAGAGAGAGGTAGAGATAGAGAGAGTCTTCCATCCAACTGGCTCACTCCCCCTAGATGGCTGCAACAGCTGGAGCTGCACCGATCTGAAGCCAGGAGCTGGGAGCTTCCTCCAGGTCTCCCACGCGGGTGCAGGAGCCCAAGGACTTGGGCCATCTTCTGCTGCTTTCCCAGACCACAGCAGAGAGCTGGATCAGAAGAGAAGCAGCTGGGTCTTGAACCGGCGCCCATATGGGATGCCAGTGCTTCAGGTCAGGGAGTTAACCTGCTGTGCCACGGCGCCAGTCCCGTGCACGGATTCTTAAAGGCTCTTTTTAAACATTTTTAACGGAAAGTTTAATTAATTTAAAAAGTTATTTGAAAGGCAGAGGGAAGAGAGAGAGACTGAGACAGGTAGAGAGGGATTTTCCGTCTGTTACTTTGCTCCCCAAATGTCCACAGCAGCCAGGGGTGGGCCACGCTTACACCAAGATAATGGAACTCCATCCTCCCATGTAAGTGGCAGGGACCCAAGTATTTAATCCTTCACCTGCCACCTCGCAGGGTGCACATTAGTGAGAAATTAGAATTGTCAGCAGAGATGGGACTGGAACCAGGCATTCCAACATGGAATGTGGGTGTCCCAAGTGGCATGTTAACCGCTGTGCCAACACCCACCCCTAAAGGGTCTTTTACCATTATTTCAGCAATGACACACAGCAAAATTAATTCATCTACTGACCATATTCTTAATAAGCCCCTACCTGCATACTGATAACCCAGTGATTTTTAAGAAGTATGTCTGTCAATGTCAAACTACATATTAAATTTAAAAAAAAAAGAAGAAGACATAGGAAATTCCCCCGGCAGTGGGTGTCTGGCCCAGTGGCTAAGCCACTGGCTTAGAAGCCCGTATCCCAGATTGGGGCACCCGGTGCAAGTCCTGGCTCCTGCTCCTGCCCCCAGCTTCCTGCTATCGCAGGCCCTGGGAGGCGTCTGCATGCAGCTCCGAGCGGCACAAGCAAACACTCACCAGGCAAGCCTTACCCTACCAGGCACTTGCTTCAAAGTCTCTGCGCCCCACACTCCCCTGCAGGGGTGGTGGGTCGTGGTCAGGAGCGGAAGACGCTGGGAGGGACAGGTGCCCGCCCCACTGCTGCCTGCGGGGAGGCCAGGAGGCAGGGGATCCCAGAAGGCTCCCTCCCGCGGAGCCAGAACACGGCCACCACCAAAGACTCCAGCGAGTGCCTGCATGTGCTCATGTCCCTGCAATGCAGACACGACTCGGCCAGCACCGTCACCACCAGCAGCCCCCTCCCCCGACTTGTGCTTAGAAGGTCAAGGCCATACCTGCTCCACAGGGAACCGGGGCACCCACCCCTCAGGGGCAGCACTTGAACCCTGAACCCACTTTCATTTCACCAGTGGATGGAAGATCTCTGTCTCTTTCAAATCAGCAATTTTTTAAAAAGAAGTGTTCGTTCTTTTTTAAATAATTTATTTTTGGGGAGGCAGAGTTAGAGAGAGAGAGTGGGAAAGAGAGAGAGAGAGGTCTTCTATCTGCTGGTTCACTCCCTAAATGGCCACAACAGCCAAAGCTGGGCTAATCTGGAGCCAGGAGCCCTGGCTGCCTGTCCAGACAGCCCTGAGATGTCCTGGTCTCCCACACAGGTGCAGGGGCCCAAGGACTTGGGCCATCTTCCACTGCTTTCCCAGGCCACAGCAGAGAGCTGGATCAGAAGAGGAGCAGACAGGACATAAACTGGTGCTCATATGGGATAGCTGGCGCTGCAGGCTTTGCCCACTAGGCCACAGCGCCGGCCCCCAGAAGTGTGTGACTATACAATGACTCAGAGGATCACTTCTGGCACTTTTTGAACATTTTTTTTTAATTTAAAAGGCAGAGTGACAGAGAGAAAGAGAGCATCTGTATTGACTGGTTCAGTCCCCAAATGCCTGTAACAGCCAGGGCTGCGCCAGGAGCTCAATCCAGGTCTCCCGCATGGGTGGCAGGGACCCCGCTGCCTCCCAGGGTGCACATTAGCAGAAAACTGAAATCGGAAGTGGAGCTGGGACTAGAACCACGGCGGGGGCCTCAGTGGGGGCTTAACCACGTGCCAAATGCCTGCTCCAGGCATGTCAGGTCCCGGCTTGCCTCGGCAGAGTTTTGGCTCCTCGGGGTCACCGGGCTCAGGGCTCAGTGGCGCCCCCTGAAGCACCACTTTAAACACAGGTGTGACAGCAGCCTCAGGGCCTGGGCACAGTGACTGTCTCACCCACTCCCAAATGACGCTGGTGCTGGTGACCTGGGGGCTGCACTCGGGAACCACGACCCTCATGCCGCTCCATACCGACCTCCCCACCCTTTTGATTGCCTTGGTTTCTCCATCTCTCCCTTTCATACACACACACACACAGACACACACACACACACACAGCTCACAGCTGCCCTTGGAAAAGGGTGTTCCTCTGACAAGCAAACACCACAGGGCATGTGCCGGCCTGGAAGGAGGCACAGGATGCAAGTGCGACATTCCCTTGCCTTGCCACGTGGCTCCACCACGACAACCTTGCTACCCAGAAAACACTGCCGGAGGATGAGCCGGCACCCTCCCGAGGGCTGAGAGGCTTCTGTGGGGAGCTGGTCTAATAGGTGTGGCTGTCACAGGGCAGCGTTGCAGTGCAGTGGGTTAAGCTGCTGTCTGTGATGCTGGCATCCCATAGGAGCGCAGGATCGAGTCCTGGCTGTTCCACTTCTGATCCAGCTCCCTACTGATGTGCCTGGGAACAGCAGCAGCAGATGGCCCAGGTCCTTGGGCCCCTGCCACCCATGTGGGAGACCCAGATGAAGCTCCTGGCTTCAGCCTGGCTCAGCACTGGCCATTGTGGCCATCTGGGGAGTGAACCAGCAGATGGAAGACCTCTCCCTCTCTACCTCCCTCCCTCCATCCTTTCCTCTATCAAATAAATGGATAAATCTTTAAAAATAATAAATTGCCATTATAGTTGCCCACCAGCACATGCTGGGTATGCAGCAAATGGGCAAACATCAGTGTTACAGAAAACGGTGCACACGCACACCCTTGATGTGCACGGCACAGCATGCTGGTGGCAGGCACTGATGCGTGACAGTGCCTCTGCTGTCCCCTGGAATTCCTCTCCCCCAGTTTCCACACCTCAGACTCCCCCGTGGGGACCTTCTCTGGCGACCTCCCCCTCCCACGCCCCTGCTCTGCAGTGGGTCCCCTGACCTTCCTCCCCACAAAAATGGACCTGGGCCTCAAGTCAGACAGCAGCCAGCGGCTAGGCTGCGCCATCCACGGGCACTCCCGAGCCAGCAAGGCCCTCTGCTCTCACCAAGCCCCACAGCCACTGCGCCTGTAGCCCCCAGAAGGGGCACCTGTTCGCAACTGGTATGACGTGAAAGCAGTGGCCAGCTCCCTCCTCCCACGCCTGCACCTGTCTCCCAGCACCTGACCCCTGCTTACATGCTGCCTTGCACTTGCAGTTTGCACCTTGAATCTTTTCTCCCTACTCGTTTGCTTGCTGGGACCCTGGAAGCATCCCACAGATTCCAGAAAAAGGACCAGATGGGCACAGGAGCTTGTGATGCCCTGTCCTCGGGACCACGGATGTCCAAGCACGAGGATTCCACGGGCATCTCCACGTGGGCCCGGTACCCTGAGGTGCAGAGGGCGGCTCTCAGCATCAGGCCCCTGCAGCCAGCGCTGGACCGCAGCCAGGGTTCATGGCCAAGTGCAAATGCTCACAATCACTCTCCCTTCTGCACGGGCTTCGCGACCCAACAGTCTGCTTCCCCAGCATCCAGGGAGCACACCCGCTCTGTCCTCCTCCCCGCGGCTCCTGCAGCTCCTCCCTCACCTGAGGCCCACGGGAACACAAGGCCCAGCCAGGTAACCGTGTTACAGGCACCCGGGTGACGCCATTACTCTGCTGCAGCGCCGCCACTAGCTGGGGCCCACGTCCATCACCTGTCGCATCTTCCCCATCACCAGGGTCCCTGCCCAGCCTCCTGGCTGGCTTCTCTGCTCCCGGGGCCACTTTCATTCCAGAGCACCCCGCGACCCTGCAGCCGCTGAGGGCTGTGCATGAATCACGCCTCTCTGTTTTCTGATGTTTTGACACGCACAGCCTTGCTGATCCTGCGAAGACTGACCAGCCCAGAGTCGGCGATTTCCTGGGACGCGGAAAGACTCCCCTGGGAGTACACAAGCGAACCCATCAATCCAGAGCCACTTCCTGTCTCGGGCCCTGGCATTCTGAGTCACCTCTCTGCCTGCCCTGCTCACTCCAGGCCCAGGTGTCAGCTGACTGGGGACACTCCTCACACCCATGCCAGCCAACCCCGTCTTCCTGCCTCGCGGCGCTCATGCCACTTCCTGCCGAAGCCCCGGTGAAGGCTCCTGGTGCCTCCCCACCTCGTGGTTCTTGGCAACGGGGAGTGACAGGAGCCCACATGTCGCCCCTTCTGCTGCCCGCCCGCCCTGTCCCTGCGTCTTACAATAGGTGGCAGCAACCAGCCAACCTCCAGGCTCATCCCGGTGGCTCCCCCGCTGCCCACGAGATGGAAACAGAGTCCAAGGACAGCACAGCACTTTGGGCGCCGCCCCTCCCTGGGCCTGCACAGTGTAGACACCCCTGGTCCCCGTCATCGCTGCTGCTCTCGTGCCCTCGTGTGCCCCACTGGGTGCCTGCAGGGTCTCTCCGGGGTCAAAGCCGCCCTCCAGTCAGACTCTGCAGGTGATTCCTCACCCTGGCCAGCACTGGAGCCGCTTGTGTGTGCCTCCGTCCACACCCCACGCAGCAGACCGACAGGCCCTCCTCCCACAGGCCACAGTGCGTCGCCAGCCAGGCCCTGGCCCCTCCTCCTCCCTCTTCCAGAAGCAGCCAGCGTCGCCCGTTTGCCTGGAACACTTTCTCACCCTGAACTCCGCTGTGACTTCCTCCTTCTGGTCTGTCAGGTGTCAGCACGCGGCCTCTGGAGCAGGGCTGTCCTGCCCTGTCCCTGTCACCGCCCTTCGGGGGGCATGTGAGCATGTTACTCACCCATAAGGGTTTAGGGTCTGCAGGCTCCCCGCCTCTCTCCCATCCCTGGGATGGATTTTTCAAGGGGGAGGGACTTGCTCAGCGGCTTGCCTACATAACACTTGGTACCTAGGACAGCACTGGTGCCTACTCAGGAACCATTAGCGGGGGGCTGGTGCTGTGGCGTAGTGGGTAAAGCCACCGCCTGCAGTGCCGGCATCCCACACGCGCACTAGTTCAAGTCCTGGCTGTTCTGCTTCCAATCAAGCTCTCTGCTATGGCCTGGAATAGCAGTAGAAGATGGCCCAAGTCCTTGGGAGACCTGGGAGAAGCTCCTGGCTTCGGATCGGCGCAGCTCCGGCTGTGGCAGCCAATTGGAGAGTGAACCAGTGGATGGAAGACCTCTTTCTCTGCCTCTCCTTCTTTCTCTGTGTAACTCAAATAAATCTTTTTTCCATCCTCTCGGCACGCTCTCTTCCCTGCAGTCTCGGGGTGCCAGCTCTCCAGTCTACAGTTTTTGGCCCTCCCAAGGCCCCCCCAGATCTGTGACTTCTCCTGTGAGCGCATCTTTGGTGAGAACGTTCTTCCCGGTGAGTGGGAGTGGCGAGCGCCTCCACGGCGCCCCGCCTGTGGCCCTGACAGCTCCGGGGGGCTTCGCTGGGCCCCGAGCCCACTGCTCAGCCTTGCGAGTGGCTGCAGTTGGGAGCTCACGGCCACGCGTGGTGCAGATTCTCACGCAGGCAATGATTTCTTCAGGGGTTCCTTCTCTGTGCAGGGGCCCGGGCAGTCGGCCGGCCGTGGGCCGAGTCCTGTGGTGGACAGAGACGTGCCGGTCCTGTAGTCTCTGGATTCTGACTACCAGTTTCACTGCAGGAGCTCAGTTCTCTGTGCCACAGTGGCCTGAGAGTTCGCCTGGCCCCTGGCAGGTGTGCGGCCCAAGTCCCTCGGCTTCTTCCTGGTACAGCCCTGTGGGCCGCCCCACTGCTGCTCCTGCTAGAACTCTCTCCACGGCCCGGGACCTGGGACCTTCCGTTTCTTGCACTGGAGCTCAGCATTATATTTTCTTTTGTTTTTTTATTTGACAGATAGACAGTGAGAGAGAGAGGGAGGGAGGGAGGGAGGGAGGGAGGGAGGGAGAGAGAGAGAGAGAGAGAGAGAGAGAGAGAGAAAGGTCTTCCTTCTGTTGGTTCACCCCCAAATGGCTGCTATAGCCAGATGCTTCCTCCTGGTCTCCCACGCGGGTGCAGGGGTCCAAGCACTTGGGCCATCTTCCACTGCCTTCCTGGGCCACAGCAGAGAGCTGGACTGATCTTCCACTGCCTTCCTGGGCCACAGCAGAGAGCTGGACTGGAAGAGGAGCAACTGGGACTAGAACCGGCACCCATATGCGATGCCGGCACTGCAGGCGGACTAACCAAGTGAGCCACGGCGCCGGGCCCAGCATTGCATTTTCAAAAATGTATTCTATCCAGAATTGGTGTATTTGAAAGGTCCCTAACTGTTCAGTCTGTAACCTTTTTATTCTTATTGTTTTATAGTTTTTTTATATATATATTTGAGAGGCAGGGTGACAGAGAGAGAGAGGGGGGAGGAAAAGGATAGAGAAAAGGGGGGATAGGGAGAGAGGGAGGGAGAGCAAGCGAGTATGTTGGAGTCAGAGAGAGAAGAGCTCTTCTATGCTCTGGTTTACTTCTCAAACGACCATAGCCAAGGCTGGGCCAGGCTGCACCCAGGAACCTGCAACTTCACCTGAGTCTCCCACATCGTGCATTAGCAGGGGGCTGGATCAGAAGTGGAACAGGGGCCAGCGCTGCGGCACAGTGGGTTAAAGCCCTGCCCTGAAGCACTGGCATCCCATATGGGCACCGGTTCTAGTCCCGGCTGCTCCTCTTCCAATCCAGCTCTCTGCTGTGGCCTGGAATAGCAGTAGAGGATGGCCCAAGTCCTCAGGCCCCTGCACCCACGTGGGAGACCCAGGAGACTCCTGGCTCCTGGCTTTGGATCAGTGCAGCTCCAGCCATTGCAGCCATCTGGGGAGTGAACCAACGGATGGAAGACTTCTCTCTCTCCCTCCCTCCCTCCCTCCCTCCCTCCCTCCCTGCCTCTCCCTGCCTCTCCCTGCCTCTCCTCTCTCTGTGTAACTCTGAATTTCAAATAAATAAAAATAAATCTTTTAAAAAAAGATAAAAACTTGTATTTCTTAAAAAAAAAAAAAAGTGGAGCAGCCGGGACTCAAACCAGCACTCTGAGAGGGGATTGCAGGCTGCGGTTCCGCCCGCTGTCCTGCAGTGCCATCTCCCAGCCTGCCATCTGCCCAGGAGCCGTCTCCTGGCCCATGTGTACCCCTGTGTCTTGACTGCCCCTGACCCAAGCACCTGCAGCCCCTGGGCCTGTGCCGCATGTGATGGGGCCCGAAGTCCTCGTTCACGCACGTGCTTCCGTGTCTGCTCCCGAGGGCTCGCCACAGTGCCACGTCCACTGCTGGTGCTGTGGCCCCCAGGTGCCCACAGTAAACACTTGCTCATTAATGGAAAGCGGGCAGTTTTCAATATCTTGCCCCTAACAGCTGGTCCTGCTGGCCAGCCACTCCCCCCTCTCCCTGCAGCAGGCAGCTCCATCCTGTTGAAAACAGAGCCTGCTCAGCAGATGGGAGGGGGGAGAACTTAGGGAGACGAGAACAAAAACACAGGCACCTTGACAGCCTGGGAAGTCAGTAATTCTCGTGCAGGGCTGCCAGGCCAGTAGGCACAAGAGGCATAGGAGTCGCATCAATTTTTTTTTTTTTTTTTTGACAGGCAGAGTTATAGAGTGAGAGAGAGAGACGGAGAGAAAGGTTCTCCTTCCATTGGTTCACCCCCCCAATGGCTGCTATGGCTGGCACATTGCGCCAATCTGAAGCCAGGAGCCAGGCGACCCCCCACCCCCGCCCCTGGTCTCATGGCGCCCTCCACCCCCGCCCCTGGTCTCCATGAGGGAGCAGGACCCAAGCATTTGGGCCATCCTCCCACTGCACTCCCAGGCCACACAGAGAGCTGGACTGGAAGAGGAGCAACCGGGACAGGATCCGGCGCCCCAACCGGGACTAGAACTCAGGGTGCCGGCGCCGCAGGTGGAGGATTAGCCTAGTGAGCCGTGGCGGGCGCAGGCCCTCACCAATCTTTTTAACCCGCCCCTTCACAAGGAGATTCCTGTAGTGTTGAGGCTAGTGATGTACTAGTGGTAACACCAGCAGTAGTTAACAGTTTCTAGATTTGAGGATGTGTGCTAAGCACCTTCCTAATATAAATGCAGCACATAACAATAATAACACTAACTATGGTGACTGTACTGGTCTGCTACAAAATGGTGCTGTGTTAGCACAGTGACTTCTCCCAACTCCATCACTGCTGTGATGGGCTCACGGCTGGTGAATCCGGGGCACGGAGAGGTGAGGCGACTTTCCCAAGGTCACAGCCTCCCTGCCACACCGCCCCTCCATGCATCTGCTCTGGATGCATTATTTCAACCTGCAAAGCAACTGCAAGAGACAGGCACCGTTAGGGCCCCTCTGCCTTTTTTTTTTTTTATATATATAGAGAGGAGAAATCGGGGCCTCAGAGAGGATTGCAGCAGAGAGCTTGGGCTGGCACAGCCAGGAGTGGGACCAGCTCTTCCTGGGCCCAAGCGCAGAGCTGTGAGCACCGGACAAGATGCCTTGGGACCGCGGTCCACACACACACACAGGTGCCACACAGGTGTGCACTTTTGCTTGTTACGGTCCCCTGGATGCCGGCCATTTCAGAAGCTTGAGAATTTCACCAAGAAATTTGTATATTTCCAGCAATTCCCCTGCCTGTCATTAAACCTCAGTACCTTCCTAAAACCCAGCCGAAGAAACTGAGCCACCGCAGTCACTCCCCAGGGTCCAGCCTCGCAGGCCTGCAGCAGCTCCCTGAAGCCTCCTCTGCCACCTCTCCCCGGCAGGTGTCCCACCTGACACCTGAGGGGCAGGGAGCCAGCCATGTCTGCCCTCCCAGGGGTGCGAGTCTCCAAAAGGCCCACCCCAGGCCTCCAGCTCCCCTGGACTGGCAGACAGCAAGGGTACCCTTGGGTAGGGTGGGGGCTGGGGAGCAGATGGGGTAAGTTGAGGCAGGGACAGAGTGGGGCAAGTGCCACCGTCCTCAGGCCCAGCCAGCGTGGGGACAGCAGTGCTGTCCTCTGATAATGAGGATGTGACCACTGACTGCCAGTGAGAGCCTGCAGGCTGTGCCTGGCGCAGGGTAAAGCAGGGAGCAGGTGCATGCTAGAAAAACCAGCGTCCTTGAACTCTCCACGTGGAGGCCACCGGGAGGGGACGGGAAGGATTTCTGGCGATGACGAAAGGGAAGGCAGAGGCCGCCCTGGAGTGCGTCGGGCTTCTGTGGCATGGGAGGCAGGGGTGTGGACAGTGCTTGGCATAGCACCGCAGAGGTGCTCGGTTCCGGTGAGGGTAGCTGTCGAAGGCCTCCCTGGCAGGTGGCCCTAAGAGGTAAGGGCTGTTTTCCCATCCCAGCACCCAGCTAACAGCCCTCTTGGCCCTGGTGAGTACTAGAGCAAGGCCACAGATGACAGGGTGGGCCAGAAATTTGGTTCCCATGATGAGTGAAAACAGCAAGGCAGCGGGGCTGGGCTGTGTCTGCTACAGTGTATCCTGCTCCAGGATGCACTGAGGCTCCGAGGGGAGGGGACAGCAGGAAGCAAAGAAAGGGGTGGTTTATAAACAGGGCAAACAGCCACGTGCCCCTCCCCCAGTCATCTCTGCCTGGTTTTCACCCTCGGTTGAACGGCCAGTCCCTGGGGAGGTTTTTGAACACAGCTTCCCGGGCGCTCGCTCTGGACCAGAGTTCACTTGTTTCTCCCCCTAAGCACGTGGTCCTCAAAGGCACCCGAGGCTCAAGCTGAGCAGGGGTGGTGGGTGAACTTTCTTCCCCAACCAAAATGACCGGAGGGTGCTGGTTTTGGTTTTAAGGGCCCCTGTGAAGCTCTGGGGGTAGCCATAGGCAATGCTGGTGGACACAGCCGAGCAAGGCCATGCACCACCCCTGTGGTGCAGCTGCAGGCTGCGGGCTGTACCAGGCCCCCGGGCTGCAGTCAGCCCCCTTTTCCCTAGAGGGGACGGGGAGCTTTGCTAAGCCACTCCTTCAGCATCTCCAGGGTTCCCTCCCGACACGAGAAACCCCACTCAGCACAGCACATCAAAGTGACCCCCGGAGCAGGCAGCGGTGTGCAGGCTGAGGCCAGGCTGGCCGTGGGCAGGTGACGGGTGCCACCTGGAGGCACGTGGGCCCCATTCCACGACTCTGTCTACTTTTGTGTCTGCTTGGACATTGTGCAGGATAGAGTTAACCAATGAAACGAAAGGAAGGAGGTGGGGAATAGCTCCCTCTGGAGGAGCTGAAGCTCCAGGCAGATCCGGGGATCCAGGCGTGGGGGCGGGGCCTGCAGAGCAGGTGCAGGGGTGGGGAAGATACTCACGACCAGTAGAGCAGCATGAGCAGGAAGGGGCAGATGATGAGAGCCTGCAGCACCTGCCAGTCCCGGCACAGGGCGGCCAGCCCGGGCATGAGAAACTGGCCCGCCATGGCCACGAAGCTCGCCACCATGGTGACCATGAACCGTCTTCCCGGGGGACACAGCTCTATTCCTGCAACACAGAACCAACAGGGAGGTGTCAGCACTGATGGGCGAAGGCGTGCCGGGTGCAAAGCTGAGGCTCCATGGGAGGGGTGGGGAGGGCGTCACCCGCGCGAAGACGTACGCAGGGCAGTGGCAGGAGGACACCGTCATTCCGGGGTGCCCAGCTGTGCGACTGCCGCTGCCAGGGCTGGGGTTCTTGGAGTCCCTCGCTGTCCTCACTTCCTCTGCTCTCCGCACGTCAGCGAGTCTGCTGTCCAGCAGGTTCCCTCCATGCCCACGCTGTGGCCTTGCCTCCCTCCCTGGGGGCACTCTAACCCCTGGGCAGGGCACCAGGAGCATCTACCTGCTCCCTCCCCGACCTGCACTGCCCGTCCCTCCCTCTGCTCTTGCCCCCAGGCTCCTGACAACTCCAAATTCTGGGCAACCCCTCCCCCCCATCCCCCCACCCCCCCTGCGCCGAGTGGAACCTCAGCTTCTCTGTTTAAAGACGATGAAACCAAATGACAGCGTCAGCTCTCAGATTGTACAGCTGTGGCCTAACTGGAAACTCAACTTTGCTCACTGTAAAATGGGTGTGCTGTGTGCCCCTTTCCTGGGCAGGGGCCGTGTGCGATTCACTCTCCCGCAAAGGCTGGTGGGAGACCACAGTGCCTCCTGTTTGCAAGACTCTCCTCTTAATTTGTCCTTGAGTGAAAAAGACGGTTGCAAAATGTAACCTGTGGTATCCGAGCGACAACCAATAGAGACCTACTACCTGGATTCCTAGGATACAAACCCTGAACAGCAGAAAAAGCAGCCGGTCGCATCTATTCTCCCCTGTGATGTGCTATACATTCACTTGCCATTTGATTTCTACAGCACGCACTATCCTCTAAAGTGATCTTACTTGCATATTTTTTTTTGAAGTGTACCTAAATTATTCAAAATGAAGAAAGCTCCCCAGGAGAGAACACCAGCAGGCCTGTGTGTCATGTAGGGGGCTCCGTAGAGGGCTTGTGACGGCCCAGCTGCCAGGCCCAGAGCAGGTCACAGGCGGTAAGAAGGGGAGTGGGGGGGGATCCATTACACTCGGATGCAAGGATATCTCAGCCTTAGCTGGGAAAGACGCTGCACCTGCCGCTGCCTACGCTGGCGCCTGTGCAGGAGACAACACCCGTGTCATCAGTCTCCACCGCCACTTGGCCATGGGCACAGAGCTCGGCACTACAGCGCCACAGAAGCCGGGGGTCAGGGAGCGCAGCTCACAAGGCGCCTTCTGCTGTTTGATCAGGAAACTCAGCCGCCCACGCCGGCCCTATGCCCAGCCCCGTTCCTTTCCACGGCGTAGACCAGGCTTGCCTAAAAGACGACTTTCTCTGCGACTGCCGCTGCTCAAAGCAACAAAGCCAACAGGGTCTTCTCAGGGAAGACAAGCTCATTTTCCTCCTTAAGTGCAGGCAGTGGATGTGCTGCTGTGGAAAACAGAAGTCGACATTAGCCAGGGCAAGTTCCTGGTGTGCAGGCTCTGCCGGCTGCTCCCAGACCACCTGACCACCCAGGAACCTCTCAACGGGGCCAGGGAACCCTGGTGGAGAGAGCGCAATGGGGCTGCTGCACAGATGGCGAACACTGCTGTGGCCCTTGTCCTGACACCGCTCTTTAACGGCGGCACAAGTATGAAGATATCCGTGAGCCCAGTGGTGCCGCCGCACCTGCTGCTTTGCTTCCTGCCATTTCAGTTAGTTCATTGCAGTCCGTGCGCCTCATGTGGAAATTTCCAGAACTCCACAATCCCTGACTTTTGAACTGTACAGCACTGAGCACTTGATGAAACCGCCCGCAGCCTTGCTCCTTCCTGCCCAGGACATGAGTCACCCTTTGTTCAGAGTATCCCTGCTGTATACACTACCTCCCCCGCCCCAGCGGTCATCAGACACACTGTGGTGCTATCGCATGGCAAACGGGCCATCAAAGATGGAAGCGCCAACTCCCAGGCGTCCAGCGTGCAGCCCTGCCCCTGCTGGCTCAGAGCCAGCATGTCAGGGGCCAAGTATCCCTCGTGTTACTGAGTAACTGCCCCACAGTGCAGGGCTGTCAATGTCGGCAACTCGGATATGTCAGAGAGAAGCTGCCAAGTGCTGCCAACTCAGGAGGGAAGAAAAACGTCGCACGCTCAGGTAGCTCAGATCCACAGGGCGATCGGGACAGAGCTGGCTAACTCGCTTTCCCACGACATTCCGAAGGCCCCTTGTATGCAGGGCTGGCGCCAGCCTCGGTTCCAGGCGTCCACTGGGGGTCATGGACGCTCCCGTCGGGGTGGAGGGGGCACTGCACAATTCTCTGTCTCCGGGACAGCTAATCGCACACACTCACTCACACCTGCCCGACGTCCTGCACAGGTTCAGGGGCAGCCTCGCGGCCAGGGTCAAGGTTGGCTGGTTCCTTGACAGGCAGGTGACCCTGCAGTCCGACCTCACGAGCGGGCGCGGCTGGCCCAGCTCCCCGTGTGACTGTCCACATGTGACAGTGTTTACTCCACAGGGCCTCTCCCTCCTCCCCGCAACCTCCCACAGCCTGAAGTGTGCACCTGCCGAGTCACCTGGGGGCCAGGAATGCACTGGCTCAGCCCCACCCAGACCTCCAGGTCAGCACCTGCATTTCAGCAAGACCACCCCCCACCCCGCCCCAGACAACTCCTGGGGAGGCCCTTGGCTGTCTGTGGACCTTGCCGCTCCTCCAGGGCAGTGGAAAAGCCACATGACGGGATGGGGGGGGGCAGGTGCTGCAGCAGACGGGCCCAGAACACGTAGTGCTTGTCCCAAGGACGCAGGTGTGGCTGCTCGCTGGTGCCTTGACTCACCAGAACGTCTTTTCTACCCTGCTTGAATCGACCGCATACCAAAGGTGGCCACAAAGCGTTTTTAAAAGGCAATTAAAAGGAACCACAAGCACTTCGGGCTTGCCATTATCACACGTCCTTCTGGAGGATGGAGACCGGGTTTTCTGAAGTGGAAGAGGAAAGAATCCGTGGGAACATTTGAGTCTGAACACCTGGCATCTGTCAGGAGGGGCTGGCACTGCAGGGGGACCGTGTGGGCCACTAGCGCCTGTCCCCAGCTCTGCGAGTCCCTCACACTCGGTGGAGATGCAGGCCTTGGGTTTCAAAGGCAGGAAGTGGGGCCTGGCTGGTGCACAGAGCAGGTCACCGGAAGGCAGGCACACAGCACTTGCATGAGACCCGGCTGTCAGCTCCATCCCTGGGCTTCCTTGAGCCAATTTCTTACTTTCTTCCCTTCCCCTTCCCTTTCTTAAGTTTTATTTACTTGAGAGGCAGAGCGAGAGCGAGAGCGAGTATCTTTCATGTGCTGGTTCATGCCTAAAATGGCCTCAATGGCCGGGACTGGGCCAAGCCAAAGGCAGGAAAAGCCAGGAGCCTGCAACTCCATCCTGGTGTCCACACGTGTGCAGAGGCCCGAGCACTTGGCCGTCTTCCACTGCTCTCCCAGGTGCATTAGCAGGGGGCTGGATCAGAAGTGGAGCAGCTGGGACTCGAACCAGTGCTCATACAGGACGCTGGTGTTTCAGCGGCAGCTTAACCTGCTGTGCCACAATCCTGGCCCCTTCTTAGAGCCAATTTCTCTGCCAACCCCAAACCGTATTATATTTTCACTCCCCGTCAGCAAGATTCTCCCCATGAGTATGGAATCAACCACTAGCTTTGGTGATGCATCAAAGATGTGAACATGAGAGCCCTGACCCTGAGCCAGCATGCCAGGGTTCAAATCCAACCCCTGGTGACTGTGGCTCAGTCATGCATCTAGGAGCTCTGTGCCTTAGTTTTAGCATCTGCAAAATGGGGTGTTGCGGACATTAGATTGCATGCAGTACCTGAACATAACAGCAGCCATGTTTTAGCACACGCATGAGTAACATCATACATGACTATATGTACAGTAATCACTGCCAGGTCGCTTTTTGGCCTCCTGGGACAAAGGAGACTCATCTGGTTGCACTTATCATTCTGTTGATCCAGTGAACTCCAGAGTGGGCCTGAGGGCTTGTCCTGGGAGACAGGAAGAGAGAGAGAACCCACGGCCGTCTGTGCTCTCCTCCTTGTGTTTCATTTCATGGGATTTTCTCAGACTGAGAAACCCTCCAGACTATCAGTTAGAAAGCAACACCGAGCACCCCAGGAGAACCACAGCACCGCTGGGCGAGTGCTTGGCCTGTGCCTCACGGGGGCACCTGTCCTCAGTGCCCAGCTCATGCTCCCGGTTTCCTGCTGATGCAGAGTCGGGGAGGCCATGCTGATGGCTTACGTAGGGTCCCCGCCACCCACACAGAAGCCCAGGAAGGAGTTCCTGGCCCTTGGCTTTGGCCAGGCCCGATCCCAGCCATTGCAGACACTTAGGGGTGAGCCATGGGCTGGAAGATCTGTCTCTGAAGAAAATGTTCCAACGACTTTTTAACAGAGCACTTGCGAGCTGCTGTTGGGAGCCGGGTCTGCCTTCTGCCAGCGAGCAGAGAAATTACTGCCGTTTATGAGAATTAACAGCATGTAATTAAGGCCGCACCGAGGAATGTGTCAGCACATAAGCAGGGCCGCGGCCCCACAGTCTGGGCACAGGGTACAGGAGCCGCCCGGGGCCCTGCTGGCAAGGTGGCCCGGTCGGGACGCTGGCCCTCTGCCAGATCTGCCTCTCGCAGCCTGCACAGCCTTACCCGCTCGCTGGAGGAAAGCGCACCGCGCTGCCCAGCTTGGTCGCCTCAGGAGACGGGAGGGCTCGAGCAGGTGCAGTCAGCGGCTGGCTCTGCAGCTGTTCCCAGGGGGCACGGGTGTGGGTCAGGTGGATGGGACGCCTGGCCAGGCTGCTGTCCCAGGCTCTCTAACACTGACCCGGGAAGATGCTCACGTCTGTGCCAGGGAGATGGTCCCACGTGACGGGACGGGGGCAGGTGCTGGTAATTAGCAAAGGGCAGTTCCGCTGTGGGCAGCAGCTCCGCACTGCGTCCCGGGCTTTCTGCTACTCCTCCCACCCCTGCTGGCCTGCCCTGGGGATTTCAGGTCTGCCCAACCTGCCCCCAGCAATTGCAGCAGCCAGTTCTGTGCAGAAACCCCTGAACTCCTAGCTCCTGCTGCTCCCGTTTCTCTGCTGGACCCTGAGGCCAGACTGTCCTGCACACCAAGACACACACGGTCTCTCAGAGGCAACCGCCCGGCCGCCTTCCTCCAGCGTCCAGCAGGGACCAACGCCTCCCCCTCCATCCCGGCCCGCTTCGGTGCCCAGCCCAGCTTGAACCAGCATCCCCAGCCTCTCAGGGCATGGTCACCCTCTAGCAGATGTCTGACTCACCCCCTGTGAAGGCAGCAGACAACAAACTGCCTCACTCCATGTGAGTGTGCACGGCCTGCACTCTGTGTGAGTGTGCACGGCCTCACTCCATGTGAGTGTGCATGGCCTGTGCTGAGTGTGCACAGCCTCACTCCATGTGAGTGTGCACAGCCTCAGTCCATGTGAATGTGCACAGCCTCACTCCATGTGAGTGTGCATGGCCTGCACTCTGTGTGAGTGTGCATGGTGTGTGCTGAGTGTGCACGGCCTGCACTCTGTGTGAGTGTGCACAGCCTCACTCCATGTGAGTGTGCATGGTGTGTGCTGAGTGTGCATGGCGTGTGCTGTGTGCACAGCCTGCACTCTGTGTGAGTGTGTACGGCCCGTGCTGTGAGTGAGTGGGGGGCTTGGCTAACACGGGAAGTGTTAAAGCATTGCTGAGGCTGGAAGAGCCGCCCAGAAGCCAGGCGAGACCACAGAGGAAACTCAAGTCCTCATGAGAGACCCCTGCACGCCCACCAGGAACAGAACCACCTTCTGGAATGTTCTCTGGCTAAGGGCGATGATGCTCTTTGTCACCGACATGTGGGGTGATGAATTTTTAAATCCTACTTAAAAACAATTTTGAAAAATAGAGGAGTGGGGAGACAGAGAACCTTCCACCCACTGATGCATTCCCCAGTGCCCTCAACGGCTGGGGCTGGGCCAGGCTGACGTAGGAGCAGAAACTCCACCCAGGTCTCCTGCGTGGGAGGCAGGGACTCAAGCACTTGGACCATCACCTGCTGCCTCCCAGGCGCATTAGTGGGGAGCTGGAGTGGACGTGGAGCAGCCGGGCTCCACCTCAGGTGCTCCAACACAGCCCGCAGGCGTGCCAAACAGTGGCTTCGCCCACTGTGCCACAGCGCCCCCTATGGCTAGAATTTAATGTCAAACCATGACTGTATAAAGTCCTTGCTTTTTGTTGGCACTGCCAACAAGTGTGCAGAAAAATGAATTAAAATACTTTGGTGCAAAAATAGTTGGAAACTGGCACATGGTTTTTTCATAACACACATTTTCTGTGAACTTCGGAAAGACCCCCTTGTCGAACTGAATTAGAAAAAAGTAAAAACACCTGTGTTTTCTGTTCACATGAGCCATAGTCTGGCACAGCTAAGGGCACGCCGAGCTCCAGTTCCCTCAGATAACCGCTGCCCTGCTGGGCAGGAACTTTACCGGGTGGATGAGCAAACCCAGAGGTGCCCAGGAAGGAGCCGCAGGCAAAACACGAGCCTGTGCTGGCGGCGGCTGGCAGACGGCATCCAGCTGGAGAACCAGCCGGGACACTTTCTTCCATGCCCCTCACGTGCTACGGACACGCAAGGCTGATTTCCCTGTTCACCGCGTTCAGCCATCAGAAACACTTAAACCTCCTGGAAACAGTCTCCGAGAAGTCCCGTGCTCCCAGGACATAAAGCGAGTGAAACCCAACACTTGTTCCTTCTGAAACACATCCGGGAACTCCAGGGGCACTTGCCGTAGGTGGGGGTGAGGGCGCTCGGGACGGCTGTGTGCTCCCGGCTTCTCTAGCACACGTCTGCTGGACTTTTCTGCCGGCAGCAAAGGCACACGAGACGCTGAGGGACGACACTGGAAAGAGGGGACCAGGTCTCTGGGGAGTATAGGTGGATGCCCAGAGGCCGGCCCCCAGCAGCAGGTAAAATTCCTTCCCCGCCTCTCCCGGGCTGTGTGGAGTCACTCAGTGTTGGCGCTCCGTTCCCTTGTCTAGAGAGCGGGGGATAATCGCTCTTACCATGTACAGCAACACACAGAAAGCAGCTTCGAATGGCACTGGGCACGGCCTACCAGCCTCGCAGGACCACTGTCCGTGCCGGGAGTCTGATTTGCAGGAGAGGGTCTTCCAGGGTCTGACTCTGCCCCGGCAGAGGCTGCGAGGGTGCAGGGAGGGGTGAACATGCCAGCAGCCTTGGTTCCTGCCCCGTACAACCTGCTGGGGTGCCCAGGCAGAGGGTCCAGCACACAGGGCCCGCGGGCTCGGCCAGGACCTAGGACCACGCACGTGCCTTCTAGCAGCCTGCCCCCGTCACTCCCTGGACAAGGTGGGCCGAGCAGCTGCCCTGGGCTCCCCCAACTGCTCAGACACCAACAGGAAATGCGATTTCTGGGCTGGGCCAGTGGAAGGAGAGGCCCGGCACAACGGGGCCACTGCTGAGGCCGGGCCATACACGGGCCGCCTGGGGACGCCCACTGTCTTTACGAGCTGGTCACCTGGCCTCTCTTCGTCACACCCTGCCCTGGTCAAGTGGAGCCAGCGGCAGGCAGGAAACTATGCAGAAGAAGGAGGGGCTGCTTTGTGCACGGAGGGTGGGGCTGGCCGTGCCACCTGCCTCACGTGAGCCCTGTGCCCTGTGCCCTGGTCCCTGCTTGGCCTCAGGGCTTGTTGCTGTCCAACTAGAGCCCCCCAGTCCTGCCAGCAAGGCAGGACACTCAGGCCTGCTCACTGGGCGGGTGTCTCCCAGCTACGGAAGCCGCCCCTCCCCTTGGCTGATTTTCTCTTTCCTGCTGCTCACAGGGCAGGGCCTGGACGTAGGCACTGCTGGCTAATTACTGCCCTAGGCAAGGACACAGGCCCTGGGGAACCTGGGACACAGACCCTGGACATGTGATTGTGGAATTCCTTATTATAGCAAGAAGCCTGAAATTGCCAGTCCTGGAGACCCAAATAGCATCGGCGGGCACGATCGGAAGGGCTGCTATTACCATACCGCGCTCCGTCTTCCCTTCCCCGGGGAACACGTCCTTCCTCCCCTGAATCCAGGCCCTGCCAGCTCAGAGGAGCCATCTTCACCTATTGAGACCACCTTCCTTCCTAATCACGCGCCGGTGCCGGCCCCTCTCACACAGGCGTGGCCACTGAGATGCAAGACTCAGGACTGAGTCACTCACCAGGAGGCACTCAGTGTGTCTCCACTGTGCGCTACGCAGCAGCTCCTACCTGCTACAGGTCAAACCCCCGGGGGTGTGACTCCACGTCCAGTCCATTCAATCTGCACGACTGTGACGTGGCTCTTGTTTCTCACGTGCACCCTAGCCCACAGGACCGCAGCATGACTGACCCATTCGTCCAAGGTGCTGCAGACCAGGCAGGAGCTGGTGGGGGATTCCCCCGTCCCACCCCACTTCCTGTCCTCCAGTGGAGCCCCTGGCGGGGACGGGCCTCTCCCAGTGCCCCACTGCGGGGTGTGAATGCCTGCCGTGGAGCTAAGCGCTTCCTCAGCTTTGCTCACTGCTGCCGCTTGGTGCACACCAGGGGCTTGGGCAGCTGCGGAATGAATAAATACACAATGGCTTCCCCCTCGCCAATCCCGCCACGGCGCCTGCGCCCCCTTTTCTTTCTGCGGTGCAATGAACCAGAGCCATCAGGGACAGCGGCGGGGAAGCCAGCCTCGCGTCCCCCGTGGGAAGTTACCAACGTGGCGGCCTGCACGTTCACAGGCTGCTGCCCGAGGACATCCCAGCCGCAGAACCCCACACGAGCCGCAAAGCTCAGGTGCCTCGCAGATGCTCGGTGACTTCCACTGCCTCCCGCCTGCGTTAAAGCTGTCGTCACAGCAACTCAGGTGCAATGTCTGCCCCACCCCTTCCGTTTCAAACAGGGACTGATGCTCAACAGGACGTGCTGGAGAGCGTAAAGTAACAAATTTCGTGGAAACTGAAAAAGAGGAGAAATGACTTCACTTCTCAGGGCGTCGAACGCCCGCACTCCTGATCTGCCACGCGCCTGCGGGCTCAGGGAAGGGGCAGTGGAGGAGACGGGGTGGTTTCAGGGTCAGGAACACAGCCCAGAGACCCCTGTGCCGGCTTCTCAGCCACCTGTTCCGAAGTCGTGGGTCCCACCTCTCAGGTGCTCTGGGTGCCCTCTGTTCTTTGGCTCGTGGACTGATCACAGAGCCATAATTACACGAGGGTTCTTCCGAAAGTTCACGGAAGAGGCACATCACGAAACAACTGCCCTTGGATTTCAAACTTGCTTTCTGCACTAGAATAAAACTTATCTTTTAATTTCATTTTTTCCCAGACACACTGGGGCGTGTGCTCACATCACGCACCCCTGCAGGTGCTCTGCAGCTTCCGAGGGGCGTGGCCCAACTGCCCATCCTGAATTACTTTACAACCTGCCCCGTGACACAGGCACTCCGCCCCCCAGCTGTCGGCAGGCAGGGAGGGCACCCAGCTTGTATCACCCATCTTCGGCATCGTAGTCAGTGTCAGTATTTTATGAGCTTGTCAAGTGATCAGGAAATTAGGGCAGGGCTTACGATAGACAGAAGACAGATGCCAGGCCAGGTGCCAATGCTGTGTGATCTCTAGCTTCTTCTGCCCTCCCCCTTCTCCTCTTCTACAATATTTTGAATCAAGTTCCTGAAATCATGCCATCTCACTTCTAAATGTAAATATGAGGCTCTCTTCAAAAAGTTCAGGAACAATGTGGGTGATGAAAAAACCACACATGCATTTCAAAAATTTTTTGCACCAAAGTAAACTTCTCATTTTGTTTTCCACCAGCTTTGGGAAGTCCTCTCATATATATTGCTCTAAAAAAAGGGGACTTTTTTATATAAATACCATCATCATATATAATAAATTAACAGTAATTATTTTCATTTTTATTTGAAAAGCACAGAGAGAAAGAGAGAGAGACAAAGAAACACATAGAGAGATTTTCCATCTACTGGTTCACTCCTCAAATGCCTGCAACAGCCAGGGTTGAACCAGGCCAAAATCAGGAGCCTGGAACCCAATGCTGGTCTCCCATGTGAGTAGCAGGGCTCCAAGGACTTGAGTGATGATCTGCTGTCTCCCAGGGTGCACACTAACAGCAAGCAGTACCAGAAGTGGAGTAACCAGGACTCACAACAGGCACCGTAACATATGATGCCGACAGTCACGGAGCCAAACACCCAAACCCGACAGTAATTCTTTAATATTGCAGATACTCAACTACTTCAACAATGCCTCTCTATAAAAGTTTTATTTTAAAAAATTAGGATCGGCCGGCGCCGTGGCTCAATAGGCTAATCCTCTGCCTAGCGGCGCCGGCACACCAGGTTCTAGTCCTGGTTGGGGCGCCGGATTCTGTCCCGGTTGCCCCTCTTCCAGGCCAGCTCTCTGCTGTGGCCCGGGAGTGCAGTGGAGGATGGCCCAGGTCCTGGGGCCCTGCACCCCATGGGAGACCAGGAGAAGCACCTGGTTCCTGCCTTCGGATCAGCGCAGTGCACCGGCCGCAGTGCACTGGCCGCAGCGGCCATTGGAGGGTGAACCAACGGCAAAGGAAGACCTTTCTCTCTGTCTCTCTCTCTCACTGTCCACTCTAACTGTCAAAAAAAAAAAATTAGGATCAAACTCTCTTTTTCTGATTTTCTGCCTTTCAAATAAATTAATCAATCCTCTAAAAAAAAAAAAAAAAATCAGACGGCTGGTGCAATGGTTCAGGGCATTAAGCCACCACCTCTGACACCAGCATCCCATGTGAGTGTCAATTCGAGTCCCAGCTGCTCCTCTTTTAATCCAGCGCCCTGCTAATGCCCCTGGGAAAGCCAAGTGCTTGGGCCCCTGCCATCCACACGGGAGACTCAGATGGAGTTCCTGGCCCCTGGTTTCAGCCTGACCCATCCCAGGCTGTTGCGGCAATTTGGGGAATGAACTATTGGATGGAAGATTTTTCCCTCTCCCTCTCCCTCCCCCTCCCCCTCCCCCCCCTCCCCGATGCTCTGCCTTTCAAAGAAAGAAAGTAAATCTTAAAAAAAATTCAGGATCCAAACCAGACCCACATATTTTTTGTGTCTAAAGGCTCCTTCAGTCTAGTACAGACTCATTTGCATCCCCTTTTCCCTCCATTGAGGAAACTAGATGGGTTCTGGTTCCACGGGACTACTTTAGCAGGTCTGGCTAACCTAATCCTTTGTACCCCACTCTAACCTCTAAACTGGGGATTTGGCATAACAGTCCAGGGAGACTCGGGTCCAGCATCTGTGTAAGAACCTCCCATGAGTGCACTGCCTACACTCCACGCTGCTGTACCCAGGAGGTCACCGACTTTGAGTGACATGTGGTGGCACCTCAGCCTCCCACGCCAGAGTCCCTCACCAGGAATTCCTCAAATCCAGCAAGTGCACCCCACTCTCGGACTACATTTCCCATCTGTCCCCAGGGGCTCGAAGTCCTCCCCAGAGGCCGGCATAGTGGAGCAGAAGGTGAAGCCTCCAACTGGAATGGCAGCAGCCCAAGTGGATGCTAGATCAAGTCCCAGCTACTCCACTTCTGATCTAGCTCTCTGCTGTGGCCTGGGAAAGCAGCAGAAGATGGCCCAAGTGCTTGGGCCCTGCACCCACATGGGAGACCTAGAGAAAGCTCCTGGCTCTTGGCTTTGGCCTGGACCAGCCTTGGCTATTGTGGCCAACTGGGGAGTGAACTAATGAATGGAAGATATTCTTTCTCTTTCTCTCTCTCTCTCTCTCTCTCTCTCCTTAGAACTATGTCTTTCAAATACTTTTTTAAAAAAAGTAAAAGAAAACAAAGCGCTATTGGCCAGCCGGCTGTGGAGTACTATTTTTGCTCTCATCAGATACATGCTTCCCCACCGCCACCACCACCACCACCACCGGGAAAAATTTTTTTCTTCCAATGCCCAAAGGGCTCCAGGCAGGTGGAAACATGAAAGACCTGGAGTTGCAAAGAAACTCAAAATTTCTCAGCTTATTTCAGATGAAAGTGTGGTAGAGGGCGCCCAGCAGGGCTGCCAGAGCCGAGTGCCGAGCAGACAGGGGACGGCTGAGACCGGCCTGGTGAGAGGCGTGGGGCTGGTGGCACACGGCCAGGTGCTTACCCATTTTAAAGGCGTTTAAATTCAATTAGAAAACAAGGCGCGGTGGCGGTCCCACCAGACAGGACCGGGGTCAGGTCCTGACTGCACACCTCCGGCTGCGGTTGCTGCGCCCTGCCCAACCTGCTCACCCGAGCCACAGGGAGAGAAGGGTTGTGGAGTCCCTGGTGGTGAGTCTGGGGCTCTGTGGCCTCTCGCGTTGCCTCTGCAGAACTTGAGTTGCTTGGATTGCTTTCCCCTTATTTATTTATTTATTTAAAGATTTATTTATTTACTTTGAAAGTCAGAGCTACACAGAGAGAAGAGAGACAGAGAGAGGTCATCCATCTGCTGGTTCACTCCCCAATTGGCTGCAATGGCCAGAGCTGTGCTGATCTGAAGCCAGGAGCTTCCTCCAGGTCTCCCATGTGGGTGCAGGGGCCCAAGGACTTGGGACATCTTCTTTTTTTTTTTTTTTAATATTTTTATTTTTTTGACAGGCAGAGTGGACAGTGAGAGAGAGAGAGACAGAGAGAAAGGTCTTCCTTTGCCGTTGGTTCACCCTCCAATGGCCGCCGCGGCCGGCGCGCTGCAGCCGGCGCACCGCGCTGATCCGATGGCAGGAGCCAGGTGCTTTTCCTGGTCTCCCATGGGGTGCAGGGCCCAAGCACCTGGGCCATCCTCCACTGCACTCCCTGGCCACAGCAGAGAGCTGGCCTGGAAGAGGGGCAACAGGGACAGAATCCGGCGCCCCAACCGGGACTAGAACCTGGAGTGCCGGCGCCGCTAGGCGGAGGATTAGCCTAGTGAGCCGCGGCGCCAGCCGGGACATCTTCTACTGCTTTCCCAGGCCACAGCAGAGGGCTGGATCGGAAGTGGCGCAGCCGGGACATGAACCGGTGCCCATATGGGATGCTGGCACTGCAGGCAGTGGCTTTACCAGCTACGCCACAGCGCTGGCCTGCTTTCCGTTTATTTTTAAAGGGAGATGACAAAAAAAGCAAAAACTGAACTGGATTGGGACAGGTGGCAGTGAAAATCAGCTCTAGCGCCTCCCACCACAGGGGAACCCTCACTGAACTGTCAGCAGCCCAATGGCAGTGGCCAAGCAGACAGAGGGCTGGCTAAGGCCAGCACCTGCAAAGATGTTGGAAGCCATGGTCCACCGTGGGTCTCTCCCATCCCACGTGGAAAGGCGAGCTCTCAGCCACAGTGGCAGCTTCCGGGGTGGTCTGTGACCCCACATCATCTGGCCCTGAGAGACCTTGCTCCATGAGCGAGCGTCTGTTTCCCCGAACACGAGGACGGGGCGTGAGGGAACCCAGCGCTACAGACCCCAGCTCTCAGCTGAGACCTGCGCGGGAACCCAGAGACGTGGCCCTTCCTTGCCGGGTCTCGCCACCTCGGGGGTGAGTTCCTCCCACACGTGGCTCCAAGGGCAGGGCTCTGGGCCCCACCAACAATACACAGACTGCAGGTCGCACCTGTCACAGCGTGGGCTCAGCAAACAGATGCTAAGTAACAGCTGATGGCCTTGAGGTAAGAGGACACTCCCCTGCTTGCCTTCCCTGAATCCACACCAAATCCCTCCACTGCTGACTCAAGTTCACCCCGCGGGACTCCACAGGCAGCTGCATTGGGGGGGGGGGTTCCAGCTGTGCCGCCGATTCTAAGATGTGTGAGCTGAAAACTGCACCGACTTGGGGCGGGTGTTGTGACGTAGCAGGTTAGGCTGCTGCCTATGATTGCGGCATCCCATATGGGCGCTGGCCCGTGTCCCAGCCGCTCTACTCCCAATCCAGCTCCCTGTTAATGAGCCTGGGAAAGCAACGGAAAATGGCTCAAGTGCTCGGGACCCTGCCACCAAGTGGAGACCCAGAAGAACCTCCTGGCTCCAGCCCAGCCCCAGCCATTGTGGCCATCTGGGAGTGAACCGGCAGATGGGAGATCTCTCTTTCTCTCTCCATCTCTATCTCTTTTTCTTTTTCTTCAAAGAGTTATCTATTTATTTGAAAGGCAGAGTTACAGAGAGGTGGAGGCAGGGAGAGAGAGAGAGAGAGACAGAGACAGAGAAAGAGAGAGAGAGAGAGATCGGTCTTCTGTCCACTGGTTCACTCCTCAAATGGCTGCAATGGCTGGAGCTGGGCTGATCTGAAGCCAGGAGCCAGGAGCTTCTTCCAGGTCTCCCACATGGGTGCAGGGGCCCAGGCACTTGGGCCATCTTCTACTGCCTTCCCAGACCATAGCAGAGAGCTGGATCAGAAGAGGAGCAGCCGGGACTAGAACTGGCGCCCATGTGGGATGCCGGCACTTCAGGCCAGGGCATTAACCCATTGCACCACAACACCAGCTGGATTGGAAGAGGAGCAGCCAGGACTTGAACTGGTGCCCATATGGGATGCCGGCACCACAGATGTTGGCTTTACCCATTACTCCACAGCACCAGACTTTCTCTGTCAATTTCTGAAACTCAAGTAAGTAAATAAATCCTTTTTTTAAAAACAATAAAAATACACTGACTCAAGTCTGAACTGCCCTGCGCATCCTAGAAGTGGCTGCTGGAAGTTACAGAGAATGGGCGCATGGAGATTTGCCCTCCCCTGCTCAGCAGGGAAGCACTGGATCACAGCAGGTGCGCCATTCCCCTCTCTGGGCAGCTGGTGGGAGGAGACAGCAACTCCATGGCACAGCCGCCTTATTCGCACCAGGACCGCCACACCTGAACCTGACGGCACTTTCCGCTGACAGAGGACTTTCCCTTTCATTCCTCTGATGCACTGACAGGTCCCTGCCCCACTGCTCAGCTCTGCTCCATCTCAGCCCACCAGCCCAGGCTGGTTTCCTTCTCTCCCTCCCCACTCTCCTCTCCTAACTCCACACTTGCACCAAGCAGACAGTCCTGAGCCTTCTACCCCTACTCCCACCCACAGAGCTGCCACTCCCAGGCCGGCTACCCATCCAGGCCCAGCTCAGTCTCCACCTGCCCCTGGGGCCCCCCAGACCACCACGCCAGATGGAGCATCCTCCTTATGGACCCCGGATGCTGCAACCACGGCCCAGCACAGCAGAGACCCCCTGCCCCACCCTCTAGTGCAGGTGTCTCCCCGGGGCAGGCAGCACTGGGGGAGGAGAACCGGGCTGGCCTGCTGTGTCTGACTTAATGTCTAGCATTGTGTTCCGCACTTAGACGCTCAATTAACACTTGAATTAAAAGGCGCAATTTCCAGGGGAACCAACAAACCGGGTAAATTAAGAAATGATTGCAGCTTTTATTAAACTCATTTATGTGAGGGCACAAGGAATGTGGCCTCCGAGGGCTGCCCCACCTGCTGGAGACCCCGGGGATGAGTGATCAGCAAACCCTCACTGGTTCCTCACCCCTCCCCTCAGCCAGCAAGGCTGCCCAGGGCGGGGGCTGCTCACGGCCACCGGGGAGGGAGGCCCGCTCCAGGCACTGGGTGCAGTATTCTTCATTTTCATTCTGAAGGAAGCTACCGGGGAAGTCTCTATGGTTCTTTCCAGAGCAGGACAAACAGGCTCTGAGGGGCCCGGAGACCCATCTGGGCTCAAACACAGGTGGGTCAGGTGCTTCACACAGGTCTTGCTTAGAGACTTTGTCTGCCCAACCACACCTGATGGAGGTGTGGATGCTCCTCTCTGTTACCCACCCTAGCAAGATTCTTACGTGAACCCCTGGAGAGCTGAGGCACCGGCTCCCAGACACAGTGTGTGAAGGGAGGAGCCTGGTTTCAAGCCCAGGTCTTCACGGAGCCCTGGAGGAGAGGCAGCAGGGAGCAGGGCCCCAGGCCAGCTTTCTCCTGCGCTAGTGAGCTTGGGTTGACAGCGGGAGAGGGGTAGTGTGAGCCCGGGGTTTGGCTCGGCCTTGGTGAGCCTCGAGGGCTCCCTCTGGTACTTAAGTTTTCTCATTTGTAGCAGGAATGACGGACAGGATGTCAAAAGTGTGAAGGGGGCCCGAGCACACCACCCTGCAGGATGCCACTTTGGCACAAGGATTATTCTGAGTTGAAGCCAACAGTCAGCAGACACAGGAAAAGTTCCCCATCTCTACCACTCAGCCCAGACACAGGGCACAGAACTCCCTCCCTGAAGGGGACCCTCCCCCATCTTGCCCCTTCTCCCTTGAAAGAAGAGAGTAGATGATGCCCCACACCTCGCAGAGGGGGAGATACTGCTGACTTGAATCTGCATTTTAAAAAACTCACTGAAATAACCCTCATCTTCCATTAGCTCCCCCATTTATTTACCTCCTAATAATCTGCTGTCCCTGGAAACCCAAAGACTTTTCCTTGTTCTTGTCATTTTTCCGAAAATTTATCACTCTTTGTTAAGGTGGTATATAAGTTATCGGGCCTAATTACTTCTTTAGAGTTTCACATCCTTTTAAGACTCCTCTGTACTTGTACAAATTAAAATGTTAACATCAAAGAAAATTAGTATGCAATTTTTCCTCTTAATTTTTTTTTCATTTTAATTTTCATGGGCCCAGGCACTTAACATAAGAGGATAGAGGAAATAGAAGAAAACACTTTTCTTCCCCTGGTTACAACCTTAAAAAATTGTAACATCTCACAATTGTGTGATAACATTTGTCATTAAAAAAGCCAGTAGAGAACTGATAGTTGTGCATTAAGATGAGCTCAATAATGTGACTTCCTGTTTTCACCCGAGAACACTGGTTCTTTCAAGCCCAGAATCACTAGTCCATCAAGAGTGAGAGATGGAGAACAGGGGACAAGAGAAGTCCAGGGGGAAGGGGCCCAGGAGGGCCCGCTGCAGGAAGGGTCGTTATGGGCTGAAGGAGATCTTGGGTCTTGTCTCGCATGGAAGAATTTCCATGCAGACAGGGGCAGTGAGCAAAGCAAGAGTTATTTAAGCGAGAAACCTCCAACCACAGCAGTCAGGAGTGGGTTCTAAGGGAGGAATTGCCCAGGAAACTCACCAGTGTTAAGTCCTTTATACACAAGGTGGCTGTCTAGATTTAGCCAATGGGAAGCAGCAGAACAGCAGCTAACAATCAGAGGGCTAGGATAACAACCAATCGGAGGCTGGGACAACCACCAGTCAGAGGCAAGGACAAAACCCACCAGAGGGGTGAGTACTGGTACCTCTGGACAGCCCGCTCCAGATAAACTAAATGCTGCTTGGCAGCCTCTGGGAGGAGCCAAGCACCTTGTCCACTCTTAAAGGGACCCTGATCCTTTTTTCACTCTGACAGGGACTTGACCTAACTGCCTAATAGCCTAACTAACTCCTCCGGGTGTTCCCTGGGAGAGTGCAGAGGGCATGTGTGGAGGGAGGACTCAGCAGTAGAGGACTCAGGTCCAGGGGAGGGAGCACCCAGCCATTGCTTAGGTGGCACAGTGGCTTTGTGGCTCTCTCCCACTGGAGCTAAGATCCCAGTCTGCCTCCTGCCAATCTCTCCCAGCACTGATGACAATAAAGTGGCGGGCTTTCCCCGCCTTCCCCCACCCGCGATCTGACAGTCTCCACCGTGCACACAAGCCTTTGGTGGGGAAAAACAGTGCTTGGTCTCCCAAGACTTGGTCAAGCTTTGCTGTAGAGTTCGCGTACTGGTCATCGCCCAGGTCCCAAGCCCTGGTCCTGCCCCTCCTGGGGCAACCGTCTCAGCCTTCCAACCCATAATATTTGAAGCATCTCTGAGAATCTTCATGCAGGTGTAAGAATTATAGACAGGGAGCGGTGCTCAGCCTGGTGGTTAGGACGCCTGCACCCCTCATCAGACGCCTGGGTCTAGCTCCAGCTTCCTGCCAGTGCACCTGCGGGAGACAGCAGTGACGGCCCCAAAGCTGGGCCCCTGCCACGCACGTGGGAGACCTGGACTGTGTTCCCAGCCTCTAGCCCTGGCCCCAGCGCAGGCACAGCTGTCGAGTGCATTTGGGGAATGAGACAGCAGATCTGTCCATCTCTCTAATAAGAAAACTAAAAAGCCGAAGAAATGACAAATAACTACTGACGAGAGCCCACTTTCCCTCCTCTTCCTCTCCGTGGGGAGGGGGGGTTCCCTAGCTCAGCAGGTGCTCTACAGCAGCAGGATGGCCTGGGGAGGGGGGCGAGGGCAGAGGTTTTGAGATCAGCTGGAACCCCCACTGCCCGAGTGACATTGAGCAAGGTGTCTGACACACTCGTGACGGTATTAAGAATGACGAGAGGCACATTCTGGAAAAACTGCTTGTAAGTGTTAAAGATGATGATGACACGAGACAAAAATGCCCGGCATAGCCACTCAGCGCCTGGAAACAGCTCGTTGGTGGGAGGATTCAGGGACGTGGTTACACAACCCCTCGGGCTGACCTGGGGAGCGGGGCACAGAGTGACAGTGCTTGGGACAAAGTGCCCCTTTAGCTCCGGGTAGCGAGAACTCACGAAGCTCTGTGCTACTTTACAACTCCTATGAAAGTCTGGGACGTCCTGCCTAAGGAGGACAACTTGCAAAACCACCTGGCTTCTCACCACATTGTGAAGCCCTGGCTGGGTGAGCCTTTGTGTAAGGGCAAAATACGATTCCGAGGGTTCCAATGAGAATGCAGGGGACGACGGCCACAGCAAACTGATGACTGCGCAGAGGGCACCCCTCGTGGGAGGCAGACGGGGTGATGAGAAAGGAGCGGTCCCAGGGGTGCTGGAGACGCGGAGTCCAGAGACCCCCCCAGGGTGCTGGGTTTTTATAGGGTCAGTCTGCACGGTTTATGTTAATTCTACTTGAAAGAGTCATTTTTATAAAGGTTTATTCATCCATTCATTCATTTACTTGAAAGGCAGAGAGATCTTTCATCTGCTGGTTCACTCCCCAAAGGGCTATAACAGCCAGGGCTGGACCAGGTTGAAGCCAGAAGCCTGGAGCTCCATCCAGGTCTCCCCCGTGGGTGCAGGGGCCCAAGCACTTGGGCCATCTTCTGCTGCTTTTCCAAGTGCATTAGATGGGAGCTGAATCAGAAGAGGAGTTGCCCAGACTTGAACCGGTGCCCACATGGGATGCCGGCATCATAGGCAGTGGCTTCACCTGCTGTGCCACAACGCCAGCCCCAAGATCCCGTTTTCACACTGTGCTCCTGCTCCAAGGACAAGGCGACTGGCCGGGAGCCTGCATTCGACTTCTGTGTAATGGTGGCACTGCCACCACATGCGCCTGCTATCACTTTCACACTACTACACACAGCAGGTGGGCATCTGACACAGTGGTCAAGACCTTGCTTGGGACGCCAGAGAGCCAGGGTCCAACTCCCAGGTCCCACCCTAGGGGCTCTGCTCCCAGCTCCAGCCCCTGGTCCCTGCCACCCACGTGGAGACTCTGTTGTATTCCTTGCCCCTGGCTTTGGACTGGGCCAACCCTGATTGTTGCAGGCATCTGGGGAGTGAAACAGTGGACAGAGGATTTGTCTCTGTCTCCCAAATAAAGGAAATAAATGAAAAGGAAAAGAGCCTTGTGTGAAGTCAGCACACACATGGCGAGAAGCGGCCCCAAGCCCAGGCCCGTTCCCAGACCCCCTCGGAAGCCCCATCCAGACTCAGCGGTAGAGTTTCTCAGAAAGCATCCCCTCTCTCCAGGTTGATGGAAATAAATGGTAAAAACGAAGGACCGGAGTACCAGAAGGCAGGAGCTTCGTTGTTGGCCGGAGACGGGATTCCCAAAACCTGGCTCCCATGCACCTGCTGCAGATGGCTGTTCCAAGGTGAAGTGTTTTTTTCTTTGACAGGCAGAGTGGACAGTGAGAGAGAGAGACAGAGAGAAAGGTCTTCCTTTTGCCGTTGGTTCACCCCACAATGGCCGCTGCGGCTGGCGCACCGCGCTGATCTAAAGCCAGGAGCCAGGTGCCTCTCCTGGTCTCCCATGCGGGTACAGGGCCCAAGCACTTGGACCATCCTCCACTGCCTTCCCGGGTGTTAGGAAACTGGGGCAGTTTTAGCCAGGTGGCTGCATTGCTCAGCTACCTGAGCCAGGCTCCACCCCCATCCTAATGGGATTCACTGATCCTGCTTCCCTGCCCACTGCCCACCCTCAGGCAAAGTTTTAAAAGGGCCTGTTCTTGAACAAGTGCTCTCTTGGTCCTTCTCTCCTGCGCTCTCTTGGCTCCTCTCCTCTCATCTCTCTTCTCCCTCCTCTGTCTCTCTCTTACAGTCTCCTTCTCTTTTTCCTTCGCCGCCCCTTCACTCTGGTCTGTAGGGTGTTCCCCAATAAACCCTTTCCCTTACTCCGGTATCCGGTGTGCTTTGCGATGGCTAACATTAATATGTAACACCAGGCCATAGCAGAGAGCTGGACAGGAAGAGGAGCGACTGGGACAGAATCCGGCACCGGGACAGGGACTAGAACCCGGTGTGCCGGTGCTGCAGGCGGAGGATTAGCCTAGTGAGCCTCGGCGCCGGCCCCAAGGTGCTTTGCACACATTCAGGGAGCTCACTTCTGGGGCGACCTTACCAGAAATCACCTCCAGTGGATTCGTTTTGTTGGGTCTCTCCCTGAGTCCAGAACACTGAAAACACAGGGAAAAAAAATCTCCGTATTCCTCCATTGGGGATGGGCACTGCAGTCCCGAGTGAGTCATTTCTGTGGTATTAGGTGGCATTCATATGTAAATGCAACCATACAAAACCCTCAGGGCAGCTGTGCAGCCAGCACTTCTGATTCACAGGGGCTGCCTGTGACCAAGTCCACAAAACAGAAAGGAGGCCAAAGGGCACAGTGTCCTCTGCTGAGGCCAGCGAGCCTGGGGTCAGGTGGGGCGAGGGGCGGCAGCCCCAGATGCCGGCTGGGAAACTTCCCGGCAGCTTCTCACCCTCGCTGCACCTGGCCTAGGAAAAATAAAGTCAAACCCCAGGGATGCACGTTAGGAAACACAGTGGTTCATGGAAAGTCCTTAGAAAGTGAACAGATTAAAAGAATTATCCAACTCAAATGTCCTTCTCCCACTTCATAAGCAAGCCCTAGGGACCCAGGGAGTGAATATGCTATTTTGATTCCTGGATAGAGGAATTCTGTGTAAGGTGAGAGAATTGAGCAGAAAATCTTTCAATTCTACGCCTTCAAAGAGCCACTGTGTGTGGCCAAAAACCCGAGATAACAGCAAAATGGAAAGAGATGCCTCATTTCGCTTAGGTGACCAAATTCTAAACTCAAAACTGGAATTCACCACGGAACACAGCCCCAGGAACTATAAAAGGGAGGCTGGTGTGGCTCATCCCAGTCTCCCAAACACACAATTTTCCCCTTCCTGGGACCCCCAGGCCCTGGGGAGCAGGGCTTCTCAAAGAGTGACTTCCGGGCAATTCTGTGTCCGAGCCCCCTGGGGTCCCAATGCCAGGACCCCAGACACAGACGGTTAACAGGGGGGTCCCAGGACATCAAACCTGCAGAGCCTCGCCTTGGAGGGTCAGCAACATTGCTGGCATTTTTCTTTCTCTGCAAGCCACCATCTTAAGAACAACACCTTCACGTTAGCGTTAGAAGGGAAAACCCTGCCTCCACCTCTTAGTGCTGGTGTTTGGAGACCTGTGAGCAAGCCAGCAACAGAAAAGCCCATGCTGTTGCATGCACAGAACGTATGTCAGAAAATTCATGGAAAAGGAGCATTGAGCGGTTTCTTTTGGTGCCAAAAGCATTTCAGATCCTCGCCTGGTTCCTTCCTAGTCATGCATTTTCCGTGAGCCTCCTGACGACCCTGTGTATGCGTGGCTTTCATTTTTTTTTTTTTTTTTTGCACCAAAGCAAACTTATCTTTTAATTCCGTTTTCCGCAGGCTTTTTGAAGGGGCCTCATTTGTCCGAGGGCAACTCACGAAGAAAGCAATTCAGGGGCAAAGTTAGAAATTGGGGCTTTCCAGAGCTCCTGGACATGGTGAGCGGCTTGGGGTTTACAGAGCAGACAATGCAGGGTGAACGAGCGACATGGGGGAGGGGCCGGTGGCGGGCAGATCCGCTTTAGGAAGGTCTGGATATAGGGTTTCTGAACTGGCCCTGACTTCTCCTCTCCAGGGACAGGAGCCGCAGGGAAACCTCCCTTGAAAGGGATCTTTGACAGCCAAAATCTTTTGTGTTCAGGTGGAGTGTGGACCAGGCCTCCTCCTGCATCGGCTGCTTCTCCAGTGCCAACAGACCTTGGTGCCCCTGTAGCACACACAGACACCTGCGCCTGCACACTCATTCCCTAACCACACCCTGCCATGCAAACAGGGCTGGTCACCGGCCAGGTGGACTTGAATCCCATCTGATTCTAAAACCCAAGGTTATTCTTTCAGAACAAAGCACACAACCACCTCACGCCCCCAAACACACACACACACACACACATAACACCCCCTCACCATTTAAACACAAAGTCTTCCTTTTAGACACCTTTTTCTTTTTTTTGGAATAAGACTAGCACAGTTTATCATGGCAACCATTAAGGAGACCAGCTCTTAATGAGCTAAGCTCATCAATGAGGGCTCGCCCCAGTGTTTGCAGAGACATAATTAAACACTCAGCAAGCCGCCGCGAGGTGCCCATCTGCTTCCAGACAGCGACAGTGACTGACGACCTTGGGGAGTGGGCTGTAGTTAAACCTAGCAAGCAGCTAATCACTGCCAAACACTGGTGCCTACGGAGGACGGCTCTTACACACACACACACACACACACACACACGAGAAAGCTGAAGCAGAAGGCAAAAGATGTGGAAGAAGCAGCTTACAGTCTATAAATATTCAGAATAGTATGGCCTCCAGCAAATTTCAGACTTAATTCATTCACTCCTAAGTTGGAAACTCCTTCTTGCAAAGGGGAGGGCGTGTGAATTGGAGACAGTCTCTGACGGCGACGGGGAAGATTTCACCCGGTCCAGCCTGGCAGTCACATATGGCTCTTCAAGTCCGAGTTAATTAAGGTGAAATAAAATAAAATCGAACATTGGGTTCTTCGGCTGCCCCAGACACATTCCAAGTGTTCTACTGGGCAGCACGGACTGGGAATCGCAAGGGGGAGGGGCAAAATGAAGACACTTTGCCAGGGAAGGAAGGGAACATGAAACCGAAAACAAGATTTTGTCAAAAGCGATGCACTGGTCCGCACACACGGAAGAGTCCAGGGAACACCGGGGAAGGCCCGAGCAGTCACTGTCGCTGTCTGGAGGCAGACGGGCACCGGGGGCCGACCCCTGCCCCGGGACGCGTGGCTGCTTGCCTCAATCATGTCTCAGCGGACACTGAAGCCAGCCCTGGTTGATAAGCTGAGCTTATTAAGGGCCGGTTTTCTTAATGGTCACGGTGATAGATTGTGCCAATTTTATTAAATAGATTTCCAAGAGGAAGACCCTTAGCTTGGCTCAACCTTGGCTTTGGCTGTATTTTCTTCTCCTTGAGTCTCCCTGCCTTTTAGTAAAGATCAGGAAGAAAACACAGCAGATTCCACAGCGTCCCAGGGACTCCCTAAACAAATCTAGTAAATGCTGTACTAGGAGGGTCCAAGGACACGGTGACGGTGTGGGCGGTGTTCGCTGGACCACGTCATTGGGAATCCGGGCTCCCGAGCCACACGGCCTGCGTTCTAAGTTTCCTGGAAAACCGAGCGCCATTCCAGAATGTTCGCAATTCCATTAAGGTGCCAACCAAACGACACACACTGGAATGCGCAGAATGATACATAAAGCTCCTGTTTCTGGAGTTGGAAATGGAAAGCAGGCCTGGAAGAGACCGACCGCTTCCAAACCTTCACCACACCCAGGAGGCGGGTGCCGGGCAAGCACGGGCCCCTTCGGCGTCAGCTTTGGGCAATTTCAGAAGCAGCTCCTTGCACGCTGCCCTCCCACCACCTCCCCGACGCGCTCCTGCTAGAAGCAAACGCGGAGAAAACTCTTCCTGGCAGCGCTGGGAGCCTGGGCCCTGGGGACCGGCTCCCTCGTCGCGCTGAATCCTTCCGGGAATAAATGTCAAGGCTGGACAGACCACACGGGACCTCCTGCGCCCCACTGAAGACCTGGAGCCTCCTGGGTAACAGGGGAGTGCTCAGGGGCTAGAACCTCTCACTGTGCAGGCTTCTTTATACACAGAAAGGACTTTATTGTCCAACCTTGACTAGACCGAAGGTCCACATCTAAGATGAGGAGACGTTGCCACGCCCAGGGCAAAGGATACCTGGCTCGGCCATGATTCCTCACCCTCTTTGCCTTTAGCATCGTCCTCGCTGTACTTGCGGACTTGGGACTCCCAGGTCAGTGTTTGGGGAACCCGCACGCAGAGGTGCTGGTTTCAGGGGCACAGTGGGTTCCCGTGGTTGCAAAACAAACGCCCAGAGGCATGTCCGAGTTCCACCTGTCTTTACTCATCCTCAGAAAACAGCTTTTCAGGGGCCAGTGCTGTGGTGTAGCGGTAAAGCCGCTGCCTGCAGTGCCGGCGACCCACATGGTCTCCAATTCAAGTCCTGACTGCTCCACTTCCGATCCAGCTCTCTGCTGTGGCCTGGGACAGCCGTAGAAGATGGCCCAAGTCCTCGGCCCCTGCACCCATGTGGGAGACCTGGAAGAGGCTCTTGGCTCCTGGCTTGGGCCCGGCCCAGCTCTGGCTGTCGTGGTCATCTTGGGGAGTGAACCAGCAGATGGAAGCTCTCTCTCTCTCTGTCCCTCTCTCTAATTCTGACTTTCAAATTAAAAAAGTAAATTAAAAAAAAAAAAAGTGTTTCATTGGCAGCTTACAGGTGACTCAGCCTGGATCAACTGAAAATTCCCCATCCTGCAGCCGCTGAGGCCAGGACGGGCCGTAGTCCACGGGAGGGCCCCGATCACCCCATCTCCCTTCCCCACTTCCCGTAAACATGGAGCTGTGTAATGTGCAGGCACCAAGGGTTAGAGACAGGGACTTAAAGGAGACAGCAGCCCAGGAGGGCGTGGAGAGGGCCAGGCAAGTGCGGGCGCCAGGTGTGGCATTGCAGGGTAAGGAAGAACACAGGAAAGCCTGAGCCAGCTAGGGGGAGCAGAGACGCAGATTCTGGGGGTAGGGACCCTGCGTGCCGACCTGCAGGCCCAGCTGGGGGAAGGCAGGAGAAGAGCATGGGCCGGGGGCACTTGCCGCTTCCCCAGGCTGGGGGCCTTGGCCTGTGAGCGGTAGCCCAAGGAGGGCTGGACAGACCACGCGGGACCTCCTGCGCCTCATTGAAGACCTGGAGCCTCCTGGGTGGCATGGGAGTCTCCGGCGAGGACTGGAAGACTGATAAGAAAACGCCAAGTTTATAGCCTTGAAGGACCACTGGGAGATTGGAAGGTGGGGGACAAGTAGGGGCCATCGCAGCCGTCCAGGCAGGAGGAGACCAGAACCCACAGCAGGCAGGAGAATGGGCAGAGAGGAAGGGCCGTTCACTCCCCCGTCACGCTGCCTGGGAGGCCCTGGCCTGGTCGCTGGCTCCTGGCCACGCCCTCATGCACCCTGCTGGTGACGGAAGGCCGCCGGCTGCCTGCCACCCTGCACTCAGGAACCTGGCAGTCACGGGTGGCTGGCCCGGTTCTGAGTGTTGAGCTGGGCATGCGCTCTCTGCACTCCCAGGACCCACAGCACCTGGGCCAGGCACCTGCCTGGGAGATGCTCACTCTGCTGAAGACCCGGCCAGAAAACCATCCTGGGAAACAGGGCCTCCGTCCAACCCTTCGTCTGCAGGAGTCGCTGACCCTGAGGAGGCAACCCCTTCCCATCCGGCCTTCCTTTGGGTCAAAAA